>NC_134623.1:1629556-1934442 GCF_046129695.1 Lonchura striata
GGCGACGTGGAGATGCTCTGCGGTGGCCCCCCGTGCCAGGGCTTCAGCGGCATGAACCGCTTCAACTCCCGCACCTACTCCAAGTTCAAGAACTCCCTGGTGGTCTCCTTCCTCAGGTGGGTGTGGAGGGGATTTTTGGGAGGTGAGACCCCACCTGGTGTCTCCTCGTGGGGTTGGAGGGGATTTTTGGGTTGATGGAGGGGACTTTTGGGAGGTGAGACCCCACCTGATGTCTCCTCGTGGGGTTGGAGGGGATTTTTGGGAGGTGAGATCCCACCTGGTGTCCCCTTGTGGGTGTGGAGGGGATTTTTGGGAGGTGAGACCCCACCTGGTGTCTCCTCGTAGGGTTGGAGGGGATTTTTGGGTTGATGGAGGGGACTTTTGGGAGGTGAGACTCTACCCGGTGTCTCCTTGTGGGGTTGGAGGGGATTTTTGGGAGGTGAGACCCCACCTGGTGTCTCCTTGTGGGTGTGGAGGGGACTTTTGGGAGGTGAGACCCCACCAGATTTCCCCTGGTGGGTATGGAGAGGATTTTTTGGGTGATGGAGGGGATTTTTGGGGCGAAACCCCATCCAGTGTCCCCTGGTAAGTGTGGAGAGGATTTTTTGGGATGTTGGAGAGGATTTTTGGGATGAAACCCCATCCAGTGTCCCCTGGTAGGTGTGGAGGGGGTTTTTGGGTTGATGGAGGGGGTTTTTGGGAGGTGAGACCACACCTGATGTCCCCTGGTGGGTGTGGAGGGGATTTTTTGGGGCAATGGAGAGGATTTTTGGGATGAAATCCCATCTGGTGTCCCCTGGTGGGTGTGGAGGGGATTTTTTGGGGCAATGGAGAGGATTTTTGGGATGAAACCCCATCCGGTGTCCCCTGGTGGGTGTGGAGGGGGTTTTTTGGGATGTCGGAGAGGATTTTTGGGGTGAGACCCCACCCGGTGTCCCCTGGCCACGCCGCTGTCCCCGCAGTTACTGTGATTATTACCGGCCGCGCTTCTTCCTGCTGGAGAACGTCCGGAACTTCGTGTCCTTCAAGAGGTCCATGGTGCTCAAGCTGACCCTGCGCTGCCTGGTGCGCATGGGCTACCAGTGCACCTTCGGGGTGCTCCAGGTGGGCTCTCCAGGGCTGCTTTTGGGGCGAAAAAACCCTTTTTTGGCACCCCAAGAAATGGTGGTGGTGTCGCTCCTTGGGGACGTTCCCAAAGGAGCTGTGGGTTGGGAATTGGCCCATTCCCAGTTGGTTCTCCAAAGGGGGAATTGTCCCCTCGGGTGGCTCTGGGGACGTTCCCATCTCCATGAAGTCTCCACATGGCCATGGCCACCACAGTTCCGTCAGGAATTGTCCCCTCCAGAGGCGGAACTGTCCTTTGGGGTGGCCCTGGGGACATTTCCACCGCGTCCCTCAGGAACTGTCCCCCCCAAAGGAGGAACTGTCCCCTCGTGTGGCTTTGGGGACATTCCCAGAGGGGACAGGTTCTCCAATCCCACCCCGTCCCTCAGGAATTGTCCCTGGGGTGGCTCTGGGGACATTCCCACCCCGTCCCTCAGGAATTGTCCCCTGGGGTGGCCCTGCAGACATTCCCAGAGGGGACAGGTTCTCCAATCCTACCCTGTCCCTCAGGAATTGTCCCTGGGGTGGCCCTGGGACCATTCCCACCCCGTCCCTGGGGTGTGGTGGGTCCCCTGGGGTGGCCCTGGGACCATCCCCACCCCATCCCTTGTGTGGGGTGGGTCCCCTGGGGTGGCCCTGGGACCGTCCCCACCCCGTCCCCGGGGTGGGCTGTGTACCTGGGGCGGCTCTGGAACCATTCCCACCCTGTCCCTCAGGAATTGTCCCCGGGGTGGCTCTGAAACCATTCCCACCCCATCCCTCGGGTGGGGTTGTGTCCCCTGGGGTGGCTCTGGAGCCATTCCCCACCCCGTCCCTGGGGTGGGGTGGGTCCCCTGGGGTGGCCCTGCAGACATTCCCACCCTGTCCCTCAGGAATTGTCCCCTGGGGTGGCCCTGCAGACATTCCCAGAGGGGACAGGTTCTCCAATCCCACCCTGTCCCTCAGGAATTGTCCCCTGGGGTGGCTCTGGAACCATTCCCACCCCGTCCCTTGGGTGGGGGTGTGTCCCCTGGGGTGGGGTTGTGTCCCCTGGGGTGGCCCTGGGACCATCCCCACCCCGTCCCTTGGGTGGGCTGTGTCCCCGGGGCGGGGTGGGTCCCTTGGGTGGGCTGTGTCCCCGGGGCGGGGTGGGTCCCTTGGGTGGGCTGTGTCCCCGGGGCAGGGTGGGTCCCCCGGGGTGGGCTGTGTCCCCGGGGTGGGCTGTGTCCCCGGGGTGGGCTGTGTCCCTGGGGCGGGCTGTGTCCCCCGGGGTGGGCTGTGTCCCCGGGGTGGGCTGTGTCCCCGGGGCGGGCTGTGTCCCCCGGGGTGGGCTGTGTCCCCCGGGGTGGGCTGTGTCCCCGGGGTGGGCTGTGTCCCCGGGGTGGCTCTGGAACCATTCCCACCCCGTCCCTGGGGTGGGCTGTGTCCCTTGGGTGGGCTGTGTCCCCGGGGTGGGCTGTGTCCCCGGGGCGGGCTGTGTCCCCGGGGCGGGGTGTGTCCCTTGGGGTGGGCTGTGTCCCCGGGGTGGCTCTGGAACCATTCCCACCCCGTCCCTTGGGTGGGCTGTGTCCCCGGGGCGGGCTGTGTCCCCCGGGGCGGGGTGTGTCCCTTGGGTGGGCTGTGTCCCTTGGGTGGGCTGTGTCCCTTGGGTGGGCTGTGTCCCCGGGGCGGGCTGTGTCCCTTGGGTGGGCTGTGTCCCCGGGGCGGGGTGTGTCCCTTGGGTGGGCTGTGTCCCTGGGGTGGGCTGTGTCCCTTGGGTGGGCTGTGTCCCCGGGGCGGGCTGTGTCCCCGGGGCGGGGTTGTGTCCCCGGGGTGGGCTGTGTCCCTGGGGCAGGGTGTGTCCCTTGGGTGGGCTGTGTCCCCGGGGTGGGGTGTGTCCCTTGGGTGGGCTGTGTCCCCGGGGCAGGGTGTGTCCCTTGGGTGGGCTGTGTCCCCCGGGGCGGGGTGTGTCCCTTGGGTGGGCTGTGTCCCCGGGGCGGGGTGTGTCCCTTGGGTGGGCTGTGTCCCCTTGGGTGGGCTGTGTCCCCGGGGTGGGCTGTGTCCCCGGGGTGGGCTGTGTCCCCGGGGCGGGCTGTGTCCCTTGGGTGGGCTGTGTCCCCGGGGTGGGCTGTGTCCCCGGGGCAGGGTGTGTCCCTTGGGTGGGCTGTGTCCCCGGGGCGGGGTGTGTCCCTTGGGTGGGCTGTGTCCCCGGGGCAGGGTGTGTCCCTTGGGTGGGCTGTGTCCCCGGGGCAGGGTGGGTCCCTTGGGTGGGCTGTGTCCCCGGGGCAGGGTGTGTCCCTTGGGTGGGCTGTGTCCCCGGGGCAGGGTGGGTCCCTTGGGTGGGCTGTGTCCCCGGGGCAGGGTGGGTCCCTTGGGTGGGCTGTGTCCCCGGGGCGGGCTGTGTCCCCAGGGTGGGCTGTGTCCCTGGGGTGGGCTGTGTCCCCGGGGCAGGGTGTGTCCCTGGGGTGGGCTGTGTCCCCGGGGTGGGCTGTGTCCCCGGGGCGGGGTGGGCTGTGTCCCCGGGGCGGGGTGGGCCCGTGCCCGGCTGGGTGTGGTGCCAGCGGGGCTGTGCCCGCAGGCCGGGCAGTACGGCGTGGCGCAGACGCGGCGCCGCGCCATCGTGCTGGCGGCGGCGCCGGGCGAGAAGCTGCCCATGTTCCCCGAGCCCCTGCACGTCTTCGCCCCCCGCGCCTGCCAGCTCAGCGTCGTGGTGGACGACAAGAAGTTCGTCAGCAACATCACCCGGTGAGAGCCCGGAATGCCGGGCGGGAATCCCGGTTCGGCATCGGGGATGCCGGGAATCCGGCACTCGGCGATTCCGGTTTGGCAGCTCGGCACTCGGGGATTTTGGTTTGGGAATTTGGCACTCAGGGATTTTGGTTTGGGAATTTGGCACTCAGGGATTCTGGTTTGGGAATTTCGCACTCGGGGATTCTGGTTTGGGAATTCGGCACTTGGGGATTCTGCTTTGGGAATTCGGCACTTGGAAATTCTGTTTTGGGAATTCGGCACTTGGAAATTCTGGTTTGGGAGTTTGGAGACTTGGAGATTCTGGTTTGGGAATTCGGCACTCAGGGATTCCAGTCTGGGAATTCGGCACTCAGGGATTCCGGTTTGGGAATTCGGCACTCGGGGATTCCGGTTTGGGAATTCGGCACTTGGAAATTCTGGTTTGGGAGTTTGGAGACTTGGAGATTCTGGTTTGGGAATTCGGCACTCGGGGATTCCAGTTTGGGAATTCGGCACTCGGGGATTCCAGTCTGGGAATTTGGCACTCAGGAATTCTGGTTTGGGAATTTGGCACTCGGGGATTCCGGTTTGGGAATTCGGCACTCAGGGATTCCGCTTTGGGAATTCAGCACTTGGGGATTCTGGTTTGGGAATTCCGAGTTCGGAATTTGAGTTGTGAGTTTCAAGATAGGAATTCCGCATTGGGAATTCCAAGTTGGAAATTCTGAGTCGGGAGTTCCGAGTTGGGAATTCTCAGTTGGGAATTGGGAGTTGGGAATTCTGAATTGGGAGTTCCAAGTTGGGAATTCCAAGTTGGGAGTTCAGCGTTGGGAGTTCTGTGTTGGGAATTCCGTGTTAGGAGTTGCAAGTTGGGAATTCCGAGTCGGGAGTTCCACGTTGGGAATTCCGCATTGGGAATTGTGAGTTGGGAATTCTGAGTCGGGAATTCCAAATTGGGAATTGCGAGTTGGGAATTCCGCATTGGGAATTGCGAGTTGGGAATTGTGAGTTGGGAATTCTGAGTCAGGAGTTCCACGTTGGGAATTCCAAATTGGGAATTGCGAGTTGGGAATTCTGCATTGGGAATTGCGAGTTGGGAATTCTGAGTCGGGAGTTCCACGTTGGGAATTCCGAGTCGGGAATTCCAAATTGGGAATTGTGAGTTGGGAATTCCGCATTGGGAATTGTGAGTTGGGAATTCTGAGTCGGGAGTTCCACGTTGGGAATTCTGAGTCGGGAATTCCAAATTGGGAATTGCGAGTTGGGAATTCCGTGTTGGGAATTCCGCATTGGGAATTGTGAGTTGGGAATTCTGAGTCAGGAGTTCCACGTTGGGAATTCTGAGTCGGGAATTCCAAATTGGGAATTGCGAGTTGGGAATTCCGCATTGGGAATTCCAATTTGGGAATTGTGAGTTGGGAATTCCGCATTGGGAATTGCAAATTGGGAATTGCAAGTCGGGAATTCTGAGATGGGAATTGCGAGTTGGGAATTGCGAGTCAGGAATTCTGAGATGGGAATTGCGAGTTGGGAATGCCGCGTTGGGAATTCCGCGTTGGGAATGGCGAGTTGGGAATCCCGTGCCCGCAGGACGTACTCGGGCCCGTTCCGCACCATCACGGTGCGGGACACGATGTCGGACCTGCCGGAGATCCGGAACGGCGCCTCGGCGCTGGAGATCTCCTACAACGGCGAGCCCCAGTCGTGGTTCCAGCGCCAGATCCGCGGCTCCCAGTACCAGCCCATCCTCAGGGATCACATCTGCAAGGTGGGAACGGCACCCGGAGCCGCCGGATCCCGCCGGAGCCGCCCAAATCCGGGATGGGGGAGCTGCTGGGAACTGCCGGGAATGGTGGGGCTTTGGGAATGGCGGATTTGGGAATGGGCGAGGTGCTGGGAATGGTGGATTTGGGAATGGGCGAGGTGCTGGGAATGGTGGAGGTTTGGGAATGGCGGATTTGGGAATGGGCGAGGTGCCGGGAATGGTGGGGCTTTGGGAATGGTGGATTTGGGAATGGGGGAGGTGCTGGGAATGGTGGATTTGGGAATGGCGGATTTGGGAATGGGGGAGGTACCGGGAATGGTGGATTTGGGAATGGCGGATTTGGGAATGGTGGAAGTGCTGGGAATGGTGGAGATTTTGGGAATGGTGGAGGTGTTGGGAATGGTGGAAGTGTTGGGAATGGTGGATTTGGGAATGGTGGGGATTTTGGGAATGGTGAATTTGGGAATGGTGGAGGTGCTGGGAATGGTGAATTTGGGGATGGTGGAGGCATTGGGAACGGTGGTTTTGGTAGTGGTGGGGATTTTGGGAATGCTGGATTTGGGAATGGTGGGGACTTTGGGAACGGTGGTTTTGGTGGTGGGGATTTTGGGAGTGCTGGATTTGGGACCGGTGGGGATTTTGGGAACGGTGGTTTTGGTGGTGGGGATTTTGGGAATGGTGGTTTTGGGACCGGTGGGGATTTTGGGAATGCTGGATTTGGGAGCGGTGGGGATTTTGGGAGTGCTGGATTTGGGAGCGGTGGGGATTTTGGGAATGCTGGATTTGGGAACGGTGGGGATTTTGGGAACGGTGGTTTTGGTGGTGGGGATTTTGGGAATGGTGGTTTTGGGAACGGTGGGGATTTTGGGAACGGTGGTTTTGGTAGTGGTGGGGATTTTGGGAACGGTGGTTTTGGTGGTGGGGATTTTGGGAATGCTGGCTTTGGGACCGGTGGGGATTTTGGGAATGCTGGATTTGGGAACGGTGGGGATTTTGGGAACGATGGTTTTGGTGGTGGGAATTTTGGGAATGCTGGAATTGGGACCGGTGGGGATTTTGGGAATGGTGGTTTTGGTGGTGGGGATTTTGGGAATGGTGGTTTTGGGAATGGTGGGGATTTTGGGAATGCTGGCTTTGGGAGCGCTGGACGTCGCGGGCCCCGGCGGCGGTGCCCAACGCGGCCCGTTGTCGCCGGCGGCGGCAGGACATGAGCGCGCTGGTGGCGGCGCGGATGCGGCACATCCCGCTGGCGCCCGGCTCCGACTGGCGGGACCTGCCCAACATCGAGGTGCGGCTCTCGGACGGCACCACCACCCGCAAGCTGCGCTACACCCACCACGAGCGCAAGAACGGCCGCAGCAGCGCCGGCGCCCTGCGCGGCGTCTGCTCCTGCGCCGAAGGTGGGTGGTGGACCTCCGGAAACACGTCCCCGGCCCGGCGGGCGCGGCCGTTCTCCCGGAAATTCCCGGGGTTTGGTTTTTGGTGGTGTTTTGGTGTTTCCCAGGGAAGCCGTGCGACCCGGCCGACCGGCAGTTCAACACCCTCATCCCGTGGTGCCTCCCGCACACCGGCAACCGGCACAACCACTGGGCCGGCCTCTACGGGCGCCTGGAGTGGGACGGCTTCTTCAGCACCACCGTCACCAACCCCGAGCCCATGGGCAAGCAGGTGGGGGCGGGGGGCCGCGGGCACGGCCGGCGGGGGGTGTTGGTGGGGGTCACCGGTGGCCACCGCGCCCCAGCCTTCGATGGTGGCCAACGGTCGTCGGTGTCCCAACGGTTGGGCGGGTTGCTTGGTGGCGACCGATGGCCACCGTGGCCCCGTGGTTGGGTTTGATGGTCTCCAATGGCCACCACGTTGGGTGTGGTGGTCAGTGGTGGCCACCATGTTGGGTGTGATGGTCTCCAGTGGCCACCACGTTGGGTGCGGTGGTCTCTGGTGGTCACCACATTGGGTGTGGTGGTCTCCAGTGGCCACCATGTTGGGTGTGGTGATCTCCAGCATCCACCATGTTGGGTGTGATGTTCTCCAATGTCCACCATGTTGGTGTGGTGGTCTCTGGTGGCCACCACGTTGGGTGTGGTGGTTTTTAGTGGCCACCATGTTGATGTGGTGGTCAGTGGTGGCCAGCATGTTGTGTTGGTGGTCAGTGGTGGCCAGCACATTGGGTTTGGCGCACCGTGGTGGCCAGCACGTTGGGTTGGCGCTCAGTGATGGTGGCCACCACGTTGGGTTAGTGATGCATGGTGCCCACCATGTTGGTGGGTTGGCGCTCCGTGGTGGCCAGCATGTTGGTGTGGTGGCCACCACATTGGGTGTGATGGTCTCCAGTGGCCACCACGTTGGGTTTGGTGGTCCATGGTGGCCACCACGTTGGGTTTGGCGGTCAGTGGTGGCCACCACGTTTGGTTTGGTGGTCAGTGGTGGCCAGAACGTTGGTGTGGTGCCCACCCCGTTGGGTTTGGCGGTCAGTGGTGGCCAGAACGTTGGTGTGGTGCCCACCCCGTTGGGTTTGGTGGTCCGTGGTGCCCACCCCGTTGGGTTTGGCGGTCAGTGGTGGCCAGAACGTTGGTGTGGTGGCCACCCCGTTGGGTTTGGTGGTCTGTGGTGCCCACCCCGTTGGGTTTGGCGGTCAGTGGTGGCCAGAACGTTGGTGTGGTGGCCACCACGTTGGGTTTGGTGGTCCATGGTGGCCACCCCGTCGGGTTGGTGCCGTTGCAGGGCCGCGTGCTGCACCCCGAGCAGCACCGCGTGGTCAGCGTGCGCGAGTGCGCTCGCTCCCAGGGCTTCCCCGACACCTTCCGGCTCTTCGGGAACATCCTGGACAAGCACAGACAGGTGGGTGGCACCGGCACCGCGGTGGCACCGACACGGTGTCCCCTTGTCCCCTTTGTCCCTTTGGGCACCGACTTCTTGTCCCTTTGTCACTTTGTCCCATTCTCCATTGTCCTCTTGTCCCTTTGTCCTATTGTCCTTTTGTCCCATTGTCCATTGTCCCTTTGTCCATTGTCCCTTTGTCCATTGTCCAATTGTCCATTGTCCCATTGTCCATTGTCCCATTGTCCCATTGTCCCATTGTCCCATTGTCCCATTGTCCATTGTCCCTTTGTCCATTGTCCAATTGTCCATTGTCCCATTGTCCCATTGTCCCTTTGTCACTTTGTCCCTTCTTCCATTGTCCCATTGTCCATTGTCCGTTTGTCCCTTTGTCCCAATGTCCTCTTTTCACTTTGTCCCAATGTCCCCCTGTCCCCCTGTCCCCATGTCCCATGTCCCTCTGTCCTTCTGTCTGTCCCTCTGTCTGTCCCTTTGTCTGTCCCCTGTCCCCTGTCCCATGTCTCTCTGTCTGTCCCTCATCCCCATGTCCCTCTGTCTGTCCCCTGTCCCCATGTCCCTCTGTCTGTCCCCATGTCCCTCTGTCTGTCCCTCTGTCTGTCCCCTGTCCCTCTGTCTGTCCCTCTGTCTGTCCCTCTGTCTGTCCCTCTGTCTGTCCCATGTCCCTCTGTCTGTCCCTCTGTCTGTCCCTCATCCCCATGGCCCTCTGTCTGTCCCCTGTCCCCATGTCCCTCTGTCTGTCCCCATGTCCCTCTGTCTGTCCCTCTGTCTGTCCCATGTCCCTCTGTCTGTCCCCTGTCCCTCTGTCTGTCCCTCTGTCTGTCCCCTGTCCCTCTGTCTGTCCCCATGTCCCTCTGTCTGTCCCTCTGTCTGTCCCCTGTCCCCATGTCCCTCTGTCTGTCCCCATGTCCCTCTGTCTGTCCCTCTGTCTGTCCCCTGTCCCCATGTCCCTCTGTCTGTCCGTCTGTCCCCAGGTGGGCAATGCGGTGCCGCCTCCCCTGGCCAAGGCCATCGGGCTGGAGATCAAGGCCTGCGCTGTGGCCAAAGCGCGCCAGGACACGGCCGGTGAGTGACCCTGAGTGACCAGAGTGACCCTGAGTGACCAATGAGTGACCCTGAGTGACCAATGAGTGACCACTGAGTGACCACTGAGTGACTGCTGAGTGACCAGAGTGACCACTGAGTGACCCTGAGTGACCCTGAGTGACCAATGAGTGACCACTGAGTGACCACTGAGTGACTGCTGAGTGACCAGAGTGACCACTGAGTGACCCTGAGTGACCCTGAGTGACCACTGAGTGACCAGAGTGACCACTGAGTGACCCTGAGTGACCAGAGTGACCAATGAGTGACCAGAGTGACAAGAGTGACCACTGAGTGACTGCTGAGTGACCAGAGTGACCACTGAGTGACCCTGAGTGACCCTGAGTGACCCTGAGTGACCAGAGTGACCAATGAGTGACCCTGAGTGACCCTGAGTGACCCTGAGTGACCCTGAGTGACCAGAGTGACCACTGAGTGACCCTGAGTGACCCTGAGTGACCCTGAGTGACCAGAGTGACCACTGAGTGACCCTGAGTGACCCTGAGTGACCCTGAGTGACCAGAGTGACCAATGAGTGACCGCTGAGTGACTCTGAGTGACCAGAGTGACCAATGAGTGACCAGAGTGACCATGAGTGACCCTGAGTGACCAGAGTGACCAATGAGTGACCCTGAGTGACCCCGGGTGACCACTGAGTGACAGCTCAGTGACCATCCCATTGTGTCCCCATGGTGTCCCTACTGTCCCCTGGGTGTCCCTGTGTCCCCTCACCATCCCTGTCCCCTGGGTGTCCCCGGGTGTCCCCTGGGTGTCCCTGTGTCCCCTGGGTGTCCCCTCTGTCCCCTCACTGTCCCTGTCCCCTGGGTGTCCCCTGGGTGTCCCCTCACCATCCCCGTGTCCCCTCACTGTCCCCGTGTCCCCTCACTGTCCCAGTGTCCCCTCACTGTCCCTGTCCCCTGGGTGTCCCTGTGTCCCCTGGGTGTCCCCATGTCCCCTCACCATCCCTGTCCCCTGGGTGTCCCCTGGGTGTCCCCTGGGTGTCCCCTCACCATCCCCGTGTCCCCTCACTGTCCCAGTGTCCCCTCACTGTCCCTGTCCCCTGGGTGTCCCTGTGTCCCCTGGGTGTCCCTGTGTCCCCTGGGTGTCCCCATGTCCCCTCAGTGTCCCCATGTCCCCTCAGTGTCCCCGTGTCCCGCAGGTCTCGCCGCGGTCCTGGTGCCTCCGGAGCCGTCGGGAGCGGCCGCCTGAGCCCGGCCGGAGCCGGGGGGGCCGGGGGGGCCTCGGCTCCGGGGCTGCTTCGCCTTCGCCTCTGCTTTCAGTTGCCTTTTGGTCTTTTTTCCCTTTTTTCCCCTTTTTTGATTTATTTCCCCTTTTTTCTTTTTTTTTTTTCCTCCTTTTCTCTCATTTTTTTTCCCTATTTTTTCTTGTTTGTTCTCTTTCTTCCCTCCCTTGTTTTTCCCCCTTCTTTCTATCCCTTTTTTTCTTTCCCCTTTTTCCTCTTTATTTTCCTTTTTTCTCCTCTTTTTAAAGATTTTTTTAACCCCTTATTTTCCTCTTCATTTTTTCTTCCTTTTCCCTTTTTTTAATTCCTAGATTTTTTTTTCTGGCTTTTCATCTCCTCCTTTCTAAAACGCTTTTAATTTCCCCAATCCGCCTTTCGTTTCTCTTTGTTTCTTTTTATTTTAATTCCTCTCCCTCCACTCTCTCTGTGCTGCTCCAACCTCCCCTTCCCCCCCTCAGGGCCCGGCCCCGCTGCCCCGTTTTTATCGCATTGTACCGAACCCCCCCGCGGCCGCTTTGTACAAGGTGGAACTCGATACTTTATGTAGTTTTTATATGTTGTAATATTTCTTCAAATAAATCGCGCCTATAAGTTATAACCAACTCTCGCCCCGCGCTCCGAGCAGGCCGCGGCCGCCATGGCGCCGTTGCTCGGCAACCGCTTCCCGCCCTGCCCCGCCGGAAGTGACGCGCGCGGGCCGGAAGTGGCGCTTGGCGCTTCCCGCCCTGCCCCGCCGGAAGTGGCGCGCGGGGGGCCGGAAGTGCCGCGCGGCCTTTCCGGTGTGGCGGCGTGAGGGAGGCGGAGGCGATGCCGGCCGGGGACTACGAGTGAGGGGGAGCGGGGACGGGAACGGGAACCGGGAACGGGGGCGGGGATTGAGGAGCGGGAACCGGGAACGGGGAACGGGAATGGGGACCGGGACCGGAACCGGGAGTGCGAATCGGAACCGGGAACAGGAATCGGGATTGGGATCGGGAATCGGGAACCGTAACCGGGATCGGGATCTGGGATCGTGAACCGGGACCGGGATTGGAACCGGCAGTGGGAATCGGAACCGGGATCAGGAGTTGGGATCGGGAACCGGGCTTGGGAATGGGAACCGGGAGTGGGGACCGGGAACGGGACTGGGAATTGGGACCGGGAACGGGACTGGGAATTGGGACCGGGAACGGGAGTGGGAATTGGGAGGTGGGACCGAGAACCGGGAGTGGGAACGGGGACGGGAATGGGGACCGGGAACGGGAACCGGGAGTGACAGCTGGAAACGGGACTGGGAATTGGGATCGGGAACCGGGATCGGGAATGGGAACCGGGAGTGACGGCCGGCACCGGGAACCGGGAGCGGGAACCGGGAGCGGGAACCGGGAGTGACGGCCGGCACCGGGAACCGGGCACGGGGCCTGCGGGGGGGTCCCGGGAGGGTCCCGGGGGGTCCTGGGGGCTTCGGGCAGGGCCGGGGCCGTGAGGGGGAGGCGACAGAGGGGACAGGGACACCCAAGGGTGGCACAGGTGGGGACAGGGGCACCCAAGGGTGGCACAGGTGGGGACAGGGGCACCCAAGGGTGGCACAGGTGACAGCCAGGGTGGCACAGGAGGGGACAGGGACACCCAAGGGTGGCACCGGGGTGGCACAGGGACACGGGGGTGGCACAGGAGGGGACAGGGGCACCCAAGGGTGGCACCGGAGGGGACAGGGGCACCCAAGGGTGGCACCGGGGTGGCACAGGGACATGGGGGTGGCACAGGAGGGGACAGGGGCACCCAAGGGTGGCACAGGTGGGGACAGGGGCACCCAAGGGTGGCACCGGGGTGGCACAGGAGGGGACAGGGGCACCCAAGGGTGGCACAGGTGACAGCCAGGGTGGCACAGGAGGGGACAGGGGCACCCAAGGGTGGCACCGGGGTGGCACAGGGACACGGGGGTGGCACAGGAGGGGACAGGGGCACCCAAGGGTGGCACAGGTGGGGACAGGGGCACCCAAGGGTGGCACTGGGTTGGCACAGGGACACGGGGGTGGCACAGGAGGGGACAGGGGCACCCAAGGGTGGCACAGGTGCCAGCCGAGGCCGTTGTGTCCCCACAGCTCCAAGCCCAGCTGGGCTGACCAGGTGGAGGAGGAGGGAGGAGAGGATGGTGAGTGGCACCTGGCACACCTGTGACACCTGGCACACCTGTGGGGGTGGCACCTGGCACACCTGTGACACCTGGCACACCTGTGACACCTGGCACACCTGTGGGGGTGGCACCAGTCACACCTGTGACACTTGTCACACCTGTGGGGGGTGGCACTGGCACACCTGTGACATCTGGCACACCTGTGGGGGGTGGCACCGTCACACCTGTGACACCTGGCACACCTGTGGCACCGGTCACACCTGTGGTACCTGGCACACCTGTGACATCTGGCACACCTGTGGGGGGTGGCACCGTCACACCTGTGACACCTGGCACACCTGTGGCACCGGTCACACCTGTGGTACCTGGCACACCTGTGACACCTGGCACACCTGTGGGGGGTGGCACCGTCACACCTGTGACACCTGGCACACCTGTGGCACCGGTCACACCTGTGGTACCTGGCACACCTGTGACACCTGGCACACCTGTGGGGGGTGGCACCGGTCACACCTGTGGTACCTGGCACACCTGTGGGGCTGGCACCAGCACACCTGGCAGGGCACACCTGGCACGGATGCCACCTGGGACATCTCTGGGGGGTGGCACTCAAGGTATCTGTCACACCTGTGGCACCTGGCATGCCTGGCACACCTGTCATACCTGGCACACCTGTGGCACCTGGCACACCTGTGATACCTGTGGCACCTGGCACGTCTGTCAAACCTGGCACACCTGTCGGGGTGGCACCTGTGTCCTTGGGGACAAAGAGCTGTGCCAGGGGCTGGGGGGACTGGTCCAGGTGAGAGGGGTCACCTGTGCCCGGGTGAGCTCAGGTGAGGTTACCTGTGCCCAGGTGAGGTTACCTGTGCCCCAGGTGAGCCCAGGTGAGGTTACCTGTGCCCCAGGTGAGCTCCCTGTGCCCGGGTGAGCCCAGGTGAGGTTACCTGTGACCAGGTGAGCTCCCTGTGCCCGGGTGAGCCCAGGTGAGGTTACCTGTGCCCAGGTGAGGTCACCGTGCCCGGTGCCCACCTGAGCCCCCTTACCTGTCCAGACAAGGTGATCACCAGCGAGCTGCTGAAGGATCTGCCCCTGCCCGGGGTCCTGGGGGGCGCCTCCAGCGCCGAGGCCGAGCTGCTCAAGGGAGGTGAGAGGGCACCGCTGGCACCGCTGGCACACCTGGAGGGGAGGGACACACCTGGGGACACACCTGGATGGGAGGGACACACCTGGGCACACACCTGGATGGGAGGGACACACCTGGGGACACACCTGGGCACACACCTGGGCACACCTGGATGGGAGGGACACACCTGGGCACAGCTGGATGGGAGGGACACACCTGGGCACACACCTGGGCACACACCTGGATGGGAGGGACACACCTGGGTACACACCTGGGCACACACCTGGATGGGAGGGACACACCTGGGGACACACCTGGGCACACACCTGGGCACACCTGGATGGGAGTGACACACCTGGGCACAGCTGGATGGGAGGGACACACCTGGGCACACACCTGGAGGGGAGGGACACACCTGGGCACACCTGGATGGGAGGGACACACCTGGGCACACACCTGGGCACACACCTGGATGGGAGGGACACATCTGGGCACACACCTGGAGGGGAGGGACACACCTGGGCACACACCTGGAGGGGAGGGACACACCTGGGGGCACCTGGGGATACACCTGGATGGGAGGGACACACCTGGGGGCACCTGGGGAGCCCTGGGGGCACACCTGGGCACACCTGGATGGGAGGGACACACCTGGGGGTACACCTGGATGGGAGGGACACACCTGGGGGCACCTGGGGAGCCCTGGGGGCACACCTGGGCACACCTGGATGGGACGCACACACCTGGGCACACCTGGATGGGAGGGACACACCTGGGCACACACCTGGGCACACCTGGATGGGAGGGACACACCTGGGCACACCTGGATGGGAGTGACACACCTGGGCACACACCTGGATGGGAGGGACACACCTGGGGATACACCTGGATGGGAGGAACTCACCTGGGCACACCTGGATGGGAGGGACTCACCTGGGCACACCTGGGGAGCCCTGGGGGCACACCTGGGCACACCTGGATGGGAGGGACACACCTGGGCACACCTGGGGAGCCCTGGGGGCACACCTGGGCTCACCTGGGCACACCTGTCCCCCCCAGGGCCCCTCCCGTCCCCCAAGGAGGTCGTCAACGGCAACATCAAAACCATCACCGAGTACCGCGAGGAGGAGGACGGGCGCAAGGTCAAGGTGGGCACGGGGGCACAGGTGGGCACAGGTGGGCACAGGTGGCACCTGAGCCACAAATGTGGCAGCTGAACCCAAATTTTGGCACCTCTGAGCCCCAAATTCGGCACCTGAGCCCCAAATTCGGCACCTCTGGACCCCAAATTTGGCGCCTCTGGACCCCAAATTCGGCACCTGAGCCCCAAATTTGGGTTTTTGGGGCTCAGGTCCTCCAGGAATTCCCAAATTTGGGTTTTTCGGGGTCAGGTGCTCCAAGAATTCCCAAATTTGGGTTTTTTGGGCTGAGGTCCTCCAGGAATTCCCAAATTTGGGTTTTTGGGCTCAGGTGCTCCAGGAATTCCCAAATTTGGGTTTTTTGGGCTGAGGTCCTCCAGGAATTCCCAAATTTGGGTTTTTTGGGGTCAGGTCCTCCAGGAATTCCCAAATTTGGGTTTTTTGGGCTCAGGTGCTCCAGGAATTCCCAAATTTGGGTTTTTGGGCTCAGGTGCTCCAAGAATTCCCAAATTTGGGTTTTTTGGGCTCAGGTGCTCCGGGAATTCCCAAATTTGGGTTTTTTGGGCTCAGGTGCTCCAGGAATTCCCAAATTTGGGTTTTTTGGGCTCAGGTGCTCCGGGAATTCCCGAATTTGTCCCCTGAGGGCCCCAGGTTTGGGGTTTTTGGGATTTCCCGGCCCCATTCCCGCGTTTTTCCCAGATCATCCGAACGTTCCGGATCGAGACCCGCAAAGCCTCCAAGGCCGTGGCCCGGCGCAAGGTCAGGGGAAAATGGGATTTTCCTGGAAAAATGGGATTTACCTGGGAAAAAATAGAGAAAAAATGGGATTTACCTGGGGAAAAATGGGAAAAGAATGAGATTTACCTGGGGAAAAATGGGATTTACCTGGGGAAAAGGGAAAAAATGGGATTTACCTGGGAAAAATGGGATTTACCTGGGAAAAAATAGGGAAAGAATGGGATTTACCTGGAAAATGGGATTTACCTGGGGAAAAGGGAAAAAATGGCATTTACCTGGAAAAAATGGGAAAAAAATGGCATTTACCTGGAAATGGGAAATGGGATCCACCTATGAAAAAAATGGGATTTACCTGGGGAAAAATGGGAATAAATTGGATTTACCTGGAGAAAATGGGATTTACCTGGGAAAAATGGGATTTACCTGGAAAAAAATGGGAAAAAATGGAATTTACCTGGGAAAAATTGGATTTACCTGGGATAAAATGGGATTTACCTGGGGAAAACGGGATTTACCTGGGAAAAAATGAAAAAATGGGGTTTACCTGGAAATGGGATTTACCTGGAAAAATGGGAAAAAAATGGGATTTACCTGGGAAATAAATGAGATTTACCTGGGCAATAAATGGGAAAAATTGGGATTTACCTGGAAAATGGGATTTACCTGGAAAATGGGATTTACCTGGAAAATAAATGGGATTTACCTGGAAAATGGGATTTACTTGGAAAATAAATGGGATTAACCTGGGGAAAAACGGGAATAAATTGGATTTCCCTGGGAGACGGGATCGGGACCGAGGCGTTCCCACGGGCGCATTTCGGAATTTCCCGGGATTTTGGGATTTCCCCTCTCCCAGAACTGGAAGAAATTTGGGAATTCCGAGTTCGACGCCCCCGGGCCCAACGTGGCCACGACGACCGTGAGCGACGACGTCTTCATGACCTTCATCACCAGCAAGGAGGTAGGGACAGCTGTGCCCAGGTGTGCCCAGGGGTGCCCAGGTGTGCCCAGGGGTGACCAGGGGTGACCAGGTGTACCCAGGTGTACCCAGGGGTGACCAGGTGTGCCCCCAGTATGTCCAGGTGTGCCTAGGTGTGCCCCCAGGTGTACCCAGGTGTGCCCAGGGGTGACCCAGGGGTGCCCAGGTGTCCCCAAATGTACCCAGGTGTGCCCAGGGGTGACCCAAATGTACCCGGGTGTGCCCCAGGTGTGCCCAGGGATGCCCAGGTGTGCCCCCAGGTGTGCCCCCAGGTGTGCCCCCAGGTGTGCCCAGGTGTCCCCAAATGTACCCGGGTGTGCCCCAGGTGTGCCCAGGGGTGCCCCAGATGTGCCCAGGGGTGACCCAAATGTGCCCAGGTGTGCCCCCAGGTGTGCCCAGGTGCCCTCAGGTGTGTCCCCATCCCGCAGGACCTGAACTGCCAGGAGGAGGAGGACCCCATGAACATCTCTAGGTGTGCCCCATGGCCACGTGTGCCACCAGCTCTGTCCTAGGTGCCCCCAGGTGTCCCCAGGTGTCTCAAGGTGCCCTCAGGTGTGCCCAGGTGCCCCCAGGTGTGCCCAGGTGTGCCCAGGTGTCCCCATCCCGCAGGACCTGAACTGCCAGGAGGAGGAGGACCCCATGAACATCTCTAGGTGTGCCCCATGGCCACGTGTGCCACCAGCTCTGTCCTAGGTGCCCCCAGGTGTCCCCAGGTGCCCCCAGCTGCCCCCAGGTGCCCTCAGGTGTCCCCAGGTGCCCCCAGGTGTCCCCAGGTGCCCCCAGGTGCCCTCAGGTGTGCCCAGGTGCCCTCAGGTGTGTCCCCATCCCGCAGGACCTGAACTGCCAGGAGGAGGAGGACCCCATGAACAAGCTGAAGGGCCAGAAGATCGTCTCCTGCCGCATCTGCAAGGGCGACCACTGGACCACGCGCTGCCCCTACAAGGACACGCTGGGGCCCATGCAGAAGGAGCTGGCCGAGCAGCTGGGGCTGTCCACGGGCGAGAAGGAGAAGCTGCCCGGAGGTGGGACCCCAAACCCCAAATCCCAAATTTTTTTGGGAATTTTTCCCGTTTTTGCACGGTTATGGAGCCCCAAGGTCATCCTGGTGGTCCCATTGTTGCTGTGGTGGCCCCGTGCAGAAGGCACAGCTGGGGCTGTCCACGGGCGAGAAGGAGAAGCTGCCCGGAGGTGGGACCCCAAACCCCAAATCCCACTTTTTTTGGGAATTTTTCCCGTATTTTTCCCATTTTTGCACGGTTATGGGGCTTTAAGGTCACCATGGTAGTCCCAAGGTCACCCTGGTGGTCCCATTGTTTCTGTGGTGGCCCCGTGCAGAAGGAGCAGCTGGGGCTGTCCATGGGCAAGGAGAAGGAGAAGCTGCCCGGAGGTGGGACCCCAGACCCCAAATCCCAAATTTTTTTGGGAATTTTTCCCATTTTGACGTGGTTATGGAGCTCCGAGGTCACCGTGGTGGTCCCATTGTTGTTGTGGTGGCCCCATGCAGAAGGCACAGCTGGGGCTGTCCATGGGCAAGGAGAAGCTGCCCAAAGGTGGGACCCCAAATCCCAAACCCCAAATCCCACTTTTTTTGGGAATTTTTCCCGTATTTTTCCCATTTTTGCACGGTTATGGGGCCTCAAGGTCCTCGTGGTAGCCCCAAGGTCACCCTGGTGGTCCTGGTGTTGTTGTGGTGGCCCCGTGCAGAAGGCACAGCTGGGGCTGTCCACGGGCGAGAAGGAGAAGTTGCCCAAAGGTGGGACCCCAAATCCCAAATCCCAAATTTTTTTGGGAATTTTCCCCATTTTGACATGGTTATGGAGCTCCGAGGTCACCGTGGTGGTCCCATTGTTGTTGTGGTGGCCCCGTGCAGAAGGCACAGCTGGGGCTGTCCACAGGCGAGAAGGAGAAGCTGCCCGGAGGTGGGACCCCAAACCCCAAACCCCAAATCCCAAATTTTTTTGGGAATTTTTCCCATTTTGACGTGGTTATGGAGCCCCAAGGTCATCCTGGTGGTCCCATTGTTGCTGTGGTGGCCCCGTGCAGAAGGCACAGCTGGGGCTGTCCACAGGCGAGAAGGAGAAGCTGCCCGGAGGTGGGACCCCAAACCCCAAATCCCACTTTTTTTGGGAATTTTTCCCGTATTTTTCCCATTTTTGCATGGTTATGGAGCCCCAAGGTCATCGTGGTAGCCCCAAGGTCACCCTGGTGGTGGCCCCGTGCAGAAGGAGCAGCTGGGGCTGTGCCTCACCTGTCCCACCTGTCTGTATCTCACCTGTCCATGTCCCACCTGTCCCACCTGTCCATGTCTCACCTGTCCATGTCCCACCTGTCTGTCCCTCACCTGTCCTTACCTGTCCCACCTGTGTCCCACCTGTCTCACCTGTCCATATCTCACCTGTCTCACCTGTCCATATCTCACCTGTCCCACCTGTCCATATCTCACCTCTCCGTGTCTCACCTGTCCATATCTCACCTCTCCGTGTCTCACCTGTCCATGTCTCACCTGTCCCACCTGTCCCACCTGTCCATATCTCACCTGTCCCACCTGTCCATATCTGACCTGTCTCACCTGTCCCACCTGTCCCTGTCCCACCTGTCCATATCTCACCTCTCTGTGTCTCACCTGTCCATGTCCCACCTGTCCCACCTGTCCCTGTCCCCGCAGAGCCGGAGCCGGTGGCCGCCCAGGTGAGCAAGACGGGCAAGTACGTCCCGCCCAGCCTGAGGGACGGCGCCAGCCGGCGTGGGGAGTCCATGCAGCCCAACCGGCGGGGTGAGCGCACCTGACCCGGGGACACACCTGGGACACACCTGGGGACAGCTGGGACACACCTGGGACACACCTGGGACACACCTGGGGACACCTGGGACACACCTGGGACACACCTGGGACAGCTGGGACACACCTGGGACACACCTGGGGACAGCTGGGACACACCTGGGACACACCTGGGACACAGCTGGGACACACCTGGGGACACCTGGGACACACCTGGGACACACCTGGGACAGCTGGGACACACCTGGGACACACCTAGGGACATTGGGGACACACCTGGGGACAGCTGGGGACAGCTGGGACACACTGGGGACACCTGGGACACACCTGGGGAAACCTGGGGACACACCTGGGGACACACCTGGGACACACCTGGGGACACACCTGGGGACACCTGGGACACACCTGGGACACACCTGGGGACACCTGGGACACACCTGGGGACATTGGGGGACATTGGGGACACACCTGGGACACCCCTGGGGACACCGGGGTGGCTCTGGGGACACCTGGGGGGGGACAAGCCCCGCCCGGGCACTCACCTGGCGGCGCCGCCCTCACCTGGCGCAGCCGACGACAACGCCACGATCCGCGTCACCAACCTGTCGGAGGACACGCGCGAGACCGACCTGCAGGAGCTCTTCCGCCCCTTCGGCTCCATCTCCCGCATCTACCTGGCCAAGGACAAGACCACGGGGCAGTCCAAGGTACCGGGCACACCTGGGTGTGAGGGCGGGGCTCACCTGGGCACACCTGGGCACCGGGGGTGCACCCAGGCACACCTGGGTGTGAGGGCGGGGTTCACCTGGGCACCGGGGTCTCATCTGGGCACCAGGGGCTCACCTGGGCACAGGGCGGGGCTCACCTGGGTGTCAGGGTGGGGCTCACCTGGGCACACCTGGGTGTGAGGGCGGGGCTCACCTGGGCACCGGGGTCTCATCTGGGCACCAGGGGTTCACCTGGGCATGGGTCTCACCTGGGCAAGTGGTGGGGCTCACCTTGGTGTCAAGGCGGGGTTCACCTGGGCAGGGGCTCACCTGGGCACCAGGGGTTTACCTGGGCTCACCTGGGCACACCTGGGCTCACCTGGCGCTGCCCGCAGGGCTTCGCCTTCATCAGCTTCCACCGGCGCGAGGACGCCGCCCGCGCCATCGCCGGCGTCTCCGGCTTCGGCTACGACCACCTGATCCTCAACGTGGAGTGGGCCAAGTGCGTACCCGGCACACCTGGGCACACCTGGACACACCTGGGCACACCTGGGATACACCTGGGCACACCTGGGATACACCTGGGGGGGGTCACGCTCACCTGGGGGGCATCCACGGGGTCCCTGTGCTGCCACACCCACCTGATCCTCAACGTGGAGTGGGCCAAGTGCGTACCTGGCACACCTGGGATACACCTGGGCACACCTGGGCCACACCTGGGCACACCTGGGATACACCTGGGCACTCACCTGGGCACTCACTGGGGGGGGTTACACTCACATGGGCACTCCCCTGTCATACCTGGGCACTCACCTAGGGCACTCACCTGGGCACTCACCTGAGCATACCAGGACACACCTGGGGCACACCTCAGACACACCTGTGCACACCTCGGGGGGGTCACACTCACCTGGGCACTCACCTGGGGAGTGGTCACACTCACATGGGCACTTCCCTGTCACACCTGGGGCACACCTGAGACACACCTGGGCACACCTGTGCTCACCTGGGGGGTCACACTCACCTGGGCACTCCCCTATCACACCTGGGCACACCTGGGGCACACCTGAGACACACCTGGGCACACCTGTGCTCACCTGGGGGGTCACACTCACCTGGGCACTCCCCTATCACACCTGGGCACACCTGGGGTCCCTCTCACCTGTCCTCTTTTTTTTCCTCTCCCCAGGCCCTCGACCAACTGAGCCGCTCCCGGTTTGTCCCAGTTTGTCCCAGTTTGTCCCGGTTTGTCCCAGTTTGTCCCAGTTTGTCCCGGTTTGTCCCAGTTTGTCCCAGTTTGTCCCAGTTCAATAAAGCTCCGGGCTCTGGCACTGCCCCGTCCCTGTCCCAAAATTCCCAGCTGGGAAAAACGGGAATTTGGGGTGAAAAACGGGAATTTTTGGAGAAAAAAAATGGGGATTTGGAGGGGGAAAATGGGAATTTGGGGTGAAAATTGGGGATTTAAGGGGAAAAAATGGGAATTTGGGGTGAAAAATGGGAATTTGGGGTGAAAAATGGGAATTTGGGGTGGGAAAATGGGAATCTGGGGGGAAAAAAATGGGATTTTTCCTGAAAAAAAAGAGCGACACGAGTTCCTGGGCTGGATCCAACTTTATTCCTGCTCCTCCCAGGAGGGGAGGGACCACAATTCCCAAATTTTCAACCCGGAATTCCGGCCACGACAGCTCCTTGGAAGTTCCTGAAATTCCCACTGAGCATTTCTGGGGCTTCCCCCCCCAGTTTTTGGGAATTTTTTTTTTTCCTATTTTTAAGGTGTTTTTCCCATTTTGGGGGGTTTTCCCTCCTTTTTTTTTTTGTTTTTCCCGGTTTTTGGGGCACTCTCACCTGGATTTGGGGGATCCCAGCAGGGAAAATGTGGAAAGGGACACGGGGGAACTTTGGGGGATCCCAAAATTCTTATGGAAATCCCCAAAATCCCCTTGGAAATCCCCAAATCCTCGGGGGGGGGGGGGATCCCAAAATTCCCTTTTGGGGATCGCAAAGTTTTTCTGGAAAATTCCAAAATTCCTCAGGACCCCAAATTCCCCATCCCGGTGGGATCGGGGGGTCCCAAATTCCCAATTTTTTTTTTTTTCCCCCTCTCAATTTTTCCTTTTCTGGGCCCGTCCCGGCCGTGGGAAATTTGGGATTTTCCGGGGGCTCAGGAGCTTCCCACGGTGGGATTTGGGATTTTTGGGATTTCCTGGGTGGGATTTGGGATTTTTGGGATGAGATTTGGGGTTTTTGGGATGTCCCGGGTGGGATTTGGGATTTTTGGGGTGAGATTTGGGATTTTTGGGATGTCCCGGGTGAAATTTGGAGGTTCCAGGTTGGGATTTTGGGGTTTCCTGTTGGGATTTGGGGGTTCCAGGTTTCCTGGGGTGGGATTTGGGGTTTTTAGGGTGTCCTGGGTGGGATTTTTGGGATCCAGGTGTGGATTTTGGGGTTCCTGAGTGTGATTTTGGTGTTCCAGGTGTGGATTTTTGGGATCCAGGTGTGAATTTTGGGGTTCCAGGTGTGGATTTTGGGGTTCCGGGTGTGAATTTTGGGGTTCCGGGTGTGAATTTTGGGGTTCCAGGTGTGGATTTTTGGGATCCAGGTGTGAATTTTGGTGTTCCAGGTGTGGATTTTGGGGTTCCAGGTGTGGATTTTGGGCTCCTCCGCCGTCGTTTCCGGGCTCGGGGCGCGGCCGAGGGGCTTCGCTTCCTCTTGGAGCGACCGGGGAACAAATCTGGGGGAAAAAGAGGAAAAAACGGGAATTTAGAGGGGAAAAAATGGGGTTTGGGGGGGGAAATTGGGATTTGAGGGTAAAAAGTTGGGATTTTGGGGGGAAAAAATCGGGATTTGGGTGCCAGGACAGCCCCGGAAGCGTCAGAGCGTTTACTTGGATCCCAAATCACGGAAATTCAGGAATTTTTGTCATCAGCCACTTCCGGGGAGGGAAAAATCACCTGGAAATTCCCAAACTCACCTGAAAGCCCCAAAATTTCCCTTTATGTCCCCCAAAACTCACCTGGAAACCCCAAAATTTCACCTGGATCTCCCCAAAACTCACCTGGAAACCCCCAAATCTCACCTGGATCCTCCCGAAATCCCCCTTTACATCCCCAAATTCACCTGGACCCCCCAAAATTTCCCTTTGTCTCCCCCCAAATCTCACCTGGATCCCCCAAAATTTCCCTTTGTCTCCCCCCAAATCTCACCTGGATCCCCCAAAATTTCCCTTTGTCTCCCCCCAAATCTCACCTGGATCCCCCCCAAACTCACCTGGACCCCCCAAACTCACCTGGCCCCCCCCCAAACCTCACCTGCCCCCAGTCTCACCTGAGTCGGGCTCCTCCCCCAGCTCCTGTCTGTAATACTCGGCCTCGTCCTCGTCCGACGGCTCCGCCTCACCTGCCTCAGGTGCGCCGGGGTCCTCGGCGTCGCTGTCACCTGCTGGGCCACCCGGGCCACCACCCGGGCCACCTGGGCCACCTGGGCCACCTGGGCCACCACCTGGGCCACCTGGGCCACCTGCGGCCCGGCGCATCCCGGCCAGGCTGCGCTCCCTGGGGACAGACAGGTGGGACATGGACAGGTGAGGGGACACCTGAGGATGGATCTGGCCAGGCTGCCCCACCTGGGGGAGCCTCACCTGGAGGAGCTTCACCTGTGTGAGCCCATCCTCATTTGTGTGACCTCACCTGTGTGACCCCCCGTGTGACCCCATCCTCACCTGTGTGACCCCATCCTCACCTGTGTTACCTCACCTGTGTGACCCCCTGTGACCTCACCTGTGTGACCTCCCCCATTCTCACCTCTGTGACTCTTCATCTGGGAGGCCCTTGCCAGCCTCACCTGAGTCCCCGTCCCACCTGAGCCCCTGGCACACCTGTCCTGGCACACCTGAGTCCCTGGCACACCTGTCCTGGCACACCTGAGTCCCTGGCACACCTGTCCCTGGCACACCTGTCCTGGCACACCTGAGCCCCTGGCACAGCTGTCTCTGGCACACCTGAGTCCCCGTCCCACCTGAGTCCATTGCACACCTGTCCTGGCACACCTGTCCCTGGCACACCTGTCCTGGCACACCTGAGTCCCTGTCCCACCTGTCCCACCTGTCCTGCCCCGTCTCACCTGTGCCGCTCGCGCTGCTGCCGTTTCCGCTGCAGGTTCTGCTCCTGCTCCCGGCGCCGCTCCGCCCTCACCTGCAGCCGCTGCTCCCGGCGGGCCTGCAGCTCCTGCAGCTCCAACTCACCTTTGGGGGCTGAAAAGATACCTGTCACACACCTGGGCACAGCTGGGCACACCTGAGACACACCTGGGCACAGCTGGGCACACCTGAGATACAGCTGAGATACCCACACACACCTGTCACACACCTGCAGCTCCTGCAGCTCCAACTCACCTTTGGGGGCTGAAAAGATACCTGTCACACACCTGGGCACAGCTGGGCACACCTGAGACACACCTGAGATACACCTGGGCACAGCTGGGCACACCTGAGACACACCTGAGATACACCTGGGCACAGCTGGGCACACCTGAGACACAACTGAGATACAGCTGAGATACACCTGAGATACACCTGGGCACACCTGAGATACCCACACACACCTGTCACACACCTGCAGCTCCTGCAGCTCCAACTCACCTTTGGAGCTGAAAAGATACCTGAGATACACCAGGGCACACCTGAGATACACCTGGGCACAGCTGGGCACACCTGAGATACAGCTGAGATACCCACACACACCTGTCACACACCTGCAGCTCCTGCAGCTCCAACTCACCTTTGGGAGCTGAAAAGATACCTGTCACACACCTGGGCACAGCTGGGCACACTTGAGACACACCTGAGATACACCTGGGCACAGCTGGGCACACCTGAGATACACCTGGGACAGGTGAGGGACACACCTGGGGACACACCTGGGCACAGGTGAAATCCCTCTCCCACTGTCCCAGGCGTGTCCCTCACCTGTCCCAGGTGTGTCCCTGTCACTCACCCAGGCCATGGTAGAGGATGTTACCCTGGCCCAGGTGTGTCCCCAGGTGTGTCCCTCACCTGTCCAGGTATGTCCCAGGTGTGTCCCTCCCCTGCCCAGGTGTGTCCCTCATCTACCCAGTTGTCCCTCACCTGCCCAGGTGTGTCCCTCACCTACCTAAATGTGTCCCTCACCTGTCCCAGGTGTGTCCCTCACCTACCCAGATGTGTCCCTCACCTGCCCAGGTGTGTCCCTCACCTGTCCCAGGTGTGTCACTCACCCAGGCCGTGGTAGAGGACGTTGCCCTGGCCCAGGTGTGTCCCTCACCTGTCCAGGTGTGTCCCTCACCTGTCCCAGGTGTGTCACTCACCCAGGCCGTGGTAGAGGACGTTGCCCTGGCCCAGCCCCTCCTCCACCTTCAGCAGCTGCAGCGTCAGACGGGGCCCGATCTGAGACAGGACAGGTGAGACAGGACAGGTGGGACAGGACAGGTGAGACAGGACAGGTGAGACAGGACAGGTGAGACAGGGACAGGTGAGACACGACAGGTGAGACAGGACAGGTGAGACAGGGACAGGTGAGACAGGGACAGGTGGGACAGGACAGGTGGGACAGGACAGGTGGGACAGGGACAGGTGACACATACGGGGACACACAGGTGAGCCAGGTGAGCTGCGGTGGCACCTGGGCACTGTCCCCACCTGTCCCCATCCCTGTGTGTCCCCAATGTCCCCATGTCCCCCCAGTGTCCCCAGTGTCCCCCCAATGTCCTCAATGTCCCCAATGTCCCCATGTCCCCTCAGTGTCCCCAGTGTCCCCCAATGTCCCCAGTGTCCCAGTGTCCCCAATGTCCCAGTGTCCCCAGTGTCCCCAGTGTCCCCAATGTCCCCAATGTCCCCAGTGTCCCCAGTGTCCCCATGTCCCCTCAGTGTCCCCATGTCCCATGTCCCGTGTCCCCAATGTCCCCAATCCCCCCAGTGTCCCCAATGTCCCCAGTGTCCCCAATGTCCCCAGTGTCCCCACTGTCCCCACTGTCCCCAGTGTCCCATGTCCCGTGTCCCCAGTGTCCCCAATGTCCCCAGTGTCCCCATGTCCCATGTCCCGTGTCCCCAGTGTCACCTCGGTCAGCCTCACGGCGCTCTGCTGGGCGGTGGCGTTGCCGCGCCCGGCGCAGTTCTGGGCCAGTTCCAGAACGTTCTGGGGCCCGTCCGGCTCCGCCTCGCTCTCGGACAGGGCGGCGTCCCTGGGGGACAGAGGTGACACGGGTGACACAGGTGACACGGAGACAGGGTGGTGTCCCTGGGGGACAGAGGTGACACGGGTGACACGGGGACAGGTGACACGGGTGACACGGAGACAGGGTGGTGTCCCTGGGGGACAGAGGTGACACGGGTGACACGGGGACAGGTGACACGGGTGACACGGAGACAGGGTGGTGTCCCTGGGGGACAGAGGTGACACGGGTGACACGGGGACAGGTGACACGGGTGACACGGAGACAGGGTGGCGTCCCTGGGGGGAGAGAGAGGTGACACGGGTGACACAGGGATAGGTGACACGGATGACACAGGGACAGGGTGGCGTCCCTGCGGAACACACGGGTGACACGGGTGACACAGGGACAGGTGACACAGGGACAGGAGAGGTGACACAGGGAGAGGGCAGCGTCTCTGAGGGGACACGGGGACACAGAGGTGACACGGGTGACACAGGGACAGGGCGGCGCCCCTGAGGGGACACAGGGACACGGGTGACACAGGGGACACACAGGTGACACAGGGACACAGAGGTGACACAGGGACAGGGGACACAGGTGACACAAGGTGTCTCCAATGTCCCCAAGGTGTCCCCAATGTCCCACCCCATGAGGCTGGATGATGTCCCCAATGTCCCCAGCCCCGTCCCAATCCCCCCAATGTCCCCAGTGTCCCCAGGTGTGTCCCAATGTCCCCAGTGTCCCCAGTGTCCCCAATGTCCCCAGGTGTCCCCAGGTGTGTCCCCAGTGTCCCCAGTGTCCCCAATGTCCCCAGTGTCCCCCATGTCCCCAGTGTCCCCAGTGTCCCCAGTGTCCCCCATGTCCCCAGTGTCCCCAATGTCCCCAGTGTCCCCAGTGTCCCCAATGTCCCCAGTGTCCCCAGTGTCCCCAATGTCCCCATGTCCTCAGTGTCCCCAATGTCCCCAATCCCCCCAATGTCCCCAGGTGTGTCCCCAATGTCCCCTCAGTGTCCCCAGTGTCCCCAGTGTCCCCAATGTCCCCCAGTGTCCCCAGTGTCCCCAATGTCCCCAGTGTCCCAGGTGTCCCCAGGTGTCCCCAGGTGTCCCCAGGTGTCCCACCCCATCAGCAGCTGGCTGATGTCGTCCATCCGGGCCAGGTTCGGGAATTTCTCCTGGAGAATTTTCCGGATCCCCCGGCTGAGCCCCACGGGCACCACCTGGACACTGCTGGGATGGGGGAAAAAAACGGGAATTTGGGAAAAATTCACGGAGAAATGGGAAAAAATGGGGAAAATCATGGAAAAATCATGGCAAAAATGGGGAAAATCATGGAAAAATGGGAAAAATAATGAAAAAACGGGAGGAATCATGGAAAAGAAAGGGGGAAATCATGGGAAAAAATAGGGGAAATAATGGAAAAATAATGGGAAAAAATGGGGAAAATCATGGAAAAAAATGGGGAAAATAATGGAAAAACAGAAAAAAAATGGGAACGTGGGAATGGGGAACCACCTGGACACTGCTGGGATGGGGGAAAAGACGGGGAAAATCATGGAAAAATGGGAATGGGGAACCACCTGGAAAAATCAAGGAAAAATCAGGGGAAATAATGGAAAAACAGGAATGGGGGAATTCAGAAAATTTGGAAATTCAGGAATTTGGGAATTCAGGGATTCAGGATGTTGGGAATTCAGGAATTTGAGAATTCAGGACTTTGGAAATTTGAGAATTCAGGAATTTTGGAATTCAGGACATTGGGATGCTGGGAAATCAGGAATTCAGGAATTCGGGAATTCAGGAATTTGGGAATTCAGGAATTTGGGATGTTGGGAATTCAGGAATTTGGGATGTTGGGAATTCAGGAATTTGAGATGTTGGGAATTCAGGAATTTGGGAATTCAAGACTTCAGGAATTTGGGAATTCAGGATTTTGGAAATCCAGGATTTCGGGATGTTGGGAATTCTAGATTTTGGAAATCCAGGAATTTGGGATGTTGGGAATTCCGGATGTTGGGAATTTGGGAATTGGGGCCTGGCCCTCACTAGTGGCGGAATTCCAGGCGCTGCGCCTCGGCGTCGTGGGAGATCAGCAAACAGCGGCGGATGGAATTCAGATTGACCTGCGGGAAAAGCCCAAAAATCCCAAAACAGATCCCCCAAATCCCCAAAAAAAACCCCCCCGAATCCCAAAAATCCCCAAAATCCCAAAATAGATCCCCCAAGTGCCAAAATAAATCCCCCGAGTCCCAAAAATCCCCTCCAAAAAATCCCCCAAATCCCCAAAACCCCAAAATAAATCCCCCAAATCCCAAAAAAAAAAAATCCTCCGAATCCCAAAAACCCCCAAAAAAACCCCCAAATCCCCCCAAAATCCCAAAAAATCCCCCAACTCCCAAAAATCCCCCCAAAAAAACCCCAAATCTCAAAAAATCCCCCAATTCCCAAAAATCCCCCAAATCCCTGCTTCCAGATCCCAAATCCCAGCTCCCAAATTCCCACATAATTCCTGGACAATTCCCAGAAAATTCTAGGTAGATTCCAGCTAAAATTCCGGGATAATTCCCTGATAATTTCCAGATTCAATCCCTGAAGAATTCCCAAATAATTCCAGGATAATTCCCAGATCATTCAGGCTAAAATTCTGAGATAATTCCCAGATAATCCCCAGAAAAATCTCAAAAAAATCCTGAATAAATCCCAAATAATTCCTGAATAATTCCCGGATATTTCCCGATTATTTTCAAGATAATTCCTAGATAATTTCAGGTAAAAATCCAGGATAATTTCCAGATAATCCCCCCAAAAAAATCTCGAAAAAATCCTGAATAATTCCCAGGTAATTCCTGGACAACTCCCAGTTAATTCCCAGAAAATTCCAGCTATAATTCCGGATAAAATTCCAGGATAATTCCCAGATAATCCCTGAATAAATCTCCAAAAAATCCCGAATAATTCCCAGATAATCCCTGAACGATTCCCAAATAATTCCCGCTTGTTTCCCTGGTAATTGCGGCTTATTCCCCGGCTAATTCCGGCTGCAATTCCGGGATTTTTTGGGAATTCCCGGCTGACCTTGTGGACGTTGAGGGCCGGGAACATCCCCTGGAACATCCCGGCCATCAGCTTCAGCTGCGGCTGCCGCGCCCCAAAATTGCCCAACACCAGCAGGGGCGGGTGCCGGAACTGCTGCTCGTGCATGCGGTGCCGGCGCAGCGAGGAGACCACGTCCCGGACCAAGGAGTACTGGGAAAATGGGAAAAAATGGGAAAAAATCCTGAAAAAATCCCATTAAAATAGCCAAAATCCCATTAAAATAGCCAAAATCCCCATTGGAATCCCATCACAATCCCATTAAAATCCCCAGAACTGCTGCTCGTGCATGCGGTGCCGGCGCAGCGAGGAGACCACGTCCCGGACCAAGGAGTACTGGGAAAATGGGAAAAAATGGGAAAAAATCCTGAAAAAATCCCATTAAAATAGCCAAAATCCCATTAAAATAGCCAAAATCCCCATTGGAATCCCATCACAATCCCATTAAAATCCCCAGAACTGCTGCTCGTGCATGCGGTGCCGGCGCAGCGAGGAGACCACGTCCCGGACCAAGGAGTACTGGGAAAATGGGAAAAAATGGGAAAAAATCCTGAAAAAATCCCATTAAAATAGCCAAAATCCCATTAAAATAGCCAAAATCCCCATTGGAATCCCATCACAATCCCATTAAAATCCCCAGAACTGCTGCTCGTGCATGCGGTGCCGGCGCAGCGAGGAGACCACGTCCCGGACCAAGGAGTACTGGGAAAATGGGAAAAATGGGAAAAAACGGGAAAAAATCCCATTAAAATAGCCAAAATCCCATTAAAATAGCCAAAATCCCCATTGGAATCCCATTGGAATCCCATTGAAATCCCCGGAACTGCTGCTCGTGCATGCGGTGCCGGCGCAGCGAGGAGACCACGTCCCGGACCAAGGAATACTGGGAAAAATGGGAAAATGGGAAAAAATGGGATTAAAGCCTGAAAAAATCCCATTAAAATAGCCAAAATCCCATTAAAATAGCCAAAATCCCATTAAAATCCCATTAAAATCCCCAGAACTGCTGCTCGTGCATGCGGTGCCGGCGCAGCGAGGAGACCACGTCCCGGACCAAGGAATACTGGGAAAAATGGGATTAAATCCTGAAAAAATCCCATTAAAATAGCCAAAATCCCATTAAAATAGCCAAAATCCCCATTGGAATCCCATTAAAGTCCCCAGAACTGCTGCTCGTGCATGCGGTGCCGGCGCAGCGAGGAGACCACGTCCCGGACCAAGGAGTACTGGGAAAAATGGGAAAAAATGGGATTAAAGCCTGAAAAAATCCCATTAAAATAGCCAAAATCCCATTAAAATAGCCAAAATCCCATTGAAATAGCCAAAATCCCCATTGAAATCCCATTGAAATCCCATTGAAATCCCCGGAACTGCTGCTCGTGCATGCGGTGCCGGCGCAGCGAGGAGACCACGTCCCGGACCAAGGAATACTGGGAAAAATGGGATTAAATCCTGAAAAAATCCCATTAAAATAGCCAAAATCCCATTAAAATAGCCAAAATCCCCATTGGAACCCATTACAATCCCCAGGACTGCTCACGCAGGCGGTGCCCAAGCAGCACCGAGACCACGTAATGCTGGAAAAATGGGAAAAAATGGGATTAAATCCTGAATAAAATCCCAAAAAACCTGTGAAATCCTGTAAAAAATCCATAAAATCCCCCAACTGCTGCTCCTGAAATTGCTGAATTTCCCAGAAATTCCCAAAATTCCCGGACGCACCTGCAGCACTTTGAAGGTCAGGGTGGGACCCCCCGGCAGCCGGAAAATTTTCTGGGAAGGAGAAAAGTGGGAAAATCCCACCAAAAATTCCATTAAAATCCTGGGAAAATGCCAGAAAAATCCTGGGAAAATCCCAGAAAATTCTGGGAAATATCCCAGGAAAATCCTAGGAAAATCCCCATAAAAATTGTGGGAAAATCCTGGGAAAGTCACAAAAAATTCTGGGAAAATCCTGGAAAAGTCACAGAAAAATCCTGGGAAAATCATAGAAGAAAATCCCGGGAAAATTCTGGAAAACTCCTGGGAAAATCCCAGAAAAATTCCAGATAAATCCTGGGAAAATCTCAAGAAAAATCCTGGGAAAATCCCGGAATAATCCCATAAAAATTCTGGGAAAATCCCGGAATAATCCTGTAAAAATCCTGGAAAAACCCCAGAAAAACCCCATTAAAATCCTGGAAAAATCCCAGAATAATCCACAAAAATATCCTGGATAAATCCTGGTAAAATCCCATTAAAAAAAAAAAAAAAAAAAAAAATCCCAGAAAAATCCCGGAAAACCCCAAACTCCAAATCCCGATCCCGGACCCATCAGAGCGTTTACTTTGGGATCAATCACAGAATTTGGGATCAATCATGGGAAATTCTTCATCCCCTGGGTCCGGGCAGGGTTTGGAACCCCAAATTCCCGGAATTCCCAAATTCCCGGAATTCCCAAATTCCCGAATCCTCACCAGGTTGATCCCGGTCTGGGATTTGCTCAGCACCAGGAACTGGGAGACTCCCAAGGGCCCGGCCACGGCCACCAGATCCCGCAGGGAATTGCTCCGGCGCACCTGGAAAATCCCAAAATTCCTCCATCCCAAATCCCTGAGAGCCCAAATTCCCTGATCCCAAAATTCCTGAATCCCAAATCCCTGAGAGCCCAAAGTCCTGAATCCCTAATTCCCAAGGTTCCGAAATTCCTCCATCCCAAATCCATGAGGTCCCAAATGCCCTGATCCCAAAATTCCTGAATCCCAAATCCCTGAGATCCCAGTCCTGAATCCCTAATTCCCAAGGTTCCAAAAATTCTGAGATCCCAAGTTCCTGAATCCCAAAAATCCTGAATCCCAAATTCCCTGCTCCCAAAAATCCTCAAGCCCAAATTCCTGAATCCCAAAATTCCTGGAAAAGAAACCACAAAATCACTGGGAAAAAAATCCTGAAATTCCTGGGAAAAAAAAAACCAAAATTCCTGGGATCCCAAATTCCTGAGGTCCCAAATTCCCTGATCCCAAAAATCCTCAATCCCAAATCCCTGAGATCCCAAATTCCCTGATCCCAAAAATCCTCAATCCCAAATCCCTGCGATCCAAAATTTCCTCAATCCCAAACACCTGAGATCCCAAATTCCTGAGTCCCTAATCCCAAGGTTCCAAAACTCCTGAATCCCAAATCCCTGAGATCCAAAAATCCTGAGATCTAAAATCCCTATATCCTAAATCCCAAAATTCCAAATCCCAAAGATCCCAAATCCCCAATCCCAGTGATCCAAAATCCCAAAATTCCAATATCCCAGTATCCCAAATCCCAGGTGTCCCCAGGTGCCCCCAGGTGTCCCCAGGTGCCCCCAGCTGTGCCCAGGTGTGTCCCAGGTGTGTCCCAGGTGTGTCCCCAGGTGTCCCCAGGTGTGTCCCAGGTGTGTCCCCAGGTGTCTCCAGGTGCGTCCCAGGTGTCACCTGCAGGTTCCTGGCCGTGAAGGGCTCCAGGACCCTCCTGAGGCCATTCCCAGTGTCCCAAATGTCCCCAGGTGTCCCCAGGTGTGTCCCAGCTGTCCCCAGGTGTACCCAGGTATCCCCAGCTGTCCCCAGGTGTGTCCCAGGTGTGTCCCAATGTCCCCAGGTGTCCCCAGGTGTGTCCCAGGTGTCCCCAGGTGTATCCCAAATGTCCCCAGGTGTCCCCAGGTATCCCCAGCTGTCCCCAGGTGTGTCCCAGGTGTGACCCAGGTGTGACCCAGGTGTGTCCCAGGTGTGTCCCAGGTGCCCCCAGCTGTCCCCAGGTGTGTCCCAGGTGTCACCTGCAGGTTCCTGGCCGTGAAGGGCTCCAGGACCCTCCTGAGGTCATTCCCAGTGTCCCCAGGTGTGTCCCAGGTGTGTCCCAGCTGTCCCCAGGTGTCCCCAGGTATCCCCAGCTGTCCCCAGGTGTGTCCCAGGTGTGTCCCAATGTCCCCAGGTGTCCCCAGGTGTGTCCCAGGTGTCCCCAGGTGTATCCCAAATGTCCCCAGGTGTCCCCAGGTATCCCCAGCTGTCCCCAGGTGTGTCCCAGGTGTGTCCCAGGTGTGTCCCAGGTGTCCCCAGGTGTCCCAGGTGTCCCAGGTGTCACCTGCAGGTTCCTGGCCGTGAAGGGCTCCAGGACCCTCCTGAGGCCATTCCTGGGGCCATTCCCAGTGTCCCAAATGTCCCCAGGTGTGTCCCAGGTGTGTCCCCAACGTCCCCAGGTGTCCCCAGGTGTCACCTGCAGGTTCCTGGCCGTGAAGGGCTCCAGGACCCTCCTGAGGTCATTCCCAGTGTCCCCAGGTGTGTCCCAGGTGTGTCCCAGCTGTCCCCAGGTGTCCCCAGGTATCCCCAGCTGTCCCCAGGTGTGTCCCCAGGTGTGTCCCAGGTGTCCCAGGTGTCACCTGCAGGTTCCTGGCCGTGAAGGGCTCCAGGACCCTCCTGAGGTCCTTGCAGAGGCTCCGGAGGCTCCTCCCGGCGCGGCCGCGCGGGAACACGAAGGAGTGAGGGACGGAGGAGAATTCCTGCTGGGAACGCTGCCGGGCCTGCGCCCGCTGCAGCCGCTGGAACCGGCTCTGGGAGACATCCCAAAATATCCCAAATTATCCAAAATATTCCCAAAATATCCCAAATTATCCCCAAATCCCAGCCCTCATGGCGGGAACACACAGGAGTGAGGGATGGAGGAGAATTCCTGCTGGGAACGCTGCCGGGCCTGCGCCCGCTGCAGCCGCTGGAACCGGCTCTGGGGGGATGGAAAATATCCCAAATTATCCCAAAATATTCCCAAAATATCCCAAATTATCCAAAATATCCCAAATTATCCCCAAAATCCCAGCCCTCACAGCGGGAACACACAGCAGTGAGGGACGGAGGAGAATTCCTGCTGGGAACGGCTCTGGGGGGAAAAAAATCCCACAAAATCCTAAAATACCCCAAATTATCCCAAAATATTCCTTAATTATCCAAAAATATTCCTGTATTATCCCAAAATATCCTAAATTATCCCAAATTATCCCAAAATCCCAGCCCCCATGGCGGGAACACACAGGAGTGAGGGACGGAGGAGAATTCCTGCTGGGAACAACTCTGGGGATGGAAAAATATCCCAAAATATCCCCAAATAATCCTGAATTATCCCAAAATATTTCTTAATTATTCCCAAAATATCCAAAATTATCCCGAAATCCCAGCCCCCGTGGCAGGAACACGAAGGAGCGAGGGAACGGCTCTGGGGATGGAAAAATATCCCAAAAAACCCTAAAATATCCCAAATTATACCAAAATATTCCTTAATTATCCCCAAATATCCGAAATTATCCCAGGATTTGGGAATTCCAGGAGCCCAGATCCCAAATTTCCACCCGGAGACCCCAAAATCCCCGGAATTCTGCCACCCTCTGCTCTGAAATTCCCATTTTTTGCTTCGAAATGGGCTGGAAATCCCAAATCTTGGGAGCCCGATTCCCGATTTTCCAAAAAAAAATAGGGAATGAAAACCTCAAATTTTGGGAATTTTGGAAGCCCAGATCCCAATTTTAACTCTTGGGGGGAGAAAATTCCCGAAATCCCAAAAATTCCAAGACCCCAAAGCCTAAAGCCCCAAAATTCTGGAAAAAAACCCAAAAATCCTGGGAAAAAAATCCCCAAAATTTTGGAAAAACCCCAAAATTCCTGAGGGAACTCCTGGGAAACACCAAAATTTGGGAATACCGAGACCCCCTCGCCCTGACAATTCCCAAAATTTCAGGATTTTTCCTCTCACAATTCCCAAAATTTTGGGATTTTTTTCCCCTCACCATTCCAAAAAATTTTGGGATTATTTCCTCTCATAATTCCCAAAATTTTGGGATTTTTTTCCCCTCACAATTCCCAAAATTTGGGGATTTTTCCGCCAACAATTCCCAAAATTTGGGGATTTTTTCCCCTCACAATCCCCAAAATTTGGGGATTTTTCCCCCTCATAATTCCCAAAATTTGGGGATTTTTTCCCCTCACAATCCCCAAAATTTGGGGATTTTTCCCCTCATAATTCCCAAAATTTGGGGATTTTTCCCCCTCATAATTCCCAAAATTTGGGGATTTTTCCACCAACAATTTCTAAAATTTGGGGATTTTCCCCCTAACAATTCCCAAAATTTGGGGATTTTTTTCCCCTCAAAATTCCCAAAATTTTGGGATTTTTTCCCCTCACAATTCCAAAAATTGGGGATTTTTCCTCTCACAATTCCCAAAATTTGGGGATTTTTCCGCCAACAATTCCCAAAATTTGGGATTTTTTCCCCTCACAATTCCCAAAATTTGGGGATTTTCTTCCCCTCACAATTCCCAAAATTTGGGGATTTTCCCCCTTACAATTCCCAAAATTTTGGGATTTTTTCCCCTCACAATCCCCAAAATTTGGGGATTTTTCCCCCTCATAATTCCCAAAATTTGGGGATTTTTCCCCCTCACAATCCCCAAAATTTGGGGATTTTTTTTCCCTCCCGCCGCTTTTTCCCCCTCACGCCTCATTGCCGCTCCCGCCATTTCCCCCGGTTTTTCCCAGTTTTTTCCCGGTTTTTCCCGGTTTTTTCCCGTTTTTTTCCCGGTGTTTTCCCGGTTTTTCCCCCCTGCCGCCTCACTGCCGCTCTCGCCGCTGCCCTGAGCCCTCCCCCTCCCCGTTTTTCCCGTTTTTCCCGTTTTTTTTTCCCGTTTTTTTTCCCGTTTTTTCCCTCCCGACCTTCCCGGGCCGCCCCATCCCGGCGCCGCCGCGTGGCCTCCGCCACTTCCGGTCTGTCCCTTCCGCCACTTCCGGTCTGTCCCTTCCGCTCGCTTCCGGCGCGTCACTTTCGCTCGCTTCCGGCTGGAAAGTGTTTCCCGAATTTGAGTTCCGCCGGACCGGGACCACAAAAAAATCCCCCCCAAAAAATCCCCCAAAAATCCCCCAAAATCCCCCCAAGGACCCCAAAACCTTCGGCGCGGCAGCGAATGAGAGGCAGCGGCTGTGGAGGAGTTCTGGGTTTAATGGAGAACAGCAGAGACCCCCCCCAGGTGTGCAGGAGACCCCAAAAATTCCCCAAAATTCCCCCCAAAATTCCCCCAAGATCCCCAAAAATTCCCCCAAATTCCCCAAAATTCCCCTCACAAATCCCCCCAAAATTCCCCCCAAAATTCCCCCCAAAATTCCCCCAAGATCCCCAAAAATTCCCCCAAATTCCCCAAAATTCCCCCCACAAATCCCCCCAAAATTCCCCCCAAAATTCCCCCAAGATCCCCAAAAATTCCCCCAAATTCCCCAAAATTCCCCCCACAAATCCCCCCAAAATTCCCCCAAGATCCCCAAAAATTCCCCCAAATTCCCCCAAATTCCCCTCACAAATCCCCCCAAAATTCCCCCAAGATTCCCCCAAAATCCCCAACAATGCCCAAGATCCCCAAAAATGCCCCAAAATCCCCTAAAACCTCCCCCAAACCCTCCCCAATTTCACTCCAAATCCCCCCCAGGACCCCCCAAAAACCCCGAATTTTGGGGTCTCTTAGATGGGACTGACTCAAACACACCTGAGCGCCCCAAAAATGCCACCAGGCTCAGGTGAGACCCCCAAAACCTCCCCTAAACCCCCTAAAACCCCCCCAAATCCTGAATTTCTCCCCCCAAACCTCCCTGATTTTGCCTCAAATCGCCCCCAGGACCCCCCAAAAACTCCAGATTTTTGGGGTTCCTTAGATGGGACGGACTCCAACACCCCAGACTCAGGTGAGACCCCCCAAATTTCCCCCAAAATCCCCCTAAAACCCCCCCAAATCCCAAATTTCTCCCCTAATGTTGCCCCAATTTTGCCACAAATCCACCCCAGGACCCCCCAAAAACCGCAAATTTTGGGGTCCCCTCTCACAGGAGTGACTCCAACACCCCAGACTCAATTGAGACCCCCAAATTTCCCCCAAAATCCCCATAAAACCCCCCAACCCCCCCCCCCCCAAATCCCAAATTTCTCCCCCAATATTGCCCCGATTTTGCCCTAAATCTCCCCCAGGACCCCCCAAAACCCCAAATTTTGGGGTGCCTCAGCCGGGCAGGACGCGGCAGTGGCAGCAGCGGCAGCTGAGGCACGGGGTGACCCCAGACTCAGGTGAGATCCCCCAAATCCCCCCTAAAACCCCCTAAAATCCCGAATTTTGCCCCAAAACCGCCCCGATTTCGCCCCCAGGACCCCCCAAACCCCCCGAATTTTGGGGTGCCTCAGACAGGAGGGACTCAAACACACCTGGGGCATCCCCAGACTCAGGTGAGACCCCCCAAATCCCCCCCAAATCCCCTAAAATCCCGAATTTTGCCCCAAAACCGCCCCGATTTCGCCCCCAGGACCCCCCAAACCCCCCGAATTTTGGGGTGCCTCAGCCGGGCAGGACGCGGCGGCGGCAGCAGCGGCAGCTGAGGCACGGGGTGACCCCAGACTCAGGTGAGACCCCCCAAATCCCCCCTAAAACCCCCTAAAATCTCGAATTTTGCCCCAAAACCGCCCCGATTTCGCCCCCAGGACCCCCAAACCCCCCGAATTTTGGGGTGCTCAGACGGGCAGGACGCGGCGGCGGCAGCAGCGGCAGCTGAGGCACGGGGGGACCCCAGACTCAGGTGAGACCCCCCAAATCCCCCCTAAAACCCCCTAAAATCCCGAATTTTGCCCCAAAACCACCCCGATTTCGCCCCCAGGACCCCCAAACCCCCCGAATTTTGGGGTGCCTCAGACAGGAGGGACTCAAACACACCTGAGGCACCCCAGGCTCAGGTGAGACCCCCCAAATCCCCCCCAGATCCCCCCTAAAACCCCCTAAAATCCCGAATTTTGCCCCAATATTGCCCCGATTTTGCCCCCAGGACCCCCAAACCCCCCGAATTTTGGGGTGCCTCAGACAGGAGGGACTCAAACACACCTGAGGCACCCCCAGACTCAGGTGAGACCCCCCAAATCCCTGCTAAAACCCCCTAAAATCCCGAATTTCTCCCCCAATATTGCCCCGATTTCGCCCCCAGGACCCCCAAACCCCCCGAATTTTGGGGTGCTCAGACGGGGAGGACGCGGCGGCGGCAGCAGCGGCAGCTGAGGCAGCGCAGCAGCGCCAGGCTGAGCTGGAAGAGGGGGCCCAGGTCGAAGAGGAGGCGGTGGAAGGAGCGAACCCCCAAATCCCCGCGGGGGTCGGCGAAGCGCAGCGCCAGCAGCGGCGAGTACAGGGCGTTGGTGAGGGTCCGGAACGGGGGCCGGGGGGCGGCGATCACCCCCGCGATGGCCTGGGGGGCACCCCCGAAACGGTGAGGAAAGGACCCCCAAAAATCCCAAAACTATCCCCCCAAAAAATCCCAAAATCCGCTTAAAAATGGCCCAAAATCTGCACAAAAATGGCCCAAAATCCACCTGGAAACCTCAAAAATCCTCCCAGAAACCCCAAACTCAGAATCCCCAAAAAGTCCCCAAAAAAACACCAAAAATCCACATAAAAATGGTCCAAAATCCACCTGGAAACCCCAAAAATCCACCCGGAACCCCCAAATCCACACGCGCCGAGTCAGGGCGTTGGTGGGGGTCCGGAACGGGGCCGGGGGGCGGCGATCCCCCCCGCGATGGCCTGTGGGGCACCCCCGAAACGGTGAGGAAAGGACCCCCAAAAATCCCAAAACTATCCCCCCAAAAAATCCCGAAAGGGTAAAAAAAAAAATCCCGAAAAAAATCCAAAAATCCGCTTAAAAATGGTCAAAAACCACCCGGAAAACTCAAAAATCCAACCAGAAACCCCAAACTCAGAATCCCCAAAAATCCCCAGAAAATCCCCAAAAATCCAAAAACCCACTTAAAAATGGTCAAAAATCCCCTCAGAAACCCCAAAATCTGCCCAAAAACCCAAAGACAGAATCCCTAAAAAATCCAAAAATACACTTAAAAATGGCCCAAAATCTGCACAAAAATGGCCCAAAATCCACCTGGAAACCTCAAAAATCCTCCCAGAAACCCCAGACTCAGAATCCCCAAAAAGTCCCCAAGAAAACCCCAAAAATCCACATAAAAATGGCCCAAAGTCCACCTGGAAACCCAAAAAATCCACTCAGAAACCACAAAAAATCCCTTCAGAAACCCCAGACTCCAACTCCCCCAAAAAAACCCCAAAAATCCACCCAGAAACCCCAAAAAATCCACTCAGAAACCCCAGACTCAGAATCCCAAAAAAAAAAAAATCCCCCCAAAAAATCCCCCAAAAAATAATTTCAAAAAAAAAAATCCAAAAAACCGGCTTAAAAATGGCCCAAAATCCACCCGGAAAACCAAAAAATCCACCCAGAAACCCCAAACACAGAATCCCCAAAAAATCAAAAAAATCCACTAAAACTAAAATAAATCCCACCAAAAATCCAAAAATCCACTTAAAAATGGTCCAAAATCCCCTCAAAAACCCAAAAAATCCGCCCAGAAACCCCAAACTGAGAATCCCCCAAAAAAATCCCAAAAAATCCCCCAAAAAACTCAAAAAAAACTCTTAAAAATGGTCCAAAATCCACCCCGAAACCCCCAAAATCTGCCCAGAAACCCCAAAAATCCAACCAGAAACCCCAAACTCAGAATCCCCAAAAATCCCCCAAAAAATCCCCCAAAAATAATAATTAAAAAAATAATCAAAAAATCCGCTTTAAAATGTTCCAAAATTCACCCGGAAACCCCCAAAATCCTCCCAGAAACCCCAAACTAAGAATCCCCAAAAAAACCCCAGAACAATCCCAAAAATTCCCAAAAATTCCCAAAAATTCCCAAAAATTCCCAAATCCCACCTGCGCCACCTCCTGGGGACTCTGGCTGAAGGTGAGGAACACTTGGTGGGACCAGGCCAGAAATGCCCCAAAAATGCCCCAAAAATCGCCATAAAAACCCCAAAAATCACCGTAAAAACCCCAAATAACCCCCAAAAAATTCCCAAAAAATTCCCAAAAATTCCCAAATTTCACCTGCGCCACCTCCTGGGGACTCTGGCTGAAGGTGAGGAACACCTGGCGGGAGGCGGGCAGGAAATGCCCCAAAAATGCCCCAAAAATTGCCATAAAACCCCAAATAACCCCCAAAAAATTCCCAAAAATTCCCAAAAAATTCCCAAATTTCACCTGTTCCACCTCCTCGGGGCTCTGGCCAAAGGTGTTGAACACCTGGCGGGAGGCAGGCAGGAAATACCCCAAAAATGCCCCAAAAATCGCCGTAAAAACCCCAAAAATCTCCGTAAAATCCCAAATAACCCCCAAAAAATTCCCCCAAAAATTCCCAAAAATTCCCAAAAAATTCCCAAATTTCACCTGCGCCACCTCCTCGGGGCTCTGGCCGAAGGTGTCGAACACCTGGCGGGAGGCGGGCAGGAAATGCCCCAAAAATGCCCCAAAAATCGCCGTAAAAACCCCAAAAATCGCCGTAAAAGCCCCAAATAACCCCCAAAAAATTTCCCAAAAATTCCCAAAAATTCCCAAAAATTCCCAAATTTCACCTGCGCCATCTCCTGGGGGCTCTGGCTGCAGGTGAGGAACACTTGTTGGGACCAGGCCAGAAATGCCCCAAAAATGCCCCAAAATCGCCATAAAAACCCCAAAAATCGCCGTAAAAACCCAAATAACCCCCAAAAAATTCCCAAAAAATTCCCAAAAATTCCCAAATTTCACCTGCGCCACCTCCTCGGGGCTCTGGCCGAAGGTGTTGAACACCTGGCGGGAGGCGGGCAGGAAATGCCCCAAAAATGCCCCAAAAATCGCCATAAAAAACCCCAAAAATCGCCGTAAAAACCCCAAATAACCCCAAAAAATTCCCAAAAAAATTCCCAAAAATTCCCAAAAATTCCCAAATCCCACCTGCGCCACCTGCTGGGGCTCTGGCCGCAGGTGAGGAACACTTGGCGGGACCAGGTCAGAAATGCCCCCAAAATGCCCCAAAAATCGCCGTAAAAACCCCAAAAATCGCCGTAAAAGCCCCAAATAACCCCCAAAAAATTCCCAAAAAATTCCCAAAAATTCCCAAAAATTCCCAAATTTCACCTGCGCCACCTCCTCGGGCTCTGGCTGCAGGTGAGGAACACTTGGTGGGACCAGGCCACAAATGCCCCAAAAATGCCCCAAAAATCGCCGTAAAAACCCCAAAAATCGCCGTAAAAGCCCCAAATAACCCCCAAAAAATTCCCAAAAAATTCCCAAAAATTCCCAAATCCCACCTGCGCCACCTCCTGGGGGCTCTGGCCGAAGGTGTCGAACACCTGGCGGGAGGCGGGCAGGAAAACCTCGCGGAAGCAGCGCAGCGTCTCCGCGTCCGCTCCCGGAAATTCGGATTTTTCCACCTCCCGCAGCAGCTTCCGCTCGAATTCCGTGTGCACTGGGCCCGGCTCCACCAGGGACACGCTGGGGGGATTTGGGGAATTTTTGGGAATTTTTGGGGATTTTTTGGGGATTTTTTCAGGGACTTTTGGGGATTTTTTGGGGATTTTTGGGGATTTTTTGGGGATTTTTTGGGGAATTTTTTGGGAATTTTTGGGGATTTTTTGGGGATTTTTTCAGGGATTTTTGGTGAATTTTTGGGGATTTTTGGGGATTTTTGGTGAATTTTTGGGGATTTTTTGGGGAATTTTTTGGATTTTTTGGGGATTTTTTGGGGAATTTTGGGGGGATTTTTTGGGATTATTTTAGGGGGATTTCGGGCTGATGATTTTGGGCTGATTTTGGGGTGTTTTTGGGCTGTTTTTGGGGGATGATTTTGTGGACGATTTTGTGGATGATTTTGTGGATGATTTCAGGTTGGTTTTGGGGTGATTTGAGTTGATTTTGGGGATGATTTTGGGGTGATTTGGGGATAATTTTACGGTGTTTTTGGAGGGATTTTGGGGGGATTTTGGGCCGATTTCGGGCCGATTTTGGGGTAATTTGGGATGATTTTGGGCTGGTTTTGGGGTAATTTTGGATGATTTTGGGCTGGTTTTGGGGGATGATTTCAGGCCGATTTTGGGGTAATTTGGGATGATTTTGGGCTGGTTCTGGGGGATGATTTTGGGCTGATTTCAGGCCGATTTCGGGCTGATTTTGGGGTAATTTTGGATGATTTTGGGCTGGTTTTGGGGGATGATTTTGTGGATGATTTCGGGCTGATTTCAGGCTGATTTCGGGCTGATTTTGGGGGTAATTTTGGATGATTTTGGGCTGGTTTTGGGGGATGATTTTGGGCAGATTTCAGGCCGATTTCGGGCCGATTTTGGGGTAATTTGGGCTGATTTGGGATGATTTTGGGCTGGTTTTGGGGGATGATTTTGTGGATGATTTCGGGCCGATTTTGGGGTAATTTGGGCTGATTTTGGATGATTTTGGGCTGGTTTTGGAGGATGATTTTGTGGATGATTTTGTGGATGATTTTGGGCTGATTTCAGGCCGATTTTGGGGTAATTTTGGATGATTTTGGGCTGGTTCTGGGGGATGATTTTGTGGATGATTTTAGGCTGATTTCAGGCCAATTTCGGGCGATTTTGGGGTAATTTTGGATGATTTTGGGCTGGTTCTGGGGGATGATTTTGGGCTGATTTCAGGCCGATTTTGGGCCGATTTCGGGGTGATTTTGGATGATTTTGGGCTGGTTTTGGGGGATGATTTTGTGGATGATTTCGGGCTGATTTTGGGCTGATTTCGGGCCGATTTTGGGGTAATTTGGGATGATTTTGGGCTGGTTTTGGGGGATGATTTTGTGGATGATTTCGGGCCGATTTCGGGCCGATTTTGGGGTAATTTGGGATGATTTTGGGCTGGTTTTGGGGGATGATTTTGTGGATGATTTTGGGCTGATTTCGGGCCGATTTCGGGCCGATTTTGGGGTAATTTGGGATGATTTTGGATGATTTTGGGGGATGATTTTGGGCTGATTTCAGGCCGATTTTGGGCCGATTTCGGGGTGATTTTGGATGATTTTGGGCTGGTTTTGGGGGATGATTTTGTGGATGATTTTGGGCTGATTTTGGGCTGATTTCGGGCCGATTTTGGGGTAATTTTGGATGATTTTGGGCTGGTTCTGGGGGATGATTTTGGGCTGATTTCAGGCCAATTTCGGGCCGATTTTGGGGTAATTTGGGATGATTTTGGGCTGGTTTTGGGGGATGATTTTGGGCTGATTTCAGGCCAATTTCGGGCCGATTTTGGGGTAATTTGGGATGATTTGGGGCTGGTTTTGGGGGATGATTTTGTGGATGATTTCGGGCCGATTTCGGGCCGATTTTGGGGTGATTTGGGATGATTTTGGGGCACTCACAAGACGTTGAAGTGCAGCAGCTGCACGGCCAGGCTCTCGCACAGCCCCTCCACCGCGAACTTGGAGGCGGCGTAGACGTCGTTGAAAGCCACCCCTGGGCACCCCAAATTTCGGGGGGTCACCAGGGGCTGGGGCCTCCAGACCCCCAAAATTGGGGTCCCGATCACCTCAAAATTTGGGGTCTGGAATCTCAATTCCCGCAAAATTCGGGGTCTGAAATCTCAATTCCCACAAAATTTGGGGTCTGGAGTCTCAATTCCCCCAAAATTTGGGGTCTGGAGTCTCAATTCCCACAAAATTTGGGGTCTGAAATCTGAATTCCCACAAAATTTGGGGTCTGGGGTCTTCATCCCCACAAAATTTGGGGTCTGAAATCTTAATTAACACAAAATTTGGGGTTTGGGGTCTCCATTTCTTCAAAATTTGGGGTCTGAGGTCTCAATTCCCGCAAAATTTGGGGGCTGGGGTCTCCATCCCCCCAAAATTTGGGGTCTGGAATCTGAATTCCCGCAAAATTTGGGGTTTGGAATCTCAATTCCCCCAAAATTTGGGGTCTGGGGTCTCCATCCCCCCAAAATTTGGGGTCTGCGAGGGGTTTGGGGCATTTGTGGGTGTTTTTGGGAGCATTTGGGGCCCTCAGGAAGATTTTGGGGTCCCAAAGCCGAATTTTGGGGTCCCGAGGAGAATTTTGGGGTCTGGAGTTTTTTTGGGGTGCCGAACCCGAATTTTGGGGTCCCAAAGCCGAATTTTGGGGTCTTGGCATTTTTTGGGGTCCAGGGGTTTTTTGGGGTGCCGAATCCGAATTTTGGGGTTCCGAGGAGGGATTTTGGGGTCCAGGGGGTTTTTTGGGGTGCCGAATCCGAATTTTGGGGTCCCGAGGAGGGATTTTGGGGTCCCGGGGGTTTTTGGGGTGCCGAATCCGAATTTTGGGGTCCCGAGGAGGGATTTTGGGGTCCCGGGGGTTTTTGGGGTGCTGAATCCGAATTTTGGGGTCCCGAGGAGGGATTTTGGGGTCCCGGGGGTTTTTGGGGTGCCGAATCCGAATTTTGGGGTCCCGAGGAGGGATTTTGGGGTCCAGGGGGTTTTTTGGGGTGCCGAATCCGAATTTTGGGGTCCCGAGGAGGGATTTTGGGGCGCTCACCCTGCAGCCCCATGACGCTGCTGACCACCACGGTGGCGTTTTTTGGGGTCCCAAGGAGGTTTTTGGGGGTCCCGGGGGTTCTTTGGGGTCCCGGGGGTTTTTTGGGGTGCCGAATCCGAATTTTGGGGTCCCGAGGAGGGATTTTGGGGCGCTCACCCTGCAGCCCCATGACGCTGCTGACCACCACGATGTGGCCGCTGCGGCGCTGCTTCATCTGGGGGAGCAGGGCCTGGGTCAGGCGCAGCACCCCGAAAACGTTGGTGTCGAACACGCGCTGCACCTCCGGCCCCGAGGCGCTCTCCAGGGGCCCCAGCAGCCCCACCCCGGCGTTGTTCACTGGGGGGGTCGAGGGGGGTCAGGGGAACCCCAAAAAATTCCGAAATCCCCCCAAAAATTGAACCATAGGGCCCCGAGATACACAAATCCCATTAAATGCCATTAAATGCCATTAAATCCCATAAAATTCACCCCAAACCAACCCAAAATCCACCCTAAAATCCACAGCCCTGAGGAGGCATCGGGGGAGGGTCAGGGGAACCCCAAAAAATTCCAAAATCCCCCCAAAAATTGGGCCGTTGGTCCCGAGATACCCAAATCCCATTAAATCCCATTAAATGCCATTAAATCCACCCCAAAATCGCCTCAACCCCCCCCCCCCGCCAAAATCCCCTAAAAATCTCGAAAAAAATCCCCCCAAATCCTCCCCAAAATTTGCCCATCAGAAGCAAAACCCGGCCCAAAACCCCGCAAAACCGCCCCAAAATCCCCTAAAAATCTCCAAAAAAATCCCCCCAAATCCCCTAAAATTTCCCAAAAATGTCCCGAAATCCTCCTAAATCCCCCCCAAAATCCCCCCAAATCCCCCCAAAATCCCCTCAAATCCTCCCCAAAATTCGCCCATCAGAACCAAAACCCAGCCCAAAACCCCGCAAAACCACCCCAAAACCCCCTAAAAATCTCCAAAGAAATCCCTAAAAATCCCCTCTAAATCCCCTAAAATTTCCCAAAAACGCCCCAAAATCCTTCCAAATCCTCCCCAAAATTCGCCCATCAGAACCAAAACCCCCCAAAACCACCCCAAAACCCCCTAAAAATCTCCAAAAGAATCCCCAAAAATCCCCTCAAATCTCCCCGAAATCCTCCCAAATCTCCCCAAAATGCCCCAAAATCCCCCCAAATCCTCCCCAAAATTCGCCCATCAGAACCAAAACCCCCCGAAACCCCCCAAAACCACCCCAAAATCTCCGAAAAATCTCCCAAAAAATCCCTTCAAATCCCCCAAAAATGCCCCAAAAATCCCCCAAAAATCCCCCAAAAATCCCCCAAAATGCCCCAAAATTGGCTCACCCACGACGTCCACGCGCCCGCCCGGCACCTGCCGCAGGCACTCGGCCACGGACGCGTCGCTGGTGACATCGAGCGGCAGCAGCCGCAGCGTGTCCCCGACAGCGGCGCCGGCCGCGGCCTCCAGCGGGCCCCGCCGCGCCAGGTCCCGCATGGTGGCCAGGACTGGGTCCGAAAAATGCCAAAAATACCCAAAAAATCAGAATCGGAGACCCCAAAAACCCCCCCGGGCCAGGTCCCGCGTGGTGGCCAGGACTGCGTCCAAAAATTCCCAAAAAATCAGATTTAGAGACCCCAAAAACCCCCCCGGGTCAGGTCCTGCATGGTGGCCAGGACTGCGTCCAAAAATTGCCAAAAATCACCAAAAAATCAGAATCGGAGACCCCAAAAACCCCCCCGGGTCAGGACTGCGTCCAAAAAATGCCAAAAATACCCAAAAAATCAGAATCGGAGACCCCAAAAACCCCCCCGGGTCAGGACTGCGTCCAAAAAATGCCAAAAATACCCAAAAAATCAGAATCGGAGACCCCAAAAACCCCCCCGGGCCAGGACTGCGTCCAAAAAATGCCAAAAATCACCAAAAAATCAGAATCGGAGACCCCAAAAACCCCCGTGGGCCAGGTCCTGCGTGGTGGCCAGGACTGCGTCCAAAAACCCCCAAAAATCACCAAAAAATCAGAATCGGAGACCCCAAAAACCCCCCCGGGTCAGGTCCCGCGTGGTGGCCAGGACTGCGTCCAAAAAATGCCAAAAATCACCAAAAAATCAGAATCGGAGACCCCAAAAACCCCCCCGGGTCAGGTCCTGCATGGTGGCCAGGACTGCGCCCCAAAAATCCCAAAAATCACCAAAAAATCAGAATTAGAGACCCCAAAAACCCCCCGGGTCAGGTCCTGCGTGGTGTCCAGGACTGCGTCCAAAATTCCCAAAAAATCAGATTTAGAGACCCCAAAAACCCCCCGGGTCAGGTCCCGCGTGGTGGCCAGGACTGCGTCCAAAAAATGCCAAAAATCACCAAAAAATCAGAATTAGAGACCCCAAAACCCCCCCCGGGTCAGGTCCTGCGTGGTGGCCAGGACTGCGTCCAAAAACCCCCAAAAATCACCAAAAAATCAGAATCGGAGACCCCAAAAACCCCCGTGGGCCAGGTCCTGCGTGGTGGCCAGGACTGCGTCCAAAATTCCCAAAAATCACCAAAAAATCAGAATTAGAGACCCCAAAAACCCCCCCGGGTCAGGTCCTGCATGGTGGCCAGGACTGCGTCCAAAATTCCCCAAAAATCACCAAAAAATCAGAATCAGAGACCCCAAAAACCCCAAAAATCCCAAAAGAGACCCCAGAAATTCCTCAGGGACCCCAAAACCCGAACTGGGGACAATCCCGGGGTGTCCCCCCCTTCCCCTCCCACCTTGGGGACCCCCGGGGACATTTGGGGACATTCGGGGACCCCTGGGGACATTTGGGGACATTTGGGGACCCCCGGGGACATTTGGGGACATTCGGGGACCCCTGGGGACATTTGGGGTCCCTCCGGGGTGTCCCCCCTTCCCCTCCCGGTGTTTCCCGTGTCGCGCTCCTCCTTGGGGACCCTCGGGGACATTTGGGGACACTTGTGGACCCTTGGGGACATTCGGGGACCCCCGGGGACCCTCGGGGACATTCGGGGACCCCCGGGGACCCTCGGGGACATTCGGGGACCCCCGGGGACATTCGGGGACCCTCGGGGAACCCTGGGGACACCCCGGGGACATTCGGGGACCCTCCCGGGGTGTCCCCCCCTTCCCCTCCCGGTGTTTCCCGTGTCCCCCCCCTGCCTTGGGGACCCTTGGAGACCCTTGGGGACATTCGGGGACCCCCGGGGACATTTCGGGGACCCCCGGGGACACTCGGGGACCCCCGGGGACATTTCGGGGACCCTCTGGGATGTTCCCCCCTTCCCCTCCCGGTGTTTCCCGTGTCCCCCCCCTGCCTTGGGGACCCTTGGGGACATTCGGGGACCCCCGGGGAAATTCGGGGACCCCCGGGGACATTTTGGGGACCCCCGGGGACACTCGGGGACCCCCGGGGACATTTCGGGGACCCCCTCTCACCCAGGTAGCGCCGCTGGGGGTCCCGGGCCAGCAGCACGGCCAGGGCCAGGCCGATGCCCGAGGAGCAGCCGGTGACAAGGACAGTGCGGGGGGTGGCCATGGTGTCACCTCCCCCCGGGCAAAGGCGCTTAACGGGATCAGCGGCCACGTGCTGCCCCCGGCACCGGGGGCACCGGGGCGGGACCGGGACCGGGGGGGCACCGAAGGGCACGGGGGGGCAACAGGACCGGGGGGATACCGGGGCCGGGGCACCGAGGGGACACGGGGGCCACCGGGACCGGGGGGGGACCGGGACCGGGGGGGCACCGAGGGGCACGGGGGGGCAACGGGACCGGGGGGATACCGGGGCCGGGGCACCGAGGGGCACGGGGGGGCAACGGGACCGGGGGGGCACCGAGGGGCACGGGGGGGGCAACGGGACCGGGGGGGCACCGAGGGGCACGGGGGGGCACCGGGACCGGGGGGACACCGGGGAGACACGGGGTTGGCACCGGGACTGGGACAGGGGGGACACGGGGGGGCACCGATGTCACCAAGGGGGACCGGGGGGTGGCACCGGCACCGAGTGGACACGGGGGTTGCAACGGGACCGGGGCACCGGGGTGGCATCGGGGGCACCGAGGGGACACGGGGGTGGTACTGGGACCGGGACCGGGGGGGACACGGCGGGGGCTCCGGCACCGGGGCACCGAGGGGACACGGGAGTGGCAACGGGACCGGGGGTGCAGGGGGGTGGCACCGGGACCGGGGCACCGAGGGGACACGGGAGTGGCAACGGGACCGGGGGTGCAGGGGGGTGGCACCGGGACCGGGGCACCGAGGGGACACGGGGGTGGCACCGATGTCACCAAGGGGGACAGGGGGGTGGCACCGATGTCACCAAGGGGGACAGGGGGGTGGCACCGGGACCGGGGGGGCAGGGGGGTGGCACCGGGACCGGGGCACCGAGGGGACACGGGGGTGGCACCGGGACCGGGGGGACACGGGGGTGGCAACGGGACCGAGGGGGACACGGGAGTGGCACCGGCACCGGGGGCACCGAGGGGACACGGAGGTGACACCAGGACCGAGGGGGCACGGGGGTGGCACCGATGTCACCAAGGGGGACACGGGGGTGGCACCGGCACCGGGGGGACGCGGGGGGGACACCGATGTCACCAAAGTGGGGGGACACCTCGGGATGTCACCCATCGGGGGAGGTGGCACCTCGGGGTGTCACCCGCGGGGGGGTCCCCAGAGAGCCCTGGGGGGATTTTGGGGGTCCTGAAGGTTTTTGGGGCTGGGAACCCCAAATTTCAGGGGGGTCCCCAAAATTCCCCCCCCGGAGCGACTCCCTGCGGCTGTGGGGGAGGGGAGGACCCCAAATTGGGGGGGGGGTCCCTGGGTGACCATGTGGGAGCTTCCCACAAAGCACCGCGCGGGAAGCGATGCCGTATTTGCATAATCCCGCCCACCAACGGCAAAAACACGCAGAAACACGCTCTTAATTTGCATAACCACGCCCATATTAAAACACGATACGCCCGCGAAACAAACTATTTGCATAGACACGCCCAAAACCTCTCGCAAAGGACTGACCGCGCGGGATTCACCAATCACAACGCGGGATTCAAGCTATATTTGCATAACCACGCCCCTCGGCTCGGCCCCGCCCGCAGCCCCCTCGGGGCGAGGTTCGATCCCAGTTCCCTCCCAGCGCTCCCAGTTCCCTCCCAGCGCTCCCAGTAAGAGCGGTGCTGGGAGGGAAAGCGCTCCCAGTTCCCTCCCAGTTCCCTCCCAGTGCTCCTAGTTCTCTCCCAGCGCTCCCAGTTCCCTCCCAGCGCTCCCAGTTCCCTCCCAGTGCTCCCAGTAAGAGCGGTGCTGGGAGGGAGAGCGCTCCCAGTTCCCTCCCAGTTCCCTCCCAGTGCTCCCAGTTCCCTCCCAGCGCTCCCAGTTCCCTCCCAGCGCTCCCAGTTCCCTCCCAGTGCTCCCAGTAAGAGCGGTGCTGGGAGGGAAAGCGCTCCCAGTTCCCTCCCAGAGCTCCCAGTTCCCTCCCAGCGCTCCCAGTTCCCTCCCAGTGGTCCCAGACAGAGCGATGTTGGGGAGAGCGCTCCCAGTTCCCTCCCAGCGCTCCCAGTTCCCTCCCAGTGCTCCCAGTAAGGGCGGTGCTGGGAGGGAAAGCGCTCCCAGTTCCCGCCCAGTGCTCCCAGTAAGAGCGCGGCAGGCAGCGAGAGCCCGGGCCGGAGGAGCAGGAGGAGGAGCAGGAGCAGGAGGGAGAGAAAGAGGAGAGGAAGAGGAAGAGGAAGAGGAAGAGGAAGAGGAAGAGGAAGAGGAAGAGGAAGAGGAAGAGGAAGAGGAAGAGGAAGAGGAAGGACAAAGGAAGAGGAGGAGCGGCGGGAGCGGCGGTCCCAGCCACGCTCCGGCCGCGGCGCCGCCGGTGTCGCCGCCCCGGTACCGGCCGGTGAGCGGGGAGCGGGGCCGCGCCCCAAGCCCGTGGCGGGGCTCTCCGGGAGGGTTTTCCGGCGGCCCCGGGGATGCTGGGGGGCTGCAGGACCCCAAAGCCGAGGCAGAATTGCCCCTGGAGGGATTTTGGGGGGTCCCAGGTGGCGATGGCCCGGTGGGGGCGGGCACGGGGGCGATCTCGGTTTGGGGATGCCCCGGAGAGCCGGGGGGAGGCGGGAGCGCCGGAGCGGGGAGAACGGGGAACGGTGATCCCGGAGCGGGGAGAACGGGGAACGGTGATCCCGGAGCCCGGGGGGAGCGGGGAACGGCGATCCCGGAGCGGGGGGAGCGGGGAGCGGCGATCCCGGAGCGGGGAGAACGGGGAACGGTGATCCCGGAGCCCGGGGGGAGCGGGGAACGGCGATCCCGGAGCCCGGGGGGAGCGGGGAACGGCGATCCCGGAGCCCCGGGGAGAGCGGGGAACGGCGATCCCGGAGCGGGGAGAACGGGGAACGGCGATCCCGGAGCCCGGGGGGAGCGGGGAGATCGGGGAACGGCGATCCCGGAGCCCGGGGGGATCGCGGAGCGGCGATCCCGGAGCCCGGGGAGCCCCGGCGGGGCGGGGGAGGCCGGGGGTGAGCGGGGTCCGAGCCCCCCGAGGCTGGAGGGGCTCTGACCTCTCCAGCCGCGCTCGGGCAGCGGCTCCATCGCAGCCGACGCGCTCAGCCCCGGTTCTCCCCCAGAGCGGCGTTTCCATCCCCAAACCTCGGCCGGGACAGCAGCAGGAGGAGGAGGAGGAGGCGAGGAAGAGGAAGATGGCCCGGGAGCCGCAGGCAGGTGAGGAGGAGATCGATGCCCCTTTTCCCCTCTCCTGCTCCATCTCCCAGCCTGGCAGGACAGCTCTGTGCCCTTCCCTGGACGCGGAGGCAAATCCCATCCTCTCCTTGTCCTTCCTTCCCCAGAGCAGGGCACGGAGAGCGGGGAGGAGAAATCCTCACAGCGCGGGGAGGAGAAATCCTCACGGCAGAGCCGGGTGGAAGAGCCCGTCCTGAGCTTGGAGGAGAAATCCTCACAGCGGAGCCGGGTGGAAGAGCCTGTCCTGAACAGGGAGGAGAAATCCTCACAGCGGAGCCGGGTGGAAGAGCCTGTCCTGAACAGGGAGGAGAAATCCTCACGGCAGAGCCTGGAGGAAGAGCCCGTCCTGAACGGGGAGGAGAAATCCTCATGGCAGAGCCGGGTGGAAGAGCCCGTCCTGAGCTTGGAGGAGAAATCCTCGCGGTGGAGCCTGATGGAAGAGCCCGTCCTGAGCGGGGAGGAGAAATCCTCACGGCAGAGCCGGGTGGAAGAGCCTGTCCTGAGCTTGGAGGAGAAATCCTCATGGCAGAGCCGGGTGGAAGAGCCCGTCCTGAGTGGGGAGGAGAAATCCTCGCGGTGGAGCCTGATGGAAGAGCCCGTCCTGAACGGGGAGGAGAAATCCTCACAGCGCGGGGAGGAGAAATCCTCATGGCAGAGCCGGGTGGAAGAGCCCGTCCTGAGCAGGGAGGAGAAATCCTCACAGTGGAGCCTGGAGGAAGAGCCCGTCCTGAACAGGGAGGAGAAATCCTCACGGCAGAGCCGGGTGGAAGAGCCTGTCCTGAACAGGGAGGAGAAATCCTCATGGCAGAGCCGGGTGGAAGAGCCCGTCCTGAACGGGGAGGAGAAATCCTCATGGCAGAGCCGGGTGGAAGAACCCGTCCTGAACGGGGAGGAGAAATCCTCACAGCGCGGGGAGGAGAAATCCTCACGGCAGAGCCTGGAGGAAGAGCCCGTCCTGAGCAGGGAGGAGAAATCCTCACAGCAGAGCCGGGTGGAAGAGCCTGTCCTGAACAGGGAGGAGAAATCCTCACAGCAGAGCCGGGTGGAAGAGCCCGTCCTGAGCAGGGAGGAGAAATCCTCACAGCGCGGGGAGGAGAAATCCTCGCGGTGGAGCCTGGTGGAAGAGCCCGTCTTGAGTGGGGAGGAAAAGCCCCGGAGATCCCTGACCAGGAGGGGCTGCAAACGCAGATCCCAGCGGGGATCCCAGGGGGAAACACCCACCCTGGGCCGGAGCTCGGAGCTGGGGGTGCAGGAGCGGCTCGAGGATGGGAAGAAGATCTACGACTGCTGGGAATGCGGGAAGAGCTTCAGGTGGAGATCCACCCTGCTGATCCATCTGAGGACCCACACCGGGGAGAAACCCTACGGGTGCGGGGAGTGCGGGAAGAGCTTCAGGACAAAGTCCAGCATGATCATCCACCACAGGATCCACACCGGGGAGAAACCCTACGGGTGTCCCCAGTGCCAGAAGAGGTTTCGGAGCAGCTCGGAGCTTCTCAAGCACCAGCGCTCGCACACGGACGAGAAACCGTTCCGCTGCCCCGACTGCGGGAAGGGCTTCAGGGCCAACGCCACCCTGACCACCCACCGGCTCATCCACACCGGGGAGAAGCCCTACGGGTGTCCCCGGTGTGGGAAGAGCTTCAGGACGAGGTGCAGCCTGATCTCCCACCACTTCATCCACACGGGAGAGCGGCCCTACGACTGCGGGCAGTGCGGGAAGAGCTTCCGACGGAGCTGCCACCTGGTCGCCCACCAGAGGACACACGCGGCGCGTCAGCGCGGATCCCCGGGGGAAAAACCCAGCCCGGTACCGGGAGGCGGCCGGAGCTCGGAGCCGGGGCCCCGCAAGCGGCCCCAGCATGGGAAGAAGCCCCAGAGGTGCTCGGAATGTGGGAAGAGCTTCACGTGCAAATCCTCCCTGCTCTACCACAGCAAAATCCACAGCGGGGAGAGGCCCTACAAGTGTGGGCAGTGCGGGAAGAGCTTCATTTTGGGCTCCGAGCTGGTGAGACACCGGAGGATCCACACCGGGGAACGGCCCTACAAGTGCGGGCAGTGCGGGAAGACCTTCATGAGGAGCTCCCACCTGCTCTACCACTGGAGGAGCCACACCGGGGAGAGGCCCTACAAGTGTCCCCAGTGTGGGAAGAGCTTCAGGACGAGCTCCTGCATGATGGCGCACCGGAGGAGCCACACCGGGGAACGGCCCTACGAGTGCGGGCAGTGCGGGAAGAGCTTCACGCTGAGGTCCCACCACAGGATCCACCGGAGGATCCACACCGGGGAGAGGCCCTACGGGTGCGGGGAGTGCGGGAAGAGCTTCAGGACGAGCTCCTCGCTCAACGCCCACCGCAGGATCCACAGCGGGGAGAGGCCCTACGAGTGCGAGCAGTGCCAGAAGAGGTTTCAGACCAGGCCTGGCCTCCTCAGGCACCAGCGCTCGCACACGGACGAGAAACCGTTCCGCTGCCCCGACTGCGGGAAGGGCTTCAGGGCCAACTCCGTCCTCGTCAACCACCGGCGCACCCACACCGGGGAGAAGCCCTTCGGCTGTGGGGAGTGCGGGAAGAGCTTCGGTTGGAAGTGCCAGCTGAAGGTCCACCAGAGGAGCCACACCGGGGAACAGCCCTACAAGTGTGACCAGTGCGGGAAGAGCTTCACGCAGAGCTCGGGCCTGAGCGCCCACCAGAGGAGCCACACCGGGGAGAAACCCTACGGGTGCGGGGAGTGCGGGAAGAGCTTCAGGACGAAGTCCAGCCTGACCATCCACCACAGGATCCACACCGGGGAGAAACCCTACGGGTGTCCCCAGTGCCAGAAGAGGTTTCGGAGCAGCTCGGAGCTTCTCCAGCACCAGCGCTCGCACGCGGACGAGAAACCGTTCCGCTGCCCCGACTGCGGGAAGGGCTTCAACCAGAACTCCTCCCTGCTGGACCACCGGCACATCCACACCGGGGAGAGGCCCCACCAGTGTGGGCACTGCGAGAAGAGCTTCAGCACGAGGTCCGGCCTGGCGGTCCACCAGAGGAAGCACGGCCAGGATGGTCCCCACGCCTGTGAGTGATGCCAGAAGAGGTTTCCCAGCGCCGCCGCTCTGCAGGGCCACCAGTGCGCGCGGCTGGAGGAGAAGACCTTCCGCTGCCCCGACTGCAGGAGGGGCTTCAAGAGCAGCTCCACCCTGGCCAAACACCGGCTGAGCCACGCCGGGGACAGGCCCCAGCCGTGTCCCCAGTGCGGGAAGATGTTCACCAGGAGCTCTCTCCTGGCCAGGCACCAATGGAAGCACCACTAAGGGCGGCCCTGAGACTGGGGAGAGCGCCGAGCGCCGCTCCGGCTGCCAAGGGATTGTCCACCCAAGGAGCCACCTTGGGGAGAAACGCTATGAGTGTGGGAAGAGCTTCTCCAGGAGCTCCAAGTGATTGTCCACCTGAGGAGCCACCTTGGGGAGAAACCATATGAGTGTGGGAAGAGCTTCTCCAGGAGCTCCAAGTGATTGTCCACCCGAGGAGCCACCTTGGGGAGAAACCATATGAGTGTGGGAAGAGCTTCTCCAGGAGCTCCAAGGGATTGTCCACCCGAGGAGCCACCTTGGGGAGAAACCATATGAGTGTGGGAAGACTTCTCCAGGAGCTCCAAGGGATTGTCCACCCGAGGAGCCACCTTGGGGAGAAACCATATGAGTGTGGGAAGACTTCTCCAGGAGCTCCAAGGGATTGTCCACCCGAGGAGCCACCTTGGGGAGAAACCATGCGAGTGTGGGAAGAGCTTCAGGACAAGGTTCAGCCTCAGTGTCCACCAGAGGATCCACACCGGGGAGAAACCGTACGAGTGTGGGGAGAGCTTCAGTGAGAACTTCAGCCTGATCAAACACCAGAGGAGCTACCCTGGGGAGAAACTGTACGAGTGTCCCCAGTGTGGGAAGAGCTTCTCCAGGAGCTCCAAGTGATTGTCCACTAGAGGAGCCACCCTGGGGAGAAACCGTACGAGTGTGGGAAGAGCTTCGATTGGAAATCCCAACTGAAGGTCCACCAGAGGAGCCACACCGGGGAGAGACCCCACTGGTGTCCCCAGTTTGGGAAGAGCTTCTCACAGAGCTCCACCCTGTCCAGACACCAACGGAGGCACCAACGGAGGCCCTGGGACTGCCCACAGAGCTCCGAGCGCCGCTCCGGCTCCGTCCCCGCGGGAGGATCCGCGCTGGAGGATCTCCGGCGATCCGTGGTGGGAACACGCCTGGTCTGGGGTGCTCCACAACGTCCTGGTTCTCTGTGAGTACATCCAGAGTCCAACATCGTCACTGGAGAACAGATTTGTCAGGTTTTGACCCCAGAAAAATCCCAATTTTTGCGTCTCGTGGTGGTCTTAATTCTGGGTAGCCTTGGAGGTCTTCTCCAACATAAATCCGTTGGTTTATTCTCTCACGGCCCACGTGTGTCTTCTGCAGAGAAATGGAGTGGGATTGGGGTAAAACGCACGGATTTGGAGACAATGGGGTGGAAAGGTCTCCAAAAAAGGTTCTTCCCACCCATGGGAGAGCGGGGATGCTCTGGCAGCAGGGACACGGAAATCCGCTCGGTTTGGGGTGGAGATGGGAAGGTTCCTCTGCGTCCCTCTGGAATCCAGGAACCGCGGTGGAAATAAAGACCTTGGTGTGAAGCGTGGGTGGGGATGTGGTGGGACATGGAAATGGATGGGGATGTGGTGGGACATGGACATGGATGGGGATGTGGTGGGACATGGACATGGTGGGACATGGCCGTGGTGGGACGTGGACATGGATGGGGACGTGGCCATGGATGGGGATGTGGTGGGATGTGGCTATGGATGGGGACATGGTGGGACATGGACATGGGTGGGGATGTGGTGGGACATGGACATGGAGGTACGTGGACATGGATGAGGACGTGGTGGGACATGGCCATGGATGGGGACATGGCCATGATGGGATGTGGCCATGGTGGGATGTGGTGGGACGTGGACATGGTGGGACATGGCTATGGATGGGGAAGTGGTGGGATGTGGCTATGGATGGGGACATGGCCATGGTGGGATGTGGCCATGTGGGACGTGGTGGGACGTGGACATGGTGGGACATGGCTATCGATGGGAACGTGACCATGGATGGGGATGTGGTGGGATGTGGCTATGGATGGGGACATGGTGGGACCTGGACGTGGTGGGATGTAGCCATGGATGCGGACATGACCGTGGATGGGGACGTGGCCATGGTGGGACGTGGATGGGGACATGGATGGGGATGGGGACATGGGATGGACACCAGACCGTGGATCCCAGCTGGACATTGGTCACCTCCCCAGGCACGGGGGGAAACTGAGGCACAGAAGGAACCTGAGGCACGCCCCGCCTTGGAGACCCCAAAACGACCACCCACCCCCAAAATATCACCTCAGCACCCTAAGACCCCCAAGTGTCACATCGTGGGGGAAACTGAGGCATGCCCCGCCTTGGAGACCCCAAAACGACCACCCACCCCCAAAATATCACCTCAGCACCCCGAGACCCCCAAGTGTCACATTGTGAGGGAAACTGAGGCACGCCCAGTTTTGATACCAGGAGGAAACTTCAACCTCCACCTCGGAGACCCCAAAACGACCACCCAGCCCCCAAAATATCACCTCGGCACCCTGAGACCCCCCAAGTGTCACATTGTGAGGGAAACTGAGGCACGGAGGGAAACTGAGGCACGGGGGAAACTGAGGCACGGAGGGAAACAGGCACTGGGAGAAACTGAGGCATGGGGGAAACTGAGGCACGGAGGGAAACTGAGTCACACCCTGTCTTGGAGACCCCAAAACGACCACCCACCCCCAAAATATCACCCCTGCACCCCGAGACCCCCAAGTATCACATTGTGAGGGAAACTGAGGCACGGAGGGAAACTGAGGCACTGGGGAAAACTGAGGCACGGAGGGAAACTGAAGCACTGGGGGAAACTGAGGCACGGGGGGAAACTGAGGCACGCCCTGCCTTGGAGACCCCGAAACGACCACCCACCCCCCAAAACATCACCCCTGCACCCCGGGACCCCCCAGATGTCACATCGGAGGAGGAGGAGGAGGAGGAGGAGGGGCAGGTGAGGGTGTGCCTGAAACTCCTGCCCGGTCACATGGGGAAACCGCGGCAGGAACCGGCGCCGAGCGCGGGAGCAGCACCGGAGGTACCGGGGGGGTGGGACACGGTGACAATGCCCCAAAAACTGTCCCCAAAAATGTCCCCTCGCGGGGGGTGCTGCGGTGGGGGTGGCGCAGCATCCTCGGGGGGGTGGGGGGGGGGTGGAAACGGCCAAAAGGGACCCCAAAATTTTGTCACTTTTTGTCACTTTTTTGTCGCTTTTTTGTCGCTTTTTTGTCGCTTTTTTGTCACCTCGCTCGGGCATCGCTGGAGGATGTGGCCACCCCCCCCCCCCTTTGGTGACAAATGTCGCGGGTGGCGGTGACAGGAGCGCGGGTGGCACCTCGGGGGGGGTCCTGTGGTGTCCCCCCGCCCCCCGGGGGGGTGACAGAAGGTTTGGGGGGGTCAGGGGTGTCCCCAAAGCCCCCAAAGGGGCGGGGGGGTGGGGGAGGGGAGGCGCGGCTGGTTTGGGGCGCGACGGAAACGCCGCCCGCGCCCGGGGCCGGGGGTGGCGGGGCCCGGCAGCGAGGCGGCGTGGCGCCCTGTCAGCCTGTCAGCCTGTCACCCTGTCAGCCTGTCAGCCTGTCAGCCTGTCACCGTGTCAGCCTGTGACTGTGTGCCCCTGTCACCCTGTCAGCCTGTCAGCCTGTCACCCTGTCACCCTGTCACCGTGTCACCCTGTCAGCCTGTCAGCCTGTCACCCTGTCAGCCTGTCACTGTGTGCCCCTGTCACCCTGTCACCCTGTCACCGTGTGCCCCTGTCACTGTGTTACCATGTGCCCCTGTCACCGTGTCAGCCTGTCAGCCTGTCAGCCTGTCACCCTGTCACCCTGTCAGCCTGTCAGCCTGTCAGCCTGTCACCGTGTCAGCCTGTGACTGTGTGCCCCTGTCACTGTGTCAGCCTGTCACCGTGTCAGCCTGTCAGCCTGTCACCGTGTCACCCTGTCACCCTGTCACCCTGTCAGCCTGTCACCGTGTCACCCTGTCAGCCTGTCACCGTGTCACCCTGTCACCCTGTCAGCCTGTCACCGTGTGCCCCTGTCACCGTGTGCCCCTGTCACCCTGTCAGCCTGTCACCGTGTCACCCTGTCACCCTGTCAGCCTGTCACCGTGTGCCCCTGTCACCGTGTGCCCCTGTCACCCTGTCAGCCTGTCACCGTGTCACCCTGTCACCCTGTCACCGTGTGCCCCTGTCACTGTGTTACCATGTGCCCCTGTCACCGTGTCACCCTGTCACCGTGTCAGCCTGCCAGCCTGTCACCCTGTCACCCTGTCACCCTGTCACTGTGTCATCCTGTGACCGTGTCGCCCTGTCACTGTGTCACCGTGTCACCGTGTCACCCTGTCACACTGTCACACTGTCACCGTGTACCCCTGTCACCCTGTCACTCTGTCACCCTGTCACCCTGTGCCCATTTCCCCTGTCCCCTGTCCCGGTGTCCCCTGTCACAGTGTCCCCTGTCCCCCTGTCCTGTGCCCCCCACTGCCCCCAAATCCAGCCCCATGGACCCCCAAACTGACTCCCCCCATCCCCCAACCCAGATCCACCCCCCGAACCCCCAAATTGACTCCCCAAACCCCCCAAAACTCAACCCCCCCATCCCCAAAACCCCAAATCCACCCCCTGAACCCCCAACCCCAAATCCAACCCCCAAACCCCCCAAACCTCAACCCCCCCATCCCCAAAACCCCAAATCCACCCCCTGAACCCCCAACCCCAAATCCACCCCCCAAAATGTCACCTCAGCATCCCAAAATCAACCCCCAACCCCAAATCCAACCCCCAAACCCCCCAAATTCTGCTCCCCCAATCCCCCCAACCCCAAATCCAACCCCCAAACCCCCCAAACCTCAACCCCCCCATCCCCCGAACCCCAAATCCAACCCTGAACCCCCAAATCCAGCTCCCCCCACCCCCCAACCCCCAAAACTGACTCCCCCCCACCCCCCAACCCCAAATCCACCCCTGAAACCCCAAAACTGACTCCCCCCCATCCCCCGAACCCCAAATCCACCCCTGAACCCCCAAATCCAGCTCCCCCAACCCCCAAAACTGACTCCCCCCCATCCCCCGAACCCCAACCCCACCCCTGAACCCCCAAATTCAGCTCCCCCCACCCCCCAACCCCCAAATCCAGCTCCCCCCCATCCCCCGAACCCCAACCCCACCCCTGAACCCCCAAATCCAGCTCCCCCAACCCCCGAACCCCAACCCCACCCCTGAACCCCCAAATCCAGCTCCCCCCCATCCCCCGAACCCCAACCCCACCCCTGAACCCCAAATTCTCTCCCCCCCCCCCAGATGGAGGTGGAAGCCCCCCCGGCCGCCCCCGAGCCCCCCGCCCTCCTCAGGACCTACAAGTGGCGCACGGCGACCCCCGCGGGGGGGGACCCCGGGAGGGCCGGGGGGTCCCCGGGGCGCTGGGCGAGGCTGCGGGGCTGGAAGCGCTCCCACAGCCACCCCGGCGACAGGGACAGGGGCGGCGACACGATCACGAGTGGGGACACGGGCGGGGACACGGGTGGGGACACGGGTGGGGACAGGAGTTGGGACAGGGCTGGAGACAGGAGTTGGGACAGGAGTGGTGACAGAGGTGGCGACACGAGTGGGGACACGAGTGGGGACAGGGGCGGTGACAGAGGTGGTGACAGAGGTGGCGACACGAGTGGGGACAGAGGTGGCGACACGAGTGGGGACACGAGTGGGGACACGAGTGGGGACAGAGGTGGCGACACGAGTGGGGACACGAGTGGGGACAGGGGTGTCCCCAAGGCCACTGCGCGGCGCTCGCTGTTCCGGAGGGCGTTTTCCGCCCCCTCCAAGGCACCCAAGGGTGCGGGGGAGCCGAGGGGACGCGAGGGGACAGTGGGGGACAGCGGGGGACACGAGGGGACAGCGGGGGACGCGAGGGGACACGAGGGGACGAGGCCACCCCTGCAGCGGTACCTGCGCGGCGCGGGCAGGAGGAGGGGGCACGGTGAGAGGGGCGGGGGGCTGGGAGGGGATTTGGGGTGAGGGGTGAGGGGTTTTGGGGTGCGGGGTTTGGGGTGAGGGGGTTTGGGGTGCGGGGAGGGGGTTTGGGGTGCGGGGTTTGGGGTGAGGGGATTTGGGGTGCGGGCTGAGGGGTTTTGGGTGCGGGGTTTGGGGTGAGGGGATTTGGGGTGCGGGGTGGGGTTTGGGGTGATGGGTTTATAGAGTGAAGGGTTTTGGGGTTTGGGCTGAGGGGTTTTGGGATTTGGGCTGAGGGGGTTTGGGGTGCGGGGTGGGGTTTGGGGTGCGGGGAGGGGTTTGGGGTGACGGATTTATAGAGTGAAGGGTTTTGGGATTTGGGCTGAGGGGTTTTGGGGTGCGGGGTGGGGTTTGGGGTGCGGGGATGGGTTTGGGGTGACGGATTTATAGAGTGAAGGGTTTTGGGGTTTGCGGTGAGGGGTTTTGGGGTGCGGGGTTTGGGGTGCGGGGTGGGGTTTGGGGTGATGGATTTATAGAGTGAAGGGTTTTGGGGTTTGGGCTGAGGGGTTTTGGGATTTGGGCTGAGGGGTTTTGGGGTGCGGGGAGGGGTTTGGGGTGACGGATTTATAGAGTGAAGGGTTTTGGGGTTTGCGGTGACGGGTTTTGGGGTGATGGGATATGGGGTGCAGGTTTTGGGGTGTGGGGTGGGGTTTGGGGTGACGGATTTATAGAGTGAAGGGTTTTAGGGTGCGGGGTGAGGGGTTTTGGGATGTGGGGAGGGGGATTTGGGATGATGGAATATGGGGTGAAGGGGTTTTGGGTGAGGGGTTTTGGGGGGTGAGGTGGGGTTTGGTGTGGGGGATTTGGGGTGCGGGGCTGGGTTTTGGGGTGCGGGGTTTGGGGTGAGGGGTTGGGGTGCAGGAGGCGGTTTGGGGTTTTGGGGTGATGGATTTATGGGGTGAAGGGTTTTGGGGTTTGGGGTGGGGGTGTGGTGCAGGGGGGGTTTTGAGGTGATGGGACATGGAGTGAAGGGGTTCGGGGTTCGGGGTTTTGGGGTGCGGGGAGGGGGTTTGGGGTGCAGGTTTTGGGGTGCGGGGTGGGGTTTGGGGTGATGGGTTTATAGAGTGTGGGGTTTTGGGGTGCAGGGTTTGGGGTGGGGGGATTTGGGATGCGGGGAGAGGTTTGGGGTGATTATGGGGGAGAGTGATGGATTTTGGGGTGCGGGTTTTGGGGTGCGGGGTGGGGTTTGGGGTGATGGATTTATAGAGTGAAGGGTTTTGGGGTTTGGGGTGCGGGGACAGGCTTGGTGTGGGGGATTTGGGGTGCAGGCTTGGGTTTTGGGGTGCTGGGAGGGTTTTGGGGTGATGGGATATGGGGTGAAGGATTTCGGGGCGATTGTGTCCCTTGGTGTCACCTCACCCATGGTGGCACCTCCATGGCCTTGGTGCCACCTCCATGGCCACGTGTCCCTTGGTGTCACCTCATGGTGGCATCTCACCCTAGGTGTCACCTCACCCATGGTGGCACCTCCATGGCCACCTGTCCCTTGATGTCACCTCACCCATGGTGGCACCTCCATGGTGGCACCTCCATGACCTTGGTGTCACCTCATTCATGGTGGCACCTCCATGGCCACGTGTCCCTTGGTGTCACCTCATGGTGGCACCTCCATGGCCTTGGTGCCACCTCACCCGTGGTGGCACCTCCATGGCCTTGGTGCCACCTTCATGGCCACGTGTCCCATGGTGTCACCTTACCCATGGTGGCACCTCCATGGCTACCTGTCCATTGGTGTCACCTCACCCATGGTGGCGCCTCACCCATAGTGGCACCTCCATGGCTTTGATGTCACCTCACCCGTGGTGGCACCTCCATGGTGGCACCTCCATGACCTTGGTGTCACCTCATTCATGGTGGCACCTCCATGGCCACGTGTCCCTTGGTGTCACCTCATGGTGGCATCTCCATGGCCTTGGTGCCACCTCCCTGGCCACCTGTCCCTTGGTGTCACCTCCCCCTTGGTGTCACCTCCCCCTCGCTGTCCCCTCCATGGCCTCCTGTCCCCGCGGTGGGTGGCACTGACCCTGCGGGCACCCCCCCGTTCTGTCCCCTCAGGGACCCCCCTGGAGACGTCCCCGCCGCCGGTGGCCCCGGTGCCACCCGATGCCACCGTGTGGGACGTGTCCCGCTTCTCGCTGGTGGACGGACACCTGGTGGCCCTGGGCAGGGACGAGGAGGTGAGCGGGGACAGCGGGAGTGTCCCCTGGGTGGCACCTCGGGGTGTCCCTGGGTGATGGGGTGGCACCTCGGGGCGTCCCTGGGTGGCATCTGAGGGTGTCCCCTGGGTGGCACCTCCTGATGTCCCCTGGGTGGCAGGGTGGCACTTTGTGATGTCTCCTGGGTGATGGAGTGTCCCCTCGGGGTGTCCCCAGGGTGGCACCGGTGACCCGCGCTGTCCCCAGGGTGACCCCGTGTCCCCTCCCGCTGACGACCCGGGTGAGACACGGGGGGAACTGGGAGGGACTGGGAGGAACTGGGAGGGAACTGGGGGGGACTGGGAGGAACTGGGAGGGAACTGGGAGGGACTGGGGGGGACTGGGAGGGAACTGGGAGGGAACTCGGATGAACTGGGAGGGAACTGGGAGGGAACTGGGAGGGAACTGGGATGAACTGGGAGGGAACTGGGAGGGACTGGGGGGGACTGGGAGGGAACTGGGAGGGACTGGGAGGGACTGGGGGGGACTGGGATGGACTGGGAGGGGCTGGGAGGGAACTGGGATGAACTGGGAGGAACTGGGAGGGACTGGGATGGACTGGGAGGGAACTCGGATGAACTGGGATGGACTGGGAGGGAACTGGGATGGACTGGGAGGAACTGGGGGGGACTGGGGGGGAACTGGGTTATACTGGTTTATACTGGGAGCACTGGGAGGTTACTCGGGGGGTGACTGGTTTGTACCGGTTCATACTGAGAGCACTGGGTTATACTCATCCATAATGGCTTTTACTGGTCCATACTGGTCCATACTGGTCTTTACTGGTTTTTACTGGTGTTCACTGGGTGCCACCCCCCCAGGCCCGGCCGAGCGCAGCGAAACTGCCCCGAGCGCCCGGGCCAGCAAGGGCAAGGTGGGACAGCGCTGGCACTGCCACTGTCACCGTCATTGTCACTGTGTCACTGTCACCGTCATTGTCGCTGTGCCACTGTCACTGCCACCGTCATTGTCACTGTGCCACTGCCACCGTCACCGTCATTGTCACTGTGCCACTGTCACCGTCATTGTCACTGTGTCACTGTCACTGCCACCGTCATTGTCACTGTGCCACTGTCACCGTCATTGTCACTGTGTCACTGTCACTGCCACCGTCATTGTCACTGTGCCACTGCCACCGTCATTGTCACTGTGCCACTGTCACCTCCCCTGTCCCTGTCCCGTTCCTGTCCCGTTCCTGTCCCATCCCTGTCCCTGTCCCTGTCCCCTCTGTCCCTGTCCCTGTCCCCTCTGTCCCTGTCCCTGTCCCCATCCCTGTCCCTGTCCCTGTCCCTGTCCCTGTCCCTGTCCCTGTCCCAATCCCTGTCCCTGTCCCCTGTGTCCCTGTCCCTGTCCCTGTCCCTGTCCCTGTCCCATCCCTGTCCCTGTCCCCTGTGTCCCTGTCCCTGTCCCTGTCCCCTCTGTCCCTGTCCCTGTCCCTGTCCCTGTCCCGTTCCTGTCCCATCCCTGTCCCTGTCCCTTTGTCCCCTGTCCCTGTCCCATCCCTGTCCCCATCCCTGTCCCCTCTGTCCCTGTCCCCTCTGTCACTGTCCCTGTCCCTGTCCCGTTCCTGTCCCCTCTGTCCCTGTCCCCTGTGTCACTGTCCCTGTCCCCAGGGGCTGCTGTGGAAGAGGCTCCTCCGGGACTGGAAGAGTCGCGGTGGCACCAGAAGTGACCCCGGGGTGGTGGCAGCACCCGAGGGTGACAGGTGAGGGCCACTCCTGTCCCGGTGACACCGCTGTCCCCTCAGTGTCCTGGTGACCCTGCTGTCCCTTTCTGGGGGGTCCTGGTGACACTGCTGTCCCCTCAGTGTCCCCTCAGGGTCCCCTCAGTGTCCCTTTTGGGGTCCCAGTGACCCCACTGTCCCTTTTTGGGGTCCCAGTGTCACTGCTGTCCCTTTTCGGGGTCCCTTTTTGGGGGGGTCCCGGTGACACTCCTGTCCCTTTTCGGGGTCCCTTTTTGGTGGTCCCGGTGTCACTCCTGCCCCTTTTCGGGGTCCCTTTTTTGGTGGTCCCGGTGACACTCCTGTCCCTTTTTGGGGTCCTGGTGTCACCACTCTCCCTTTTTAGGGTCCCTTTTTGGGGTCCCAGTGACCTCGCTGTCCCTTTTCGGGGTCCCGGTGTCACTCCTGTCCCTTTTGGGGGTCCCTTTCTGGGGTCCCGGTGACCCCGCTGTCCCTTTTCGGCGTCCCTTTTCGGGGTCCCGGTGACCCGCTGTCCCTTTTCGGGGTCCCTTTTCGGGGTCCCGGTGACCCGCTGTCCCTTTTCGGGGTCCCTTTTCGGGGTCCCTTTTTGGGGTCCCTTTTCGGGGTCCTGGTGACCCCGCTGTCCCTTTTCGGGGTCCCTTTTTGGGGTCCCTTTTTGGGGTCCCGGTGACCCGCTGTCCCTTTTCGGGGTCCCTTTTCGGGGTCCCTTTTTGGGGTCCCTTTTTGGGGTCCCGGTGACTCCGCTGTCCCTTTTCGGGGTCCCTTTTTGGGGTCCCTTTTCGGGGTCCCTTTTCGGGGTCCCGGTGTCATTCCTCTCCCTTTTCGGGGTCCCTTTTCGGGGTCCCTTTTTGGGGTCCCGGTGACCCGCTGTCCCTTTTTGGGGTCCCTTTTCGGGGTCCCGGTGACCCCGCTGTCCCTTTTCGGGGTCCCTTTTCGGGGTCCCGGTGACCCCGCTGTCCCTTTTCGGGGTCCCTTTTTGGGGTCCCTTTTCGAGGTCCCTTTTCGGGGTCCCTTTTCGGGGTCCCGATGTCACTCCGGTCCCTTTTCGGGGTCCCTTTTCGGGGTCCCGGTGACCCCGCTGTCCCTTTTCGGGGTCCCTTTTCGGGGTCCCTTTTTGGGGTCCCGGTGACCCGCTGTCCCTTTTCGGGGTCCGCAGCCGCGGCGGCTCCGGCGCGTCCCCGGTGCCGCCCCCCGGGCTGGACCTCGGCGGTGACGGTGTCGTGGTGCGGCCGGTGCACGGCAGCGTGGCGGGCGAGAGCTTCTGCTTCCAGGTACGGCCCGCGAACCCCAAAACGGCCCCCGAACCCCAAAACCGGCCCCCGAACCCCAAAAACGGCCCCTGAACCCCAAAAACGGCCCCTGAGCCCCAAAACCGGCCCCCGAACCCCAAAAACGGCCCCCGAACAACAAAACCGGCCCCTGAACCCCAAAAACGGCCCCTGAGCCCCAAAACCGGCCCCCGAACCCCAAAACCGGCCCCTGAGCCCCAAAAACGGCACCTGAGCCCCAAAAACGGCACCTGAGCCCCAAAACCGGCCCCTGAGCCCCAAAAACGGCACCTGAACCCCAAAAACGGCACCCAAATCCTAAAAATAGCACCCAAATCTTAAAAAGGGACCCGGATCCCAAACAGGGCACCCAGAGCACCCCAGAAATCCTAACGGGGCACCCGGACCCCAAAAGGGCACCCAGACCCCAAAACAGCGTCTCTGTCACCCTCAGTGTGCCCTGGTGTCCCCGGTGTCCCCAGTGTCCCTGTCACCCGTCATCCCCGGTGTTCCCCGGTGTCCCTGTCACCCCTGTCACCCCTGTCACCCCCGGTGTCCCTGTCACCCCTGTCACCCGTCATCCCCGGTGTCCCTGGTGTTCCCCGGTGTCCCTGTCACCCCTGTCACCCCCGGTGTCCCTGGTGTTCCCCGGTGTCCCTGTCACCCCTGTCACCCCTGTCACCCCTGTCACCCCTGTCACCCTGTCACCGCCGCTGTCCCCCCAGGTGATCACGCCCGCGGGCAGCCGCTCCTTCGGCTGCGCCTCCCCGGCCGAGCGCGACCGCTGGATCGAGGAGCTGCGGCGGGCGGCCCGGCCCGGCGAGGTGGGACCGGGGTGGCACCCTGGGGACACCCTGGGGACACCCTGGGGACACGGGGGGACACGCGGGGACACCCTGGGGACACAGGGGGACACCCTGGGGACACCCTGGGGACATGGGGGGACACGGGGGGACATGGGGGGACACCCTGGGGACACCCTGGGGACACGCGGGGACACCCTGGGGACATGGGGGGACACGGGGGGACACCCTGGGGACATGGGGGGACACCCTGGGGACACAGGGGGACACCCTGGGGACATGGGGGGACACGGGGGAACCAGTGGGTGACACCCTGGGGACATGGGGGGACTGGAGGGTGACACTCTGGGGACACCCTGGGGACACTTCGGGGACACCTTGGGGATGCCCTGGGGACACCTCAGTGATACCTTGGGGACACCCTGGGGACACCTTGGGGACACCTCGGGGACACCTCGGGGACACCCTGCCACCCCCAGCCCCCAGATCGGGCTCTCCTGCCCTTGGGCTGGGTGGGGAAACTGAGGCACAAACTGCCCTGCACGGAGCATCCTCAGTGTCCCCCCATGTCCCCTTGTCCCTCACCCACATCCCCCTTGTCCCCTTGTCACCTTTGTCCCCATGACCCCTTTGTCCTCTTTGTCCCCTCGTCCCTTGTCCCCTTGCCCATTTTGTCCCCATTGTCCCTTTGTCCCCTCTGTCCCCCTCTCTCTTGTCCCCTTGTCCCCATGACCCCCACTCACATCTCCCTTGTCCCCTTTGTCCCCTTTGTCCCTGTGTCCCTTTGTCCCCTTGTCCCCTCGTCCCTTTGTCCCCTTGCCTGTTTTGTCCCCATTGTCCCTTTGTCCCCTTTTCCTCCTTCTCCCCCTTTGTCCCCATTGTCCCTTTGTCACTTTGTCCCCTTGTCCCTTTGTCCCCTTGACTGCCCCCCATGTCCCTTGTCCCTTTGTCCCTGTCCCCGTCCCCTTTGTCCCTCTCCCTGTCCCATCCCTGTCCCATCCCTGTCCCCATCCCATCCCTGTCCCCTCTGTCACTGTCCCATCCCTGTCCCTTGTCCCTCTCCCTGTCTCATCCCTGTCCCATCCCTGTCCCCTCTGTCCCATCCCTGTCCCCTCTGTCCCGTCCCTGTCCCATCCCTGTCCCCTCTGTCCCTGTCCCCCGTCCCTGTGTCCCCTCCAGGACAGCTGCGAGCGCCTGGAGCTGGCTCTGACCCTCTGGGTCTACGAGGGCCGGGACCTGCCGGCGCGGTGCCGCCTGCGCTGCCAGCTGCAGCTGGACGGCGCCGTCTTCGCCCGCACCACGGCCAAGGCGGCGGGCGCCGACGGCCACCTCTTCTGGGGCGAGCTCTTCCAGCTGCCCGCGCTGCCGCCGGCGCGTGCCCTCACCGTCGCCCTGTGCCGCGACGACCGCGCCGGCGGCCGCCCGCTGGCCGCCGTCACCATCCCGCTGGCCGAGCTGGCGGCGGCGCCGCAGCCCCTGGAGCGGTGGTACGCCCTGAGCGGCGCCGGCGGCCGGCGGGCGCCGGCCGTGCGGCTGCGCGGGCGCTACCGCCGGGTCAGGGTGCTGCCCATCGTGCGCTACAAGGAGCTGGCCGAGTTCATCACCTTCCACTACCGGGAGCTGTGCGGCCGCCTGGAGCCGGCCATCGCCGCGCGGCACAAGGAGGAGCTGGCCGGGGCTCTGGTGCGCGTCCTGCAGAGCACCGGCAAGGCCAAGGTGGGGCGGGGGTGGGGACGGGTGGGGTCGGAGTTGGTTGGGTTGGGTTGGGTTGAGTTGGGTTGGCATGGATGCATTGGGTTGGGTTGGGTTGGGTTGGGTTGGGTTGGGTTGGGTTGAGTTGGTTGAGTTGGGTTGGGTTGGGTTGATTGGGTTGAGTTGGGTTGGGTTGAGTTGGTTGAGTTGGGTTGATTGGGTTGAGTTGGGTTGATTGGGTTGAGTTGGGTTGGGTTGGGTTGAGTTGGGTTGGGTTGGGTTGGGTTGAGTTGGGTTGGGTTGGATGAGATGGGTTGGGTTTGGTTGAGTTGGGTTGAGTTGGGTTGGATGAGATGGGTTGGGTTTGGTTGAGTTGGGTTGAGTTGAGTTGGCTTGGCTTGGATGGAACAAGACTTTAGACATGGCAAACACAACTCAGGAGACACCAGGAGACCCAACGTGGGTTGACTTGGTCATTCTGGGGTCACGGGTGCCACCAAACCCTTGGGGGTCACGGGTGCCACCAAACCCTTTGGGGTGCCACCAAAGCCTTTAGGGTCATGGGTGCCACCAAATCCTTTGGGGTGCCACCGAGTCCTTTGGGGTCACGGGTGCCACCAAACCCTTGGGGACACGGGTGCCACCACCTGTCCCCTCGTGTCCCCGCAGTCGTTCCTGATCGACCTGGGCGTGGCCGAGCTGGACCGCTTCGATGAGCACGAGGCGCTGATCTTCCGTGAGAACACCTTGGCCACCAAGGCCATCGACGAGTTCATGAAGCTGGTGGGGGCCAAGTACCTGCAGGACACGCTGGGTACGCCCAGGGGACACGGGGACATCCCGGGCGGTGGCAGGGGGTGGGACACCTTGGTGGGGCTGGACACTGGGGCGTGTGGGACACCCTGACCATCCGTGGGGATGTGGTGGTGACATCTCGGTCCCCTCATGGGTTGTGGGACCATTCATGGGGACGTGCTGTGGGTTCCTCACGTCCATCCCCACCCCGGTGACCTCTCGGTCCCCTCACGGGCTGTCCCCTGTCCCCAGGGGAGGTGGTGGCCCAGCTCTGCAGCTCCGAGGAGAGCTCCGAGGTGGACCCCAGCAAGTGCTCGGGGCTGGAGCTGTCCGAGCACCAGCAGCACCTGCGGCAGGTCTGCGAGGAGACCCTGAGGCGCATCACCGACGGCTCCGAGTGAGGACACCGGGGGACACCGGGGGACACCAGGGTGGCACTGGGGCCAGGAGAACCTGGGGGAACCTCGGACGTGGGGGTGGGATGAGGGACAGGAGAACCTGGGAGAAGGGACAGGAGAACCTGGGAGAACCTCAGACATGGGGGTGGGATCAGGGACAGGAGAACCTGGGGGAAGCTTGGACACGAGGGTGGGATCAGGAACAGGAGAACCTGGGAGAAGCTTGGACACGAGGGTGGGATCAGGGTCAGGAGAACCTGGGAGAACCTCGGACATGGGGGTGGGATGAGGGACAGGAGAACCTGGGAGAAGGGACAGGAGAACCTGGGAGAACCTCGGACACGAGGGTGGGATCAGGGACAGGAGAACCTGGGAGAAGGGATAGGAGAACCTGGTAGAAGCTCGGACATGTGGGTGGCACTGGGGCCAGGAGAACCTGGGAGAAGCTTGGACATGGGGGTGGGATCAGGAACAGGAGAACCTGGGAGAAGGGACAGGAGAACCTGGAAGAAGCTCGGACACGAGGGTGGGATCAGGGTCAGGAGAACCTGGGAGAAGGGACAGGAGAACATGGGAGAAGCTTGGGCACGAGGGTGGGATCAGGGACAGGAGAACCTGGGAGAAGCTCAGACACGTGGGTGGGATCAGGGTCAGGAGAACCTGGGAGAAGCTCGGACATGGGGGTGGGATGAGGGACAGGAGAACCTGGGAGAAGGGACAGGAGAACCTGGGAGAAGCTCGGACACGAGGGTGGGATCAGGGTCAGGAGAACCTGGGAGAAGGGACAGGAGAACCTGGGAGAAGCTTGGACACGAGGGTGGGATCAGGGACAGGAGAACCTGGGAGAAGCTTGGACACGAGGGTGGGATCAGGAACAGGAGAACCTGGGAGAAGCTCAGACACGTGGGTGGCACTGGGGCCAGGAGAACCTGGGAGAAGCTCGGACACGTGGGTGGGATCAGGAACAGGAGAACCTGGGAGAAGGGACAGGAGAACCTGGAAGAAGCTCGGACACGAGGGTGGGATCAGGAACAGGAGAACCTGGGAGAAGCTTGGATCAAGGATGGGATGAGGGCCAGGAGAACCTGCGAGGACACGAGGGTGGGATGAGGGCCAGGATGGACTCCGGGCGGGGGTGGGACTGTCACCATCTTGGGGTGGGGGCCAGGATGGATCTGGGGGCAAATTTGGGGACAAAGATGGGAACAGAGATGGGGATGGGCTCCATCCCGGGGTGGACGTGGTGGTGGGCACCAAGATGGACTTGGGGACAAGTTTGGGGACAGAGATGGGGACATGGATGGAGATGGACACCAGGATGGACCAGGGACAAGTTTGGGGACACGTTTGGGGACAGGGATGGAGATGGACACCAGGATGGACCAGGGACAAGTTTGGGGACACGTTTGGGGACAGGGATGGAGATGGACACCAGGATGGACCAGGGACAAGTTTAGGAACAAGTTTGGGGACAGGGATGAAGATGGACACCAGGATGGACTTGGGCACAGGGATGGAGATGGACACCAGGATGGACCCAAGGACAAGTTTGGGGACAAGTTTGGGAACAGGGATGAAGATGGACATGAGGACGGACTTGGGGACAAGTTTGGGGACAGGGATGGAGATGGACACCAGGATGGACCCAAAGACATGTTTGGTGACACGGATGGTGATGGACACCACCCACCCTTGGTCTGCACGTGGAGATGCTCACAAAAACCACCCGGTGCCAAGCCCAGAGGTGGTGCCACCACACCCCGATCCCACCACGATGTCCCACCACGGTGTCCCACCAGGTCCTTCCCGGCGGAGCTGGGCGAGGTGTTCGCGGCGTGGAGCGACGAGTGCGCGGCGCGCGGCAAGGCGGCCATCGGCCGGCGCCTGGTGTCCTCCTCGCTCTTCCTGAGGTTCCTCTGCCCGGCCATCATGTCCCCCAGCCTCTTCGGCCTCGTCCAGGAGTACCCCGGCGAGGCCACCGCCCGCAGCCTCACGCTGGTGGCCAAGGTCATCCAGAACTTGGCCAACTTCACCACGTAGGTGGCCGTGGGGACGGACGGGGACGTGGGCTGGTGGGGACATCCCGTCTGCGCTCCGTGGGGGGTCATGGGGCACTTGGGTTGTCCCCAACGCGCCATGGACGTGGTTTGGATGGTCCATGCTCCCGAAGGTGGCCTTTGACCATGACCATGGTGGTGACCCCAGACCACGGTGGTGACCCCTTGACCACGATGGTGACCCTTTGACCACGACGATGACCCCAGACCATGGTGGTGACCCCTTGACCATGACAATGACCTCAAGACCACAATGATGACCCCTTGACCACGATGATGACCCTTTGACCACGACGATGACCCCAGACCATGGTGGTGACCCTTTGACCACGACGATGACCCCAGACCACGACGATGACCCTTTGACCACGACGATGACCCCAGACCATGACGATGACCCCTTGACCACGATGGTGACCCTTTGACCACGCCGATGACCCCAGACCACGGTGGTGACCCTTTGACCACGACGATGACCCCAGACCACGGTGGTGACCCTTTGACCACGATGATGACCCCTGACCACGCCGATGACCCCAGACCACGACGATGACCCTTTGACCACGGTGGTGACCCCAGACCACGGTGGTGACCCTTGGCCCATGCCGTTGACCCCAGGTTTGGCGAGAAGGAGCCCTACATGACCTTCATGAACGACTTCCTGGAGCGCCACTGGGCCACCATGACGGACTTCCTGCAGGCCGTGGCCACCGCCGAGGCCAGCGCCCACATGGCCACCTACGACGGCCGCGTGGACCTGGCCCTGGAGCTCGCCACGCTCCACCTGCTGCTCTGTGACATCTTCTCCAGCCTCGACCAGGTGCCACCACCCTGCGGCCACCTCCTTCTTCACTGGTGTCCCCCGGGCCACCCGTGATGTCCCCGTGGTGTCCTCGCAGGCCACGCAGGAGGAGCTGGAGCCGCTGCCCACCATCCTCAGGGCCATCAGGGAGGGGACACCCGTCCCCGTGTCCGTCCGCCTCAGCTCCACCGCCAGGAGAAGGTACCCGGGGACACCCGGGGACACCTGGGGACACCTGGGGACAAGGGGGACACGTGGGTATTGGGATTTGGGGTTCCTCTGGTCCTGTTTGGGGTCAGGAGATGGGTCTGATGCCACCAGGGTTTGGGGTCCCTCTGATCCCACCAGGTTTGGGGTCCCCTTTTGTCCCACCAGGGTTTGGGGTCCCCTTTTGTCCCACCAGGGTTTGGGGTTCCTCTGATCCCACCAGGGTTTGGGTCTCCTCTGGTCCCACCAGGGTTTGGGGTCCCTCTGGTCCCACCAGGGTTTGGGGTCCCCTTTTGTCCCACCAGGGTTTGGGGTCCCTCTGGTCCCACCAGGTTTGGGGTTCCTCTGGTCCCACCAGGGTTTGGGTCTCCTCTGGTCCCACCAGGTTTGGGGTCCCCTTCATTGCGGCCATACTGGGGGTGCCTCATCTCCATTCCCTTATGCTTTTGTCCCCTTGTCTCTCTGTCCCTGTCCCCATCCCTGTCCCCCTGTCCCTGTCCCCATCCCTGTCCCTCTGTCCCTGTCCCTTGTCCCTGTCCCCCTGTCTCTGTCCCTTGTCCCCATCCCTGTCCCCCTGTCCCTCTGTCCCTGTCCCTCTGTCCCTGTCCCCCTGTCCCCATCCCTGTCCCTCTGTCCCCATCCCTGTCCCTTGTCCCTGTCCCCCTGTCTCTGTCCCTTGTCCCCATCCCTGTCCCCCTGTCCCCCTGTCCCTGTCCCTCTGTCCCTGTCCCTCTGTCCCCATCCCTGTCCCCCTGTCCCCCTGTCCCTGTCCCTCTGTCCCCATCCCTGTCCGTCTGTCCCTCTGTCCCTGTCCCTGTCCCTCTGTCCCTGTCCCTCTGTCCCCATCCCTGTCCCTTGTCCCTGTCCCCCTGTCTCTGTCCCTTGTCCCCATCCCTGTCCCCCTGTCCCTCTGTCCCTCTGTCCCCATCCCTGTCCCTTGTCCCTGTCCCCCTGTCTCTGTCCCTTGTCCCCATCCCTGTCCCCCTGTCCCTCTGTCCCTCTGTCCCCATCCCTGTCCCTCTGTCCCTCTGTCCCCCTGTCCCTGTCCCTCTGTCCCTGTCCCCATCCCTGTCCCTGTCCCTGTCCCCCTGTCCCCCTGTCCCTGTCCCTCTGTCCCTCTGTCCCTCTGTCCCTGTCCCTGTCCCTCTGTCCCCATCCCTGTCCCTCTGTCCCTGTCCCTCTGTCCCTGTCCCCTGTCCCCATCCCTGTCCCTCTGTCCCTGTCCCTCTGTCCCTGTCCCCAGCCCCTCGTCCCCTCCCCAGCCCGGCTTTGTCCCCCCGCGGGACGTGGCCAAGCTCAGTCCCCTCATCAAGAGCCAGTCCCTGACCAGCGTCCGGCGCGCCCGCGGCCCCGCCGAGGTGCCCGAGGTGCCCGAGGTGCCCGAGGTGCCACCGACCGCGGCGGGGACGGACCCGGAGCCGGTGCCGGTGCCGGTGCCGGTGGCGGCGCGGCGCCGCCGCAGCGTCCAGCGCACCCGGAGCGTGCCGGCGCACGGCGAGGCCGCGCGGCGCCCGGTCCGGCCGCACGGCGCCGGGCACGCGGCCGAGCCTGGCACGGCCTCGCCCGTGCCCGGCGATGCCCCGGTGAGTGCCGGTGCCGCCGTGGCACCGCGGGGTCAGAGCGCCGGGCTCGGGGACATCCGGCCCGGCGGCGCCGCTCTGGGGTGGGCGCTGGTGACACTTGGTGACACCAAGGGGTTGGGTGGCACTAACGCAGGTGTGGTGGCACTAACTGGGTTCAGGTGGCACTAACGGGGGTGAGGTGGCACTAATTGGGTTCAGGTGGCACTAACGCGGGTGAGGTGGCACTAACAGTGGCATGGTGGCACTAATTGGGATCTGGTGGCATTAATAGGGCTGCGGTAGTACTAATGGGGCCGTGGTGGCATTAATGGGCATGTGGTGGCACTAATTGGGTTCAGGTGGCACTAACCGGGGTCTGGTGGCACTAATTGGGTTCAGGTGACACTAACCAGGGGTCTGGTGGCACTAACAGTGGCATGGTGGCACTAATTGGGATCTGGTGGCATTAATAGGGCTGCGGTGGCACTAATGGGGCCGTGGTGGCATTAACGGGGCTGTGGTGGCACTAATTGGGTTCAGGTGGCACTAACGGTGATCTGGTGGCACTAATTGGGTTCAGGTGACACTAACCAGGGGTCTGGTGGCACTAACAGTGGCATGGTGGCACTAATTGGGATCTGGTGGCATTAATAGGGCTGCGGTAGTACTAATGGGGCCGTGGTGGCATTAATGGGCATGTGGTGGCACTAATTGGGTTCAGGTGGCACTAACGGTGATCTGGTGGCACTAATTGGGTTCAGGTGACACTAACCAGGGGTCTGGTGGCACTAACAGTGGCATGGTGGCACTAATTGGGATCTGGTGGCATTAATAGGGCTGCGGTGGCACTAATGGGGCCGTGGTGGCATTAATGGGCATGTGGTGGCACTAATTGGGTTCAGGTGGCACTAACGGTGATCTGGTGGCATTAATTGGGTTCAGGTGACACTAACCAGGGGTCTGGTGGCACTAACAGTGGCATGGTGGCACTAATTGGGATCTGGTGGCATTAATAGGGCTGCGGTAGTACTAATGGGGCCGTGGTGGCATTAATGGGCATGTGGCACTAATTGGGTTCAGGTGGCACTAATGGGGCTGTGGTGGCACTAATTGGGTTCAGGTGGCACTAACCGGGGTCTGGTGGCACTAACAGTGGCATGGTGGCACTAATTGGGATCTGGTGGCATTAACAGGGCTGCGGTGGCACTAATGGGGCCGTGGTGGCATTAATGGGCATGTGGTGGCACTAATTGGGTTCAGGTGGCACTAACCGGGGTGTGGTGGCACTAACAGTGGCATGGTGGCACTAATTGGGATCTGGTGGCATTAATAGGGCTGCGGTGGTACTAATGGGGCCGTGGTGGCATTAATGGGGCTGTGGTGGCACTAATTGGGTTCAGGTGGCATTAACGGGGTTGTGGCACTAATTGGGTTCAGGTGGCACTAATTGGGTTCAGGTGTCACTAATGGGGCCGTGGTGGCACTAATTGGGTTCTGGTGGCACTAACGGGTGTCCCGCTGGCAGTAACGGTGTCACCGTGCCATTAACGGGACATTAACGGGTGCCCGGTGCTATTACCGATGTCCCGGTGCCATTAACGGGACATTAACGGGTGGCTCAGTGCCATTTCCATGTGTCCCGGTGCCGTTACCGCGTGTCCCGGTGCCGTTACCGGGTGTCGCGATGTGATTACCGGGCCATTACCGGGCCATTACCGGGCCGTTACCGGGCCGTTACCGGTGTCGCTCTCACAGCCCCGGGGGAAGCTGCGCTCGTCGGCGTCGCTGCCGCGCAAATCCACGGTGCCGTGGCAGCGCCTGGCCGAGGACTCGGTGGCCCCGGGCGAGCTCTACGCGCTGCGGCCGCTCGAGAAGGTAACCCCGGGGCGGGGGGGACAGTCCCCGGTGTCCCCCGGTGTCCCCCGGTGTCCCCCGGTGTCCCCCGGTGTCCCCGTCCCGGTGTCCTCAGCACCGGCGGCTGCTGGAGGAGGTGACCGGGGGTGGGTGGCACCTCCCGGTACCTCCCGGTAAACTCGTCCCCGATGTCCCCAGCCCCCGGTAACCCGGTCCCCAGTGTCCCCAGCACCCGGTCTCCTCCCGGTGAATCTGTCCCCGGTGTCCCCAAGCCCGGTGACCCGTCCCGGTGTCCCCAATCCCGGTGTCCCCAACCCCGGTGTCCCAACCCTGGTGTCCCCAATCCCGGTGACCCGTCCCAGTGTCCCAATCCCGGTGACCCGTCCCGGTGTTCCCAATCCCGGTGTCCCCAACCCCGGTGTCCCCAACCCCGGTGTCCCAATCCCGGTGACCCGTCCCGTTGTCCCCAATCCCGGTGTCCCCAATCCCGGTGACCCATCCCGGTGTCCCCAGTCCCGGTGACCCATCCCGGGGTCCCCAATCCTGGTGTCCCAATCCCGGTGTTCCAATCCCGGTGTCCCGTCCCGGTGTCCCAGTCCCGGTGACCCGTCCCGGTGCCCGCAGCTGGCGGCGCTGCGGGAGGAGCTGGAGCGGGCGGTGTCCGCATCCCCCGGTACCCCCCGGTATACACCGGTACCTCCCGGTGACCCGTCCCGGTGTCCCCAGTCCCGGTGTCCCCAATCCCGGTGTCCCCAATCCCGGTGTCCCAGTCCCGGTGTCCCAACCCCGGTGTCCCAGTCCCGGTGTCCCCAATCCCGGTGTCCCAACCCCGGTGTCCCAACCCCGGTGTCCCAATCCCGGTGTCCCAATCCCCGGTGTCCCAGTCCCGGTGACCCGTCCCGGTGACCCGTCCCGGTGTCCCAGTCCCGGTGTCCCCAATCCCAGTGACCCGTCCCGGTGTCCCAACCCCGGTGTCCCAGCCCCGGTGTCCCAGTCCCGGTGACCCGTCCCGGTGTCCCAATCCCGGTGTCCCAATCCCGGTGTCCCAATCCCGGTGTCCCCAATCCCGGTGTCCCAGTCCCGGTGTCCCAACCCCGGTGTCCCAATCCCGGTGTCCCAACCCCGGTGTCCCAGTCCCGGTGCCCGCAGCTGGCGGCGCTGCAGGAGGAGCTGGAGCGGGTGGTGTCCGCATCCCCTGGTACCCCCCGGTATACACCGGTACCTCCCGGTGTCCCCAACCCCGGTGTCCCAACCCCGGTGTCCCAACCCCGGTGTCCCAGTCCCGGTGTCCCCAATCCTGGTGTCCCCAATCCCGGTGTCCCAATCCCGGTGACCCGTCCCGGTGTCCCAATCCCGGTGTCCCCAATCCCGGTGTCCCCAACCCCGGTGACCCGTCCCGGTGCCCGCAGCTGGCGGCGCTGCGGGAGGAGCTGGCGGAGCTGCGGGAGCGGCTGGAGCGGGCGGTGTCCCCAACCCCGGTGTCCCAATCCCGGTGTCCCAACCCCGGTGTCCCCAATCCCGGTGTCCCAACCCCGGTGTCCCCAATCCCGGTGTCCCAATCCCGGTGTCCCCAACCCCGGTGTCCCAATCCCGGTGTCCCAACCCCGGTGTTCCCAATCCCGGTGTCCCCAACCCCGGTGTTCCCAATCCCGGTGACCCATCCCGGTGTTCCCAATCCCAGTGTCCCCAATCCCAGTGTTCCCAACCCCGGTGTCCCAATCCTGGTGACCCGTCCCGTTGTCCCCAATCCCGGTGTTCCCAATCCCGGTGTCCCCAATCCCGGTGACCCATCCCGGTGTTCCCAATCCCGGTGTCCCCAATCCCGGTGTCCCAGTCCCGGTGACCCATCCCGGTGTCCCAGTACCGGTGTCCCAACCCCGGTGTCCCAACCCCGGTGTCCCAATCCCAGTGACCCGTCCCGTTGTCCCCAATCCTGGTGTCCCAATCCCGGTGTCCCAATCCCGGTGACCCGTCCCGTTGTCCCCAACCCCGGTGTCCCCAATCCCGGTGACCCATCCCGGTGTCCCCAGTCCCGGTGACCCATCCCGGGGTCCCCAATCCCGGTGTCCCAATCCCGGTGTCCCAACCCCGGTGTCCCCAATCCCAGTGTCCCCAACCCCGGTGTCCCAACCCCGGTGTCCCAATCCCGGTGACCCGGCCCGGTGTCCCAACCCCGGTGTCCCAATCCCGGTGACCCGGCCCGGTGCCCGCAGCTGGCGGCGCTGCGGGAGGAGCTGGAGCGGGCGGTGTCCGCATCCCCCGGTACCCCCCGGTATACACCGGTACCTCCCGGTGTCCCACCCCGGTGTCCCAACCCCGGTGTCCCAGCCCCGGTGTCCCAATCCCGGTGTCCCCAATCCCGGTGACCCGTCCTGGTGTCCCCAATCCCGGTGTCCCAACCCCGGTGTCCCAACCCCGGTGTCCCCAATCCCGGTGTCCCAATCCCGGTGTTCCCAGTCCCGGTGACCCGTCCCGGTGTCCCAACCCCGGTGTCCCAACCCCGGTGACCCATCCCGGTGTCCCAACCCCGGTGACCGTCCCGGTGCCCGCAGCTGGCGGCGCTGCGGGAGGAGCTGGCGGAGCTGCGGGAGCGGCTGGAGCGGGCGGAGGCGCGGGCGGCGCGGGCCGAGGAGCGGCACCGGGAGCGGCTGGAGCGGCTCCGGGAGCGGCTGGACGAGAACGCCGCCCGCGCCGCCAACCTGGCGGCCAGGTGGGGCGGGGCCCCGACAGCGCGGCGGGGACCCCGATTTGGGTGGGGCACCCCCAAATTTGGGTGGGGCACCCCCAAATTTGGGTGGGGCACCCCGAAAATGGGGTGGGGCACCCCGAAAATGGGGTGGGGCACCCCCAAATTTGGGTGGGGCACCCCGACTTTTGGATGGGGCACCCCCAAATTTGGGTGGGGCACCCCGAAAATGGGGCTGGGCATCCTGAAAATTGGGTTGGGTGCCCCAAAATTTGGGTGGGGCACCCCGAAAATGAGAGTGGCATCCTGAAAATGGGGTGGGGCACCCCAAAAACAGGGTGGCTCCCAGTTCCTCCCAGTTCCCCCCAGTCCCCCCCAGTCCCTCCCAGTCCCTCCCAGTCCATCCCAGTCCCTCCCAGTCCCCCCCAGTCCCCCCCAGTCCCTCCCAGTCCCTCCCAGTCCCTCCCAGTCCCCCCCAGTTCCCTCCCAGTTCCCTCCCAGTCCCTCCCAGTCCATCCCAGTCCCTCCCAGTTCCCTCCCAGTTCCCTCCCAGTCCCTCCCAGTCCCTCCCAGTCCATCCCAGTCCATCCCAGTCCCTCCCAGTTCCCTCCCAATCCCTCCCAGTCCCCCCCAGTTCCCTCCCAGTCCATCCCAGTCCATCCCAGTCCATCCCAGTCCCTCCCAGTCCCTCCCTCCCCAGACTGGCCGTGGCCGAGCGCAGCCGCCGGGAGGATTTGGAGCGGCTGAAGAACAGCGAAGAGAGAGAGAGGGAGATGGTGAGAGGGACAGGGGACACTGGGGACACTGGGGACACTGGGGACACTGGGGACATTGGGGACACTGGGGACACTGGGGACATTGGGGACACTGGGGACACTGGGGACACTGGGGACATTGGGGACATTGGGGACATTGGGGACATTGGGGACATTGGGGACACTGGGGACATTGGGGACATTGGGGACACTGGGGTGGCACTGGGGACACTGGGGACACTGGGGACACTGGGGGGACATTGGGGACATTGGGGACACTGGGGACACTGGGGACACTGGGGACATTGGGGACATTGGGGACACTGGGGACACTGGGGACATTGGGGACATTGGGGACATTGGGGACAGTGGGGACACTGGGGTGGCACTGGGGACACTGGGGACACTGGGGACACTGGGGGGACATTGGGGACATTGGGGACACTGGGGACACTGGGGACACTGGGGACATTGGGGACATTGGGGACACTGGGGACACTGGGGACATTGGGGACATTGGGGACACTGGGGACACTGGGGACATTGGGGACATTCAGGTGACACTCAGGTAACACAGAGTGACACAGGTGACATTGAGGTGGCACAGGTGACACAGGTGACACTTAGGTGACAGGGGTGACACAGGTGACATTCAGGTGACACACAGGTGACACACAGGTGACATTCAGGTGACACAGGTGACACACAGGTGACACAGGTGACACGCGTGTCCCCCGCAGGAGCGGCGCCTCTCGGGGTTGGAGCTGGAGCTGCGCCGGACGCGCGGCCACCCCCGCGATGTCCCCAACATGTCCCCAGGGTGTCCCTGCGATGTCCCCGACGTGTCCCCAGGGGGCTGCCACCAGCCCGGCGAGGATGGCCAGGCCACCTGCGTGTGACACCGATGTCCCCGAGGTGTCCCCGAGGTGTCCCCAGGGTGTCCCCAGGGTGTCCCCAGGGTGTCCCCACGGTGCCACCCCCCCGTGCCGTGGCAATAAACGCTGGCGTTGTCACCGCTGCTGTCCCCGGCTCCTTGGGGACACTTGGGGACACTTGGGGACATCCCCCGGGACCCCCCTGCTGTCCCCAAAGTGTCCCCAGGGTGTCCCCTTGATGTCCCCCAGTGTCCCTTTCATGTCCCCAGTGCCACCCCAGTGTCCCCAGAGTGTCCCCAGTGTCCCCTTGATGTCCCCAGAGTGTCCCCAATGTCCCCACAGTGCCACCCCAGCGTCCCCAGTGTTCCCCCAGTGCCACCCCAATGTCCCCCAGTGTCCCCATTTTGCCTCATTTTAGGGGACATTTTTGGGGGCTCTTTGGGGACATGTTTTGGGGCACCAGCTCAGTTTTGGGGTTTTATTTTGGGGCGCCCCAGGTGCCCGGGGATGGCAAAGGCGTCCCCTCAATGTCCCAAAATGTCCCCAAATGTCCCCAAATCCCCATGAACTCTGACACCGGGAGCCAATCGTTTTTGGGGTCAGCCCCGTTTTTGGGGTTTTTTGGGTTTTTATTTGGGGGTGCCGGGTTTTTTGGGGTGCCAGAGGTGGCCGGGGATGGTGAAGGCGTCCCCCTAAACCCAAACAATTCCAGGTGTCCCCAAATGTCCCCAAACGTCCCCAAATGTCCCCAAATGTGCCAAATCCCCATTAACAACACGAAGTGCAGCACAGACAGGATCGTTTTTGGGGTCAGCCCCGTTTTCGGGTTTTTATTTGGGGGTGCCGGGTTTTTTGGGGTGCCAGAGGTGGCCGGGGATGGTGAAGGCGTCCCCATAATCCAACCCATTTCAGGTGTCCCCAAATGTCCCCAAACGTCCCCAAATATCCCCATTAATAACACGAAGTGCAGCACAGACAGGATCGTTTTTGGGGTCAGCCCCGTTTTCGGGTTTTTATTTCGGGGTGCCGGGTTTTTTGGGGTGCCGTGGATGAGGAGAGCACCCAAAGTGTCCTTGGAGGGGATGACACTCCCTGGACCCATTCCAGGTGTCCCCAAATGTCCCCAAATGTCCCCAAATGTCCCCAAACGTCCCCAAATCCCCATTAATAACACGAAGTGCAGCACAGACAGGATCGTTTTTGGGGTCAGCCCCGTTTTTGGGTTTTTATTTGGGGGTGCCGGGTTTTTTGGGGTGCCAGAGGTGGCCGGGGATGGTGAAGGCGTCCACGCTGCCGCTCATGGTGCGCGCCGGGAGGCGGCAGAAGCGCCGCTGGTCCGACTGGTACTTGTAGAGAGCCTCGACCATGGGCAGGGGCACGCTGCGGGGCCCCGAGCCCGCCAGGCGCCGCAGCGTCGGGGGGATCCCCCCCAGCGCGTAAACACCCCGAAACTGGCAGCCCCCGTCCCGGAACAGGATCAGCAGCTGCTGCGCCGAGCTCTGCTCCATCTCCTGCAACGGCAAAGTCGGGCTTTGGGGGGTTTGGGGGGTTTTGGGGGGTTTTATGGGGTTTTTTAGGGGATTTCTGGGGTCTCTCAGGGGATTTGGGAGGGTTTTGGGAGGTTTGTGGGATTTTTTCAGGGATTTATGGGATTTTTGGGGGGATTTATGGGATTTTTTATGGATTTATGGGATTTTTCAGGGGATTTCTGGGGTTTTTTGGGGGTTTTTTGGGGGTTTTTATGGGGTTTTTTAGGGGATTTCTGGGGTCTCTCAGGGGATTTGGGAGGGTTTTGGGAGGTTTGTGGGATTTTTCAGGGATTTATGGGATTTTTCAGGGGATTTCTGGGGTTTTTTGGGGGTTTTTGGGGGTTTTTATGGGGTTTTTTAGGGGATTTCTTGGGGATTTTTGGGGTCTCTCAGGGGATTTTGATAGGATTTGGGAGGGTTTTTAAGGGGTTTGTCGGGTTTAAATGGCATTTTTTGGGTGGTTTGTGGGATTTTTTCAGGGATTTATGGGATTTTTGGGGGGATTTATGGGATTTTTTAGGGATTTATGGGATTTTTGAGGGGATTTTTGGGGTTTTTTGGAGGCTTTGTGGGGGTTTTTGGGGGATTTCTGGAGGTATTTCTAGGGGATTTCTGGGGGGCTCTTGTTTTGTTTTTGGTGATTTATGAGGGATTTATGGGGTTTTTTGGGGGGTTTATGGGGTTTTTGGAGTTTTTGGTATTTTTTGTGGGGTTTTTCTGGGATTTTATGGGGTTTTTTAGGAGATTTCTTGGGGATTTTTGGGGGATTTCTGGGGTCTCTCGGGATTTGTGAGGGTTTTGGGTGGTTTGTGGGATTTTTTCAGGGATTTATGGGATTTTTGGGGGGATTTATGGGATTTTTTTAGGGATTTATGGGATTTTTCAGGGGATTTCTGGGGTTTTTTGGGGGTTTTTTGGGGGTTTTATGGGGTTTTTTAGGGGATTTCTTGGGGATTTCTGGGGTCTCTCAGGGGATTTTGAGAGGATTTGGGAGGGTTTTGGGAGGTTTGTGGGATTTTTCCAGGGATTTATGGGATTTTTGGGGGGATTTATGGGATTTTTTAGGGATTTATGGGATTTTTCAGGGGATTTCTGGGGTTTTTTGGGGGTTTTTGGGGGTTTTTATGGGGTTTTTTAGGGGATTTCTTGGGGATTTCTGGGGTCTCTCAGGGGATTTTGGAGGATTTGGGAGGATTTTTAAGGGGTTTGTCGGGTTTAAATGGCATTTTTTGGGGATTTATGGGGTTTTTCGGGGGATTTCTGGGGTTTTTTGGAGGCTTTGTGGGGGTTTTTGGAGGCTTTGTGGGGGTTTTTGGAGGCTTTGTGGGGGTTTTTGGGGGATTTGTGGGGTTTTTTGGGGATTTCTGGAGGTTTTTCTGGGGGATTTCTGGGGGGCTCTTGTTTTGTTTTTGGTGATTTATGAGGGATTTCTGGGGTATTTTGGGGGGTTTATGGGTTTTTTTGGGGTTTTTGGTATTTTTTGTGGGGTTTTTCTGGGATTTTATGGGGTTTTTTGAGGGATTTCTGGGGTCTTTCGGGGGATTTTGGGAGGATTTGTGAGGGTTTTGGGAGGTTTGTGGGATTTTTGCAGGGATTTATGGGATTTTTGGGGGGATTTATGGGATTTTTCCAGGAATTTATGGGATTTTTAAGGGGATTTTTGGGGTTTTTTGGGGGTTTTTATGGGGTTTTATGGGGTTTTTTGGGGATTTCTTGGGGATTTCTGGGGGATTTCTGGGGTCTCTGAGGGGATTTGGGAGGGTTTTGGGAGGTTTGTGGGATTTTTCCAGGAATTTATGGGATTTTTGGGGGGATTTATGGGATTTTTTAGGGATTTATGGGATTTTTCAGGGGATTTCTGGGGTTTTTTGGGGGTTTTGGGGGATTTTATGGGGTTTTTTAGGGGATTTCTTGGGGATTTTTGGGGTCTCTCAGGGGATTTTGAGAGGATTTGGGAGGGTTTTGGGAGGTTTGTGGGATTTTTCCAGGAATTTATGGGATTTTTGGGGGGATTTATGGGATTTTTTGGGGGCTTTGTGGGGGTTTTTGGGGGATTTCTGGAGGTTTTTCTAGGGGATTTCTGGGGGGTTTTTGGAGTTTTTTGTGGTAATTTATGAGGGATTTATGGGTTTTTTAGGGATTTATGGGCATTTTTTGGGGATTTTGGGATTTTTAAGGGATTTATAGGATCTTTGGGGGGATTTTCTGGGGTTTTTTGGGGGATTTGTGGGGGTTTTTGGGGGATTTCCGGGGGAATTGTGGAGGTTTTTCTAGGGGATTTATGGGGTTTTTTTTTGGTGATTTTGGGTTTTTTTTTGGCTATTTATGGGTTTTTTTAGGGGTTTATGGGGTTTTTTGGGGGGATTTTGAAGTTTTTAGGGAGATTTTGGGGGTTTTAGGGGGATTTTGGGGGAATTTTGGGGTGATTTTTGGGGTCTCACCTGCAGCACTTTGCTCCTTTAGGGATCGCTGTAGGAATTTGGGTTTTTTTGGGTTCCCTGTGGGGTTTTTGGGGTCCCTGTCTGGCTGTGGGTTCTGGGGCATTTTTGGGGTGATTTTTGGGGATTTTGTGGGATTTTTGGGGATTTTGGGGTCTCACCTGCAGCACTTTTTTCCTTTCGGGATCGCTGTAGGAATTTGGGGTTTTTTTGGGTTCCCTGTGGGGTTTTTTGGGGTCCCTGTCTGGCTGTGGGTTCTGGGGGATTTTGGGGGGATTTTTGGGGTGATTTTGGGGGGTTTTGGGTCCCACCTGCAGCACCTTGGCCCTCAGGGGGATTTAGGATCGCTGTAGGAATTTGGGTTTTTTTGGGTTCCCTGTGGGGTTTTTTGGGTTCCCTGTGGGGTTTTTTGGGGTCCCTGTCTGGCTGTGGGTTCTGGGGGATTTTGGGGGGATTTTGGGGTGATTTTGGGTCCCACCTGCAGCACCTTGGCCCTCAGGGGGGCGTTGGGGGTCCCGGCCAGCACGCAGTGCGCCAGCGCGTTCTGGATCAGCGGCCGGTTGGACCTGGCCGTGGGCTCCTTGTACAGCCTCGGACCTGCGGGTTTGGGGGAAATTTGGGGGATTTTGGGCAATTTGGGGGATTTGGGAAAAGTTTGGGGGATCTTGGGAAAGGTTTGGGGGGTTTGGGGAAAAATTTGGAGGATTTGAAGGGAAATTTGGGGGGTTTGAGGGAGGTTGAGGAGGAAATTTGGGGATTTTGGGGGAAATTTGGGGGATTTGGGTGGAAATTTGGGAGATTTTGGGAAATTTGGGGGATTTGGGAAAAATTTGGGGGATTTGGGAAACGTTTGGGGGATTTGGGGAGAATTTTGGGGGTTTCGGGGGGATTTTTGGGGTTTTGGGGCAGGGGAAGGGAAAATCAGGACCTGGCCGTGGGCTCCTTATACAGCCTAGGACCTGGGGGATTTGGGGGAAATTTGGGGGATTTTGGGAAAATTGGGAGATTTGGGAAAAATTTGGGGGATTTTGGGAAAAGTTTGGGGGGTTTTGGGGGAAATTTGTGGAGTTTGGGGGAGATTTGGGTGGATTTGGGAGAGATTTGGGCGGATTTGGGGGAGATTTGGAAGAATTGAGGGAGGTTATTTAGGGGGAATTTGGGGAAATTTGGAGGATTTGGGGGGAAATTGGGAGATTTTGGGGAGGTTGAGGACGAAATTTGGGGGATTTTGGGGAAAATTTGAGGAAAATTTGGGGGATTTGGGCTATTTTGGGTAATTTGGGGAGGGGTCTCACCCGTGTACTCCGGCCCTGGTGAGGAGGGGTTGGGGGGTTTGAGGTCGCAGGGGATTTTGGGCTTATTTCAGGATATTTCAGGATATTTTTGGGGTGATTTCGGGGGGTTTTGGGTAATTTGGGGAGGGGTCTCACCCGTGTACTCCGGCCCTGGTGAGGAGGGGTTGGGGGGTTTGGGGTCGCAGGGGATTTTGGGCTGATTTTGGGATATTTTGGGATATTTTTGGGGTGATTTCGGGGGATTTGGGTAATTTGGGGAGGGGTCTCACCCGTGTACTCTGGCCCAGTGAGGAGGGGTTGGGGGGTTTGGGGTCGCAGGGGATTTTGGGCTGATTTTGGGATATTTTGGGATATTTTTGGGGTGATTTCGGGGGATTTGGGTAATTTGGGGAGGGGTCTCACCCGTGTACTCCGGCCCCGGTGAGGAGGGGTTGGAGTCGTGCTCCCACTCGCGGCCAGCGGGGGGCGCTCGGCTCGGGGACCCCGGCCCCGAGGGGGACCCGGCCCGGCTGGGGGAGGGGAAAAGGTCAGAGACCCCTCCCCAAAATCCCAAAATCCCCCAAAATCCCCAAATTCCCCCAAATGATCCCAAAGTTCCTGATCCGACCCCAAAAATTCCCCTTAAAACCCCAAATTTCCCCGTAAAATTTCCCCAAGACCCCCAAATTCCCCCCCAAAACCCCCTCCAAAGACCCCAAAATTTTCCCCTAAAAACCCCAAGTTTCCCCCAAAATCCTCCCCAAAACCCCAAAATTTCCCCCCAAACCCCAAAATCCCCTCCCCAAACCCCAAACTTTCCCCTAAAAGCCCCAAATTTCCCCACAAAAATTCCCAAATTTCCACCCCAAAACCACCAAATTTTTCCCCAGAGCCTCAAATCTTTCCCCAAATCTGAAAATCCCCTCCCAAGACCCCAAAATTTTCCCCTAAAACCACCAAATTTCCCCAAAATTCTCCCCCCAAATTTCCCCCAAAATCCCCCCAAAACCCCAAATTTCCCCAGTCCCCCCAAATCTTCCTTCAAACGCCAAATCCCCCAGATTTTCCCCCAAACCCCAAAATCCCCTCCCAAAACCACAAAATTTTCCCCTAAAACCCCCAAATTTCCCCCAAAAAACCCCAAATCCCCCCCTAATTCCCCCAAAATCCTCCCAAAACTCCCAAATTTTCCCCTAAAACCCCCAAATTTCCCATAAATCCCCCCCCAAAACCCCCAAATTTCCCCCGATATTTCCCCCAAAATCCCTCCTAAAAGCCCCAAATTTTGCCCAAAATTCTCCCCCAAAACCCCAAAATTCTCCCCAAAACCCCAAATTTTCCCCCCAAAACCCCAAATTTCCCCAAATTCCCCCAAATTCCCCCCCTCACCTGTGGCTGCGCCCCCCCCCCGGCTCGGCCACGCTGGACAGGGAGAGCGAACTCTGGGAATAGACCTTGGAGAGGCGCGAGCCTGGGGGACAGGGGTGAGACCCCTCCCCAAATTACCCCGACCCCTCCCCAAATTCCCACAGACCCCTCCCCAAATTCCCCGGGACCCCCAAACCCAGGGACCCCCCAAAAACCTCCCCAAAATCCAGAGACCCCTCCCCAAAATCCCCCCCAAACTCTGGGAATAGACCTTGGAGAGGCGCGAGCCTGGGGGGACAGGGGTGAGACCCCTCCCCAAATTACCCCGACCCCTCCCCAAATTCCCACAGACCCCTCCCCAAATTCCCCGGGACCCCCAAACCCAGGGACCCCCCAAAAACCTCCCCAAAATCCAGAGACCCCTCCCCAAAATCCCCCCCAAACTCTGGGAATAGACCTTGGAGAGGCGCGAGCCTGGGGGGACAGGGGTGAGACCCCTCCCCAAATTACCCCGACCCCTCCCCAAATTCCCCCCGACCCCTCCCCAAATTCCCCGGGACCCCCAAATTCAGGGACCCCCAAAAATCCCCCCAAAATCCAGAGACCCCTCCCCAAAATCCCCCCCAAGCTCTGGGAATAGACCTTGGAGAGGCGCGAGCCTGGGGGGACAGGGGGTGAGACCCCTCCCCAAATTCCCACAGACCCCTCCTCAAATTCCCCAGGACCCCCAAATTCAGGGACCCCCAAAAAATCCCCCCAAAATCCCGAGACCCCTCCCCAGAACGCCCCCCAAAACCCAAGGACAGAGCTCTGGGAGAGGTGAGACCCCTCCCCAAATTACCCCCGACCCCTCCCCAAATTCCCCGACACACCCAAATTCCCGGACACCCCTCCCCAAATTCCCTGAGACCCCTCCCCAAATTCCCCAAGACCCCAGCCCCATTTCAGGGCTACCCGAAGCCCCCAGCCCCATTTCAGGGGTGACCCCGAAGCCCCCAGACCCATTTCAGAGGTGACCCCAAAGTCCCCAGCCCCATTTCAGGGGTACCCGAAGCCCCCAGCCCCATTTCAGGGATGACCCCAAACCCCCCAGCCCCATTTCAGAGGTGACCCCAAAGTCCCCAGCCCCATTTCAGGGGTACCCGAAGCCCCCAGCCCCATTTCAGGGGTACCCGAAGCCCCCAGCCCCATTTCAGGGATGACCCCAAACCCCCCAGCCCCATTTTAGGGGTGACCCCGGAGCCCCCAGACCCATTTTGGGGATCTCCCCAGCCCCATTTCAGGGGTACCCCGAAGCCCCCAGCCCCATTTCAGGGATGACCCCAAACCCCCCAGCCCCATTTTAGGGGTGACCCCGGAGCCCCCAGACCCATTTTGGGGATCTCCCCAGCCCCATTTCAGGGGTACCCGAAGCCCCCAGCCCCATTTCAGGGGTACCCCGAAGCCCCCAGCCCCATTTCGGGGATGACCCCGAAGCCCCCAGCCCCATTTCAGGGGTACCCCGAAGCCCCCAGCCCCATTTGGGGATCTCCCCAGCCCCATTTCAGGGTACCCGAATACCCCAGCCCCATTTCAGGGCTACCCGAAGCCCCCAGCCCCATTTCAGGGGTACCCCGGAGCCCCCAGCCCCATTTCAGGGGAACCCCGAAGCCCCCAGACCCATTTCAGGCCCCCCTTACCCAGCAGCCCCTTGGGGGGCTCCTCCCCAGGGCCGAGTCGTCGCAGCAGCGGGGCCGGGGTCTCCCCGAGCCCCCTCCCCTAATTTGGGGCTCCCGGGGGGGTCCCCGAGTGTTGCCCCCCCCGATTTTGGGGCGGGGGTCCCGCGGGGGGGTCTCAGGACCTTCTCCAGCTCCTCCATCAGCTTCAGCTGCTGCCGCCGCTCGTACTCCAGCCGGGTGAACTCCCCCCGCCGAGACCCCTCCCCAAATTCCTTCTCCGGGGCTGGGGGCGGCTGGGGGGGCTCCGAGGGGGGCTGGGAGGGGGGGAAAGGGTCAGGACCCCTCCCCAAATTCTTCTCGAGGGGGAAAAAGGGAAGAGACCGCTCCCCAAATTGTCCTCAGAGGGGAAAAGGCTCAGGACCCCTCCCCAAATTCTTCTTGAGAGGAAATAATGGAGAGGCCCCTCCCCAAATTTTAGACCCCCCTCCATTTTTAGGAGCCCCCTCCCCATTTTTTGGACCCTCCCCCATTTCCGGGACCCCCTCCCCCATTTCTGGGACCCTTCCCCATTTTCTGACCCCTCCCCCATTTTTCAGACCCTCCCCATTTCTGGGACCCCTCCCCAATTCCAGGACCCCTCCCCCATTTCCGGGCCCCCTCCCCAATTCCGGGCCCCTCCCCAATTCCAGACCCCCTCCCCAATTCCGGGCCCCCTCCCCATTTCTGGGCCCTCTCCCCAATTCCGGGCCCCCTCCCCAATTCCGAGCCCCCTCCCCAATTCCGGGCCCCCTCCCCAATTCCAGGCCCCCTCCCCAATTCCAGACCCCCTCCCCAATTCCAGATCCCCTCCCCCATTTCCAAGCCCCCTCCCCAATTCCGGGCCCCCTCCCCAATTCCAAGCCCCCTCCCAATTCCAGGCCCCCTCCCCATTTCCAAACCCCCTCCCCAATTCCGGGCCCCCTCCCCAGTTCCAGACCCCTCCCCAATTCCAGACCCCCTCCCCAATTCCAAGCCCCCTCCCCCAATTCCAAGCCCCCTCCCCAATTCCAAGCCCCCTCCCCAATTCCAAGCCCCCTCCCCAATTCCAGGCCCCCTCCCCATTTCCAAACCCCCTCCCCAATTCCAGACCCCTCCCCAATTCCAGACCCCCTCCCCAATTCCGGGCCCCCTCCCCATTTCTGGGCCCCCCTCCCCAATTCCAAGCCCCCTCCCCAATTCCAAGCCCCCTCCCCAATTCCAGACCCCTCCCCAATTCCAGACCCCCTCCCCAATTCCAGGCCCCCTCCCCATTTCCAAACCCCCTCCCCAATTCCGAGCCCCCTCCCCAATTCCAGACCCCCTCCCCAGTTCCGGGCCCCCTCCCCAATTCCCGCTCACCGCTCCGGGGGCTGCTCCTGCCCCGCCCCCCACAGGCGGCGCTGCCGCGGGGGGGGAGGGGCGCGGCGGGGGGGGGAGGGGTCGGTGTCATCGAGCTGCGACGGGGGGGACAGGGGGACACGGGGACATGGGGACACCTCCTGTCCCAGTGCCACCACCCCAGTGTCACCACCCCCTGCGTCTCTGTGTCACCACTGCCACCACCACCAGTGTCCCTGTGCCACCACTGCCACCAACCACCTCAGTGTCACCACCTCAGTGTCCCCGTGGTGCCACCACCCCAGTGTCACCACCCCCTGCATCTCTGTGTCACCACTGCCACCACCCCACTGCCACCATCCCAGTGTCACCACCCCCTGTGCCACCCCCAGTGTCCCCATGGTGCCACCACTGCCACCACCCCACTGCCACCACCCCAGTGCCACCACCCCAGTGCCACCACCCCCAGTGTCCCTGTGCCACCACCCCAGTGCCACCACCCCCAGTGTCCCTGTGCCACCACCCCAGTGTCCCCGTGGTGCCACCACCCCAGTGCCACCACCACCCGTGTCCCCATGGTGCCACCACCCCAGTGCCACCACCACCCGTGTCCTCATGGTGCCACCACCCCAGTGTCACCACCCCAGTGTCCCCGTGGTGCCACCACCCCAGTGTCACCACCCCCAGTGTCCCCGTGGTGCCACCACCCCAGTGCCACCACCACCCGTGTCTCCATGGTGCCACCACCCCAGTGCCACCACCACCCGTGTCCTCATGGTGCCACCACCCCAGTGCCACCACCCCAGTGTCCCTGTGCCACCACCCCAGTGTCACCAACCCCAGTGTCCCCATGGTTCCACCACTGCCACCACCCCACTGCCACCACCCCCAGTGTCCCCGTGGTGCCACCACCCCCAGTGTCCCCGTGGTGCCACCACTGCCACCAACCACCTCAGTGTCACCACCCCCTCTGTGTTCCTGTGCCACCACTGCCGCCATCCCAGTGCCACCTTGTCCCTCATCCCAGTGCCACCACCTCCCCAGTCCCAGTGCCACCAAGTCTCCTGTCCCAATGCCACCACCTCCCCAGTCCCAGTGCCACCAAGTCTCCTGTCCCAATGCCACCATCTCCCTTGTCCCAATGCCACCACGTCGTCTTTCCCAATGCCACCACCCCCTCCCCCAATGCCACCCCAGTGCCACCTCTGTGCCCTCCCCGCTGTCCCCACCAATGTCCCCGCTGTCCCCAGCGCCGTCCCCGGTGTCCCCAATGTCCCCACCAATGTCCCCAACATCCCCAGCAATGTCCCCAATGTCCCCAGCACCATCCCCAGTGATGTCCCCAATGTCCCCACCAATGTCCCCACCATCCCCAGCAATGATGTCCCCAGTGTCCCCACCAATGTCCCCAACATCCCCAACGATGTCCCCGCTGTCCCCAAAGCCGTCCCCAGTGTCCCCAATGTCCCCACCAATGTCCCCACCAATGTCCCCACCAATGTCCCCACCAATGTCCCCACCATCCCCAGCAATGTCCCCAATGTCCCCAGCACCGTCCCCAGTGTCCCCACCAATGTCCCCACCATCCCCAGCAATGTCCCCGCTGTCCCCAGTGCCATCCCCGGTGTCCCCAGTGTCCCCACCAATGTCCCCACCATCCCCAGCGATGTCCCCAATGTCCCCAGCACTGTCCCCAGTGTCCCCAATGTCCCCAGTACTGTCCCCAGTGTCACCACCAATGTCCCCACCATCCCCAGCGATGTCCCCAATGTCCCCAGCACCATCCCCAGCAATGTCCCCAATGTCCCCAGCACCGTCCCCGGTGTCCCCAATGTCCCCACCAATGTCCCCGCTGTCCCCAGTGCCATCCCCGGTGTCCCCAGTGTCCCCACCAATGTCCCCACCATCCCCAGCAATGTCCCCAGTGTCCCCAGCACCGTCCCCAGTGTCCCCACCAATGTCCCCACCATCCCCAGCGATGTCCCCAATGTCCCCAGCACCATCCCCAGCAATGTCCCCAATGTCCCCAGCGCCGTCCCCGGTTGTCCCCAGTGTCCCCACCAATGTCCCCACCATCCCCAGCGATGTCCCCGCTGTCCCCAGCACCATCCCCAGTGTCCCCAGTGTCCCCACCAATGTCCCCACCATCCCCAGCGATGTCCCCGCTGTCCCCAGCGCCGTCCCCGCCGTACCTTACAGAAGAACCCCACGCTGGCGCGGGGTCCCCCATTGCCCCCTTCGGTGGGGGACCCCTCCAGCGAGTCCCCTTCTCCTTCCTCCTCCTCCTCCTCCTCCTCCTCCTCCTCCTCCTCGGGGCGTCCCCGGGGCGCCCCGGCCGTGCCAGCCTCGCCGGGGGACAGGGACGCGTCGCTGGTGCCATCGCCGCAGGCGCGGGCGCGCAGCGCGCCCCGGCCGGGCACCGGGGGCGACTCGGGGGGCGCCGAGGGCGGCGGGGGTCCCTGCTGGGGAGGGGACACCAGGGTGGCACCGAGTGGCACCGGGGTGGCACCAGGGTGGCATTGAATGGCACCAGGGTGGCACTGAATGGCACCGGGGTGGCATTGAATGGCACCGGGGTGGCATTGAATGGCACCAGAGTGACACCATGGTGGCACTGATCTGACCCAAATCACCCCAAATCTGACCCAAATCCTATCGAAATCTCCCCAAATCTGGCCCAAATTTCCCCAAATCTGACCCAAATTTCCCAAAATTCCCCAAATCTCACCTCCTACTCCTTGTGCTGCTCCCCTGGCCGTCGGTGAAGTGCAGCGAGCTGCGGGTCTGCATCTGACCCCAATTTCCCCAAATCTGACCCAAATCCTATCAAAATTTCCCCAAATCTGACCTGAATTTCCCCAAATCTCCCCAAATCTGACCCGAATTTCCCAAATCCTCCCCAAATCTCACCTCCTGCTCCTTGTGCTGCTCCTCCTGGCCGTCGGCGAAGCGCAGCGAGCTGCGGGTCTGCACCTGACCCAAATTTCCCCCGGATTTCCCCAGATCTGACCCAAATTTCCCCAAATCCTCCCTAAATTCCCCAAATCTCACCTCCTCCTCCTCGTGCTGCTCCTCCTCCTGGCTGTCGGCGAAGTGCAGCGAGCTGTGGGTCTGCATCTGACCCCAATTTCCCCAAATCTGACCCGAATCTGACCCAAATCACCCCAAATCTGACCCGAATTTCCCCAGATCTGACCCGAATTACCCCAAAATTCCCCCAATCTCACCTCCTCCTCCTCGTGCTGCTCCTCCTGGCCGTCGGCGAAGCGCAGCGAGCTGCGGGTCTGCATCTGACCCAAATCACCCCAAATCTGACCCGAATTACCCCAAAATTCCCCCAATCTCACCTCCTCCTCCTCGTGCTGCTCCTCCTGGCCGTCGGCGAAGCGCAGCGAGCTGCGGGTCTGCATCTGACCCAAATCACCCCAAATCTGACCCAAATTTACCCGAATCTGACCCGAATTTCCCCAAATCTGACCCGAATTTCCCCAAATTTCCCCCAATCTCACCTCCTCCTCCTCGTGCTGCTCCTCCTGGCCGTCGGCGAAGCGCAGCGAGCTGCGGGTCTGCATCTGACCCCAATTTCCCCAAATCTGACCCAAATCTGACCCAAATCACCCCAAATCTGACCCAAATTTCCCCAAATCTGACCCAAATTTCCCCCAATCTCACCTCCTCCTCCTCGTGCTGCTCCTCCTGGCCGTCGGCGAAGCGCAGCGAGCTGCGGGTCTGCACCTGACCCAAATCACCCCAAATCTGACCCGAATTTCCCCAGATCTGACCCGAATTACCCCAAAATTCCCCAAATCTCACCTCCTCCTCCTCGTGCTGCTCCTCCTCCTGGCCGTCGGTGAAGCGCAGCGAGCTGCGGGTCTGCATCTGACCAAAATTTCCCCAAATCTGATCCGAATTTCCCCAAATTTCCCCAAATCTGACCCAAATCTCACCTCCTCCTCCTCATGCTGCTCCTCCTGGCCGTCAGCAAAGCGCAGCGAGGTAAGGGTCTGCATCTGACCCGAATCTCCCCAAATCTGACCTGAATTTCCCAAATCCTCCCAAAATTCCCCCAATCTCATCTCCTCGTCCTTGTGCTGCTCCCCTGGATGTCGGCAAAGCGCAGCGAGCTGCGGGTCTGCATCTGACCCAAATCTGACCCGAATTTCCCGAAATCTGACCCGAATTTCCCCAAATCTCACCTCCTCCTCCTCGTGCTGCTCCTCCTGGCCGTCGGCGAAGCGCAGCGAGCTGCAGGTCTACATCTGACCCAAATCACCCCAAATCTGACCCAAATTTCCCCAAATCTGACCCAAATTACCCCAAATCTGACCCGAATTTCCCCAAAATTCCCCCAATCTCACCTCCTCCTCCTCGTGCTGCTCCTCCTGGCCGTCGGCGAAGCGCAGCGAGCTGTGGGTCTGCATCTGACCCCAATTTCCCCAAATCTGACCCGAATCTGACCCAAATCACCCCAAATCTGACCCGAATTACCCCAAAATTCCCCCAATCTCACCTCCTCCTCCTCGTGCTGCTCCTCCTGGCCGTCGGCGAAGCGCAGCGAGCTGCGGGTCTGCACCTGACCCAAATCACCCCAAATCTGACCCAAATTTCCCCAAATCTCACCTCCTCCTCCTCGTGCTGCTCCTCCTGGCCGTCGGCGAAGCGCAGCGAGCTGCGGGTCTGCACGGGCACCTGGCTGGGCGAGAAGCGCCGCAGGTGGGGCAGCGTGTCCACGTCGTGGGGAGGGGTCAGCACCCGCGTCAGGGGCGGCAGCCGCAGCTCCGCGGGCCGGGGTCTCCTGGGGCTGCGGGGAGGGGGCTTCCGAGACCCCCCCGCCGATACCGCGACAGAACCCGCGGCTCCTCCTCCTCCTGCCGTCGCATTTCCTGCATTGTTGCTGCCGCTTCCTCCTCCTCCTCCTCTCCTGGCGGGCGCCGGCGAGCCCGGGGTGTTTTTTGGGGTTGCCGAGGGGGTTTTGGTGGATTTGGGGAGGGGGATCACCCAAGCCTGGGGGGCTCCGTGGGGTCTCTGCTCCAGCAGCAGCCGCTCCTGCTGCTGCGTCAAGCGTTGCATGTCCAGCTGCAACGAGCTCAGCGCCGCGCTCAGCCTGGCCACCGCCGCTTCGTATTGCCCTGGAGGGGCCGGAGGCGGTTTTGGTGGAGCCCCCAGACTCAATTCCTCCTCGGGAAGGGCGGGGGAAGCCCCCTCCTCGTCGTGGCGGAGGCGCTGCAAAGCGCTTTGGCCCAAGCGCTGGCGGTGCTTGGCGAAAATGGCCTCGATGCGTTTCTTCTGCGCCTCGATGGCGCGGCGCTTCTCCTCCAAACGAGCTCCCAGCTGCGACATCTCGGCGCTGAGACCCCCGCCCGATTCGGGGGGACCCCCGGGAGAGGTGGGGACCCCCCCCAAATTCACGCCGAGACCCCCGGGGGGATTGGCGGGGGCGGCGCCGGTGGCTTCTTCCAGTTTCTTCTTGCGCTCGGCAAAGCTGGTCATGGGACGGGCTGGATTTTGGGGAGGATTTTGGGGGCCCCAGAAGGATTCGGAGGGGTTCCAAGAAGATTTTGGGGGGCGCCAGAAAGATTCGGAGAGGTTCCAAGGAGATTTTGGGGGTTTTGAGGAGGGGGAGGCTCCGGGGAGTGGAGGAAAAAAGCGTCGGGGGCTCCGTCGGGGGAGGAGGCGCTCGGAGCTGTGGATGATCTGCAGAGCCTCCTCGATGCTGGGGGGCTCGGCGGGCTCGGGGACACCATTGGGGACAGCCGGGGGGGTGGCAGGGGTGGCACCCGGCGGGTGGCAGCGGCGGTGGCGCGGGGCGAGGCTGTCGGAGCTGGCGGAGCGGGCGAGGGTCCCGGCCGGGACCCCCACGGGGTTGCCCATGACGATGTCGACGTCGCTGTCCAGGCCGAAGGGGATGCTGAAGGACACGGCTTGGGACAGGGGGTGGCTGGGGAGGGGGACACGGGGGGGTGAGAACTCAAAAAGTGTCCCCAGAGTGTCCCCAGAGCGTCACCAAGTCATTTGGTTAAAATCCGCACCCAAATCGGAACAAAATCGCCTCAAATTTGAGGGAAATCGCCCCAAATTTGACCCAAATCTGACCCAAATCGGACCCAAATCGCCAAATCTGACCCAAATCATTTCAAATCACCCCAAATCTCACCCAAATCACCCCAAGTCAGACCCAAATCATTTCAAGTCCCACCCAAATGTGCCCCAAATCACCCCAAATGTGCCCAAGTCACCCCAAACTGGACCCGTGACACCCCAGATCTCAGGGGATGCTGAAGGACACGGCTTGGGACAGGGGGTGGCTGGGGAGGGGGACACGGGGGGGGTGAGAACTCAAAAAGTGTCCCCAAAATGTTCCCAAAGTGTCCCCAGAGTGTCACCAAATCATCCGGTTCAAATCCGCACCGAAATCAGAGCAAAATCGCCTCAAATTTGAGGGAAATCGCCCCAAATTTGACCCAAATCTGACCCAAATCACCCCAAATGTGCCCCAAGTCACCCCAAACTGGACCCGTGACACCCCAGATCTCAGGGGATGCTGAGGGACACGGCTTGGGACAGGGGGTGGCTGGGGAGGGGGACACGGGGGGGTGAGAACTCAAAAAGTGTCCCCAGAGTGTCACCAAATCATTTGGTTAAAATCCGCACCGAAATCAGAGCAAAATCGCCTCAAATTTGAGGGAAATCGCCCCAAATTTGACCCAAAATTGACCTAAATCTGACCCAAATCGGACTCAGATCACCCCAAATCTGACCCAAATAATTTCAAATCACCCCAAATCCCACCCAAATCACCCCAAAGCTGCCCCAAATCACCCCAAATGTGCCCAAGTCACCCCAAACTGGACCCGTGACACCCCAGATCTCAGGGGATGCTGAAGGACACGGCTTGGGACAGGGGGTGGCTGGGGAGGGGGACACGGGGGGGTGAGAACTCAAAATGTCCCCAGAGTGTCACCAAATCATTTGGTTAAAATCCGCACCCAAATCGGAGCAAAATCGCCTCAAATTTGAGGGAAATCGCCCCAAATTTGACCCAAAATTGACCCAAATTGCCCAAATCAGACCCAAATCGCCCCAAATCACCTCAAATTTATCCACATCACTCTAAATCTGCACCGCAAACCCTCTGGGACACCCCAAAATCCCCCAGGACCCCCCAAATCCTCCAAGACCCCACAAATCCTCCCCAAAACCTTCCTGGGACCCCCCCCAAATCCCTCAGGACCCCCCAAAAATCCCCCAGGACCCCCCAAATCCCCCAAGATGCCCCAAATCCTCCCCAAATCCCCCCTGGGACCCCCAAATCTCTTAGGACCCCCCCCCAAATCCCCCCTGGAACCCCCCCAAATCCCCCAGGACCCCCCCAAATGCATCCCAAAACCCGCCTGGGACCCCCCAAATGCCCCAGGACCCCCCAAATCCTCCCCAAGCCCCCCAGGACCCCCAAACCCCCCTCACCTGAGGGGTCTCTTGCTCCAGCCCTTCCCGAAGCCGTCGCCGTGGGGGAGGGAGGGGGAGTGGGGCAGGAGGCCTTTTTTGGGGGGGGAGAAGAAATGGGGTCACCCCCAGACCCAAAACCCCCCCAAGCTCGGAGACCCCCCCAAAAATCCCAATGAGCTCCCCCAGGATGCTCCAAAATCCCAAAATTCCCCCAGGACCCCTCAAAATCCCTCCCCAAATTTTTGGGGGCCCCCTCCCAGCTCAGTGACCCCCCCCAAAAATCCCAGCAACCCCCAAATTCAACCCAAATTCCCCCCCAAAATCCCCCCAGGACACCCCCCAAATCCCCCAGGACCCTCCAAATCCCCAGGATCCCCCTAAATTTCCCCAGGACCCCCCAAATCTTCCCCAAAACCCCCCTGGGACCCCTCCCAAATCCAATGATCTCCCTCAGGACCCCCCAAAATCCCTCCCCAGACCCTCCCCTAACCCCAAACTCCCCCTCTGGGACCCCTCCCCAAATTCTTGGGGTCCCCCCCAGACCATCCCAGCTCAGTGACCTCCCCCAAAAATCCCAGTGAGCTCCCCCAGGACCCCCCAAAATCCCAAAATTCCCCCAGGACTCCCCAAAATCCTTCCCCAGCCGTCCCCCACAACCCCAAATCCCCCTCCCCAAATTTTTGGGGTCCCCCCAGATTTGGGGGGGTCTTACCTGGGGGTTGCCCCCCCCCTGCCAACAGGGGGTGCCGAAAGTTGAAGCCAGGGGAGCTGTGGGGGGGTCACGGGGGGTCAGTGACCCCCAAAAATCCCAAAAATTGCCCCAAAGAAAACCCCAAAATCCCTCCCAAAACCCCAACATCTCCCTCAAAAAAAAAAACCACAAAAAAACCAAAATCCTTCCCACAAAAAAAGCCCAAAATCCCTCCCACAAAAAAACCCAACCCAAAATCCCCCCAAAAAACCCCAAAATCCCCCAAAATTCTCACCTGCTTTTGGGGTTCGGAGCATCACCAGTAGCCGGAGATTCTGGGCGGGGAGGGGAAATTTTGGAAGGTACCCCCCCCAAAATTTGGGGTCCCCCACCAGACCCCCACAAAATTTGGGGTTCCCCCTACCTGACCGCCCCCCCCCCCAAAATTTGGGCACCCCCCCAAATTTGGGGTCCCTTCAGTTCCTCCCTGTCAATTTTAGTGTCCCAAATTTTTGGGATTTTTGGGACCCCCTCCCCATTTTTGGGGTTTGGCCCCTCCTAAAATTTGGGGTCCCCCCCCTACCTGAGCCCCCCTCAAATTTGGGGTCCCTTCAGTTCCTCCCTGTCAATTTTAGTGTCCCAAATTTTTGGGATGTTTGGGACCCCTCCCCATTTCTGGGGTTTGGCCCCTCCAAAAATTTGGGGCCCTCCCCCTACCTGACCCCTCCCAAAATTTGGGGTCTCCCCCCCTACCTGACCCCCCCCAAAATTTGGGGTCCCCCACCACCTGACCCCCCCAAATTTGGGGTCCCTTCAGTCCGTCCCCCCTCAATTTTAGTGTCCCAAATTTTTGGGATTTTTGGGACCCCCTCCCCATTTTTGGGGTTTGGCAATTCCAAATTTGGGGTCCCCCCTACCTGACCCCATCCCCCCAAAATTTGGGGTCCCCCCCCCTACCTGAGCCCCCCCCAGCTGCCGGGGGGTGACAAACGGGGGTCTCAGCACCTCGAAGCACAGGAAGAGCTCGGCCAGGAAAGCCCCCACGTTCAACTGGGGGCACAAAGGGGGGGTCAGGGGGGGCTCCCAGTATGGACCAGTATCCCCCAGTGCCTCCCAGTTCCTCCCAGTTTAACTCAGTGCCTCCCAGTATCCCCCAGTTTATCCCAGTTTCTCCCAATTCCCTCCCTCAGGGCAGCTGCCATCTTGTCCCATTGCCCTCATTCCCTCCATTCTCTCCCAGTTCACAAAATTCCTCCCAGTTTCTCCCAGTTTCCCGCAGTGTCTTCCCAGTTTATCCCAGTTTACCCCAGTTTCTCCCAGTTTCCCCCAGTTTATCCCAGTTTCTCCCAATTCCCTCCCTCAGGGCAGCCGCCATCTTGTCCCATTGCCCTCATTCCCTCCATTCTCTCCCAGTTCACAAAATTCCTCCCAGTTTCTCCCAGTTTCCCCCAGTGTCTTCCCAGTTTATCCCAGTTTACCCCAGTTTCTCCCAGTTTCCCCCAGTTTATCCCAATTTCTCCCCAGTTCCCTCCCTCAGGGCAGCCGCCATCTTGTCCCATTGCCCTCATTCCCTCCATTCTCTCCCAGTTCACCAAATTCCTCCCAGTTTCTCCCAGTTTCCCGCAGTGTCTTCCCAGTTTATACCAGTTTACCCCACTTTCTCCCAGTTTATCCCAGTTTCTCCCAGTTTCCCCCAGTTTATCCCAATTTCTCCCCAGTTTCCCCCTCAGGGCAGCCGCCATCTTGTCCCATTGCCCTCATTCCCTCCATTCCCTCCCAGTTCACCAAATTCCTCCCAGTTTCTCCCAGTGTCTTCCCAGTTTATCCCAGTTTACTCCAATTTAACCCATTTTAACCCAGTTCATCCCAGTTTTCCCAGTTTCTCCCCAGTTTAACCCAATTTCTCCCCAGTTTCCCCCTCTGGGTGGCCGCCATGTTGCCCCATTGCACTCATTGCCTCCATTCCCTCCCAGTTCACCAAATTTCTCCCAGTTTGCCCAGTTTATCCCAGTTTCTAAGATATTATCCCAGTTTACCCCGGTTTCTCCCCAGTTTCCCCTGGTTTCTCCCCAGTTTATCCCAGTTTAACCCAGTTTCTCCCAATTCCCTCCCTCAGGGCAGCCGCCATCTTGTCCCATTACCCTCATTGCCTCCATTCCTGCCCAATTTGCCAAATTTCTCCCAGTTTATCCCAGTTTCCCCCAGTTTCTCACAGTTTCCCCCAGTTTATCCCAGTTTCTCCCAGTTTCCCCCAGTTTATCCCAATTTCTCCCCAGTTCCCTCCCTCAGGGCAGCCGCCATCTTGTCCCATTTCCCTCATTGCCTCCATTCCCTCCCAGTTCACCAAATTCCTCCCAGTTTGCCCCAGTTTCTCCCAGTTTCTAAAATTTTATCCCAGTTTGTCCCAGTTTCTCCCACTTTAACTCAGCTTAACCCAGTTTGTTCCAGTTTAACCCATTTTATCCCACTTTAACCCAGTTTCTCCCAGATTAACCCATTTTCTCCCATTTTAACCCAGTTTAAACAGTTTCTCCCATTTTAGCCTAGTTTCTCCCAGCTGAACCAAGTTTCTCCCACTTTAGCCCATTTTCTCCCATTTAAACCCAGTTTCTCCCAGTTTCTCCCAGTTTAACCCAGTTTTTCCCAGTTTAACCCAGCTTCCCTCAATCCCTCCCAGTTGCACTCAATCCCCACCCAGTTTAATCCAGTTTCTCCCAGTTTAACCGTTTCCCCCAATCCCCACCCAATTTCTCTCAGTTTCTCCCAGTTTAACCCCAATCCCTGCCCAGTTTAACCCAGTTTCTCCCATTTTAACCTACTTTAACCCATTTTCTCCCAGTTTCCCCCATTTTCTCCCAGTTTCTCCAAATTTCCCCAATTTTCTCACACTTTAACCCATTTCCCCCCATTTTTAACCCATTTTTTCCCAGTTTCTCCCAGTTTCCTCCGTTTTCTCCCACTTTAACCCATTTTCCCCCAGTTTAACCCATTTTGTCACATTTTCTCCCAGTTTTCCCCATTTTCTCCCAGTCTTCCCCATTTTCTCCCAGTTTCCCCCATTTTCTCCCAGTTTCCCCCATTTTGTCCAAGTTTCTCCCATTTTCTCCAACTTACACCCATTTTCCCCCAGTTTTTTAACCCATTTTCTCCCAATTTCCTGCATTTTCTCCCAGTTTCCCCCATTTTCTCCCACTTTAACCCACTTTCCCCCAGTTTTTCACCCATTTTCCCCCAGTTTAACCCGTTTTCTCCCATGTTCTCACCTTGAGGGCGGGCGCCATGTAGAGCAGGTCCTCCACGGCCAGCGGGCAGCGCGTGCGCAGGTGCCGCGCGCCGAACTCGCGCACCAGCCCCAGGTTGTGCAGCCGGTCCGGCAGCGCCAGCGGCGCCCCGAGGCGGATTTCTAGAAAATTCCAGAGAGGAAAAAAAAATATATATGGGGGTTACACCCCAAAAAAACCTCCAGGAAACTCCAAATCCATGGAGTGCACCCTTTATGGGATTTCCCCGTATCCCCCATTGGGATACTCCCATTAGGGTCCAAATTTTCCCTAAAATCCCTCCAAAATCTTTCAAAAATCCCCCTAAAATCCCCCAAAAACCCACCAAAATGCCCCTAAATCTCCTCAGGAACCCCCCAAAATTCCCTAAATCCCCCCAAAACTTTCAAACCCCCCCAAAATACTCCTCAATTTCCCAACCCCCCCAAATAATTCAAAATCCCCATCAAAACCCCCATCAAAACCCCCCAGAAACCTGCAAAATCCCCCAAAGTCTTTCAAAAGCTCTCCCAAAATCGCCCCAAAATCCCCCCAAACATCCCAATATATCCCCAAATCCCCCCTAAATCCCCAAAATCCCCCCAAACCCTTCAGAGACCCCCCCAATGTCCCCCCCATTGAGACCCTCCCCATGGTACAACCCGATTTCCCTCTGGAACCGCCCCCCCCCCCCCCATCTCGGATTGGTACAGTCCAACCACAGCGCCCCTAGCGGGGGCTCCCCCCGCTTTTTATGGGACGCCCAAAAAAACCCCAAAAACCCCCAAAATCTTTCAACCCCCCCTAAAATCCTCCCAAAACCCTTCAGAGACCCCCCAATATCCCCCCATTGAGACCCTCGCCATGGTACCACCCGATTTCCCTACGGAACCCCCCCGGGTCCGCGCCCCCCCCCCCTCCAGATTGGTACAGTCCAACCACAGCGCCCCTAGCGGATCCCTATGGCAGCACCCCCCCCACCCTCAAAAAAACCCCAAAAACTCCTAAAATTCCCCCCAAAAAATCCACCCTTACCCTCGAGGCGGAGGGATTGGGGGCAGTAGAAGTGGATGGCGGCCGCCAGGACCCCCCCGCTGGCCAAATCCTGCAGCCCCCTCACAGGAGGGAATGGGGGGGGCGCCGGAGCGGCTCCTTTGTCCTTCCGGTACCGAATCTTGGCGGGAAAATCGTGAGGGGAGGAGGGGGGGGTTAAGGAGATCCCCAAAAATCCCAAAACCGCCTCAAACCCCCTCAAAGTGGAAGGGTTCCCCCAAAAAATAAAAAAGGGGGTTTCAAAACCCCCAAAACCGCCCTAAAAGTGGAAGGATCCCCCCCAAAATAGCCCCAAATTCACCCCCATAGAAAAGAGGACCCCCCCCCCCCAAATAATGAAAATGGTGCAGTCCGCAAAGCAGCCTCAGGTTGGGGACCCCAAAATTGGCCAAAATCACCCCAAAAATAACAAAGGGGGGGGGTCAAATAGGGGGAAACACCCCAAAATTACAAATGGGGGGTCCCCAAAATCCTCCCAGTTTGGGGAGGGGTTGGGGACACCCCAAAAGTATCAAAAGGGGGACCCCAAACCCTCCCAAAATGAGGGGGTTCCCTTAAAAAAGGGGCAAGGTGACCCCAAAATCCCCCCCGGGATCCCCAAATCTCCCAAAATCCCCCAAAATTCCTCCCACCCCCCAAAACAGGCGCATGCAGGGGAGGGGACCCCAAATTTTTTGGGGCGACCACAATTTTTGGGTAGGCTCACCCTAAAAACCCCTTTAAAAACCCGAAAAATGCCCCAAAATTGGGTTTTAGGGCGGGATTTTTTTGGGGGGGGAGTCCAGGATTTTGGGGAGGGGTTTGGGGGTACCCGAGGGGGAGAAAAGGGGGTGCCCCCTCCCCAAATTTTGGATTTTTTGGGGGGGGGTCCTTACCACCGGAGGTTTATTCCCCGATTCTTTCAAACAGAAGGCGATGGCGTGCTGCGGGAAAAACAGAGTCAGGGGGTCCCCAAAAACCCCCCCGGGGAGGCCGAAAATAAAAAGGAGACGCCCAAAAATGGAAAGAGCACCCCAAAAAATGGGAGGGTAGGGAAAATTTGGGGAAAATAAGCGGGAAAATGGGGAAAAAAAGAGGAGAATTGGGGAAAATTGAGAGAAAAAATGAGGGAGAAATGGGAAAAATGGGAAAAAAAAGAGGGGAAATGGATTTAAAGAGGGAAAAGAAGGAAAAAAGACCCCAAAAATGGAAAGAGCGCCCCAAAAAATGCGGGGTAGGCAAAATTTTGGAAAAATGGGAAAGATTAGTAAAAATCGAGGATAAAAGGAGGGAAAAAATATTTAAAGAAAGAAAAAAGGAAAAAAAAATCTGAAAATTGTAGAGGGGGTGCCTAAAAATTGGGAGAAGGGAAAACTTGGGAAAAATTGGGGAAATTGGGAAAAACAGGGGAAAAAATTGGAAAAAATTGAATTAAATGGGGGGAAAATGTAACAAAAAAAAGGAAAAAAAGGGGTAAAAAAGGATTTAAAAAGGGGAAAAAGGAAAAGAAACCCTAAAAATGTGGATGGGAACCCAAAAATTTTAAAAAAACTACAAAAAACAAAACAAAACAAGAAAATAAATCCTAAAAAAAAGTCCAAAATAAGGGTGGTGGTGGTGTGCAAGCCCCGCCCCCTCATTTGCATGCAGCACACTTCGTTTGCATGCCACGCCCTCTCATTTGCATGCCCCGCCCCCTCCCAGAGTTCGACGCAAGACACAGAAAAGGGGGGGGAGGAGCTGGGGGGGGACCAAAAAACCCAAAATTTGGAGGAATTTTTGCCATTTTTTTGCAATAAAAATTTTTATTTTAATTAAACTTTTTTTCCAATTTCTTTGGAATTTTTGCCTTCTTCTAATTTTTAAAAAATTTTAATTTTTAATTTTTTTTTTTATTTTCTTGGACTTTTTTTGAATTTTTTTGAACTTTTTGCGGATTTTTAAAAAATTTTGTTCAATTTTTAAAATTTTTTAAAATTTTTTCAAATTTAAAAAAAAATGTTTGAAAATTGTTCAAATTTTTTTTGAAGTCTTTGAAATTTTTTTTAATTTCTTGGATTTTTTTTCCATTTTTCTACATTTTCTGGATTTTTTTTTTTTTTCAATTTTTTTTAATTTTTTTTTTCTTAATTATTTTGAATTTTTTTCTAATTTTTTTCCCCCTCAGCCCCCCCCAAATCCGAGCAGGAATTTCTGGTTGCTCCCAAATTTTGGGGGATTTTCACCCCCTGAAAATTTGGGCGGGGTCGGAGCAGGCAGGGGAGGGAATTTGGGGAATTTGGGGGATTTTTGGGGTGAAAAAAGAGGATTTTGGGCCCGAGCGAAGCCCCCACTTACGGGCACCAACTTCCAGTACCAGCGGGTGGGACACTGGGGAGAGAGGGGGGGTCAGAGGGACCCCAAAATCTGGGGGACCCAAAATCTGGGGGACCCAAAATCCGGGGGACCCAAAATCCGGGGGACCCAAAATCCGGGGGGACCCAAAATCCGGGGGGACCCAAAATCCAGGGGGACCCAAAATCCAGGGGACCCCGAGAGCCGCGGCAGAGGGGAAAGAGAAAGGGGCGGGAAATGGGAATTTTTAGGGGAATTTCGGGAGAAAAATTGGATTTTTCAGGAATTTTTTGGTGAATTTATGGGGATTTTTTGTGGATTTTTTTGCTGGATTTTTTGTGGAGTTTTAGGGGATTTTTTTAGGATTTTTTGGAGATTTTTTTTAAGGATTTTTGGAGATTTTTTAAGGATTTTTAGGGAATTTTTTAGGATTTTTTGGAGATTTTTTGATGATTTTTTTAGGGATTTTTTTCTGATTCTTTGTGGATTTTTTGTGGATTTTTTTTGGGGGTTTTTTTGGGATTTTTTTAGGATTTTTTTGTGGATTTTTTTTGGGTGATTTTTTCCAGATTTTTTCGGGGATTTTTTGTGGATTTTTAGGGCATTTTTAAAGGATTTTTTTGGGATTGGTTTCTGATTCTTGCGGATTTTTCAGCATTTTAGGGGATTATTTTGTGGATATTTTTGGGGCTTTTTTTCGGAGTTTTTGGGGAATTTTGTGGATTTTTTTGTGAATTTTTTACAATTTTTGGTGATTTTTTAGGATTTTTTGGGGATTTTTTTTCTGATTCATTGTGGAATTTTTTAGCATTTTTGGGGATTTTTTTAGGATTTTTTGTGGATTTTTTTGGTGATTTTTTTCGGACTTTTTGGGATTTTTTGGGGGAATTTGTGGATTTTTTTGTGAATTCTTTACAATTTTTGGGGGGATTTTTTTAGGGTTTTTAGTTATTTTTAAAGGATTTTTAGGGATTTTTTTAGGATTTTTTTTGGTAATTTTTTTGGGGATTTTTTCAGGATTTTTTGGGGGATTTATTGTGATTTTTTGTGGAATTTTTGGTAATTTATTGGCAATTTTGAGTGATTTTTTTGTGGATTTTTTGTGGTTTTAAGGAAAATTTTGGGATTTTTTGCTGGATTTTTGGGGCATTTTTTAAGAATTTTTAGGGATTTTTTGTGATATTTTTTCATTTTTTTCTGTGTTTTTTTTCAGATTTTTGGGTGATTTTTTGTGGGACTTTTTAGGATTTTTTTGGTGGTCTTTTTGTGATTTGTTACAGATTTTTTAGGATTTTTAAAGGATTTTTTTTAGGAATTTATTTGCCATTTATTGGGATTTTTGGTGGCTTTTTGGATGGTTTTTTGTGATTTTTTAAATTATTTTTTGAGGTTTTTTTAGGATTTTTTTTGAGATTTTCTTAGGATTTTTTTGTGGTTTTTTTAGGATTTTGAGGGGATTTTTTTGGCAATTTTTTGGGGATTTTTTACAATTTTTCGGGGACTTTTTGGGATTTTTTTGGGGGATTTTTTGGGATTTTTTGGAGCTGAGACATTGAGAAAAGAGCGACCACAGCAGAGAAGGGACAGAAAAGGTGGAAAATGAGATTTTATGGGATATTTTGGGGAAAAAAACTGGATTTTTCTCGGATGTTTTTTTTTGTTTATTTGTCATTTTGTTTTTTTTTTTTTTTAATTTGGGATTTTCTTGGGATTTTTTGTGGCTATTTTGGTAATTTTTTTGCAATTTTTGGGCATTTTTTGGTGACTGAGGATTATTTAATGCATTTTTTGTGGATTTTTTTTCTTTTTTCTCTGGATTTGTTGTCAATTTTTTTGGCGATTTTTTAATGCATTTCTTGGGATTTTTTTGGTGGATTTTTTAGGATTTTTTTGGAATATTTTTGTGGGTTTTTCGTGCATTTTTTAGGATTTTTCCCTGGATTTTCTTCAATTATTTTTTTCTTTTTAAACGATTTTTCAAACACATTTTTAGGGATTTTTTGGGGATTTTTGGGGGGGACTTTTTGTGGATTATTGGCGATTTTTGGTGGAATTTTCCTGCCTTTTTTTACCCTTTTTTTTTCCAGTTTTTCCCGTTTTTTCCCGTTTTTTCCCCATTTTTTCCCATTTTCCACCCCCAAACCCCCCAACCTTGTTGGCTCCCGCCGGCGCCGCTTCGCCGCCTCCCGGATTTTGGGGGTTCCCGGAATTTTGGGGGTTCCCCGAATTTTGGGGTGTCCCCCCCCCCTCCTGTTCGGTGCTTTCCTGCAGCTTCCGATTCACCTGAAAAAAACACCCCAAAATTCAATTTTTTTTCCCTTTTTCACCCCAAAAAAAACCCCAAAAACCCCCAAAAAAATTCCAACTCACCGTGTCCAACCAGGCCAAAATTTTGGCTTCCCAATTTTGGGGTCCCGGGGGGGCGCCGGGGGGGGACCCCAAATTTCGGGTGGCCTCGGCGACAAACGCGGCCATGAGGGAATCGATCAGCGCCAGGTGGGCGCCCTGCGGGGTTTGGGGCGAAATTTGGGGATTTTGGGCAAATCTGGGGGAAATTTGGGGTTTATGGGGGAAATTTTGGGGGGGAATTTGGGAAAAATTTGGGAAAAATTTGGGGTTTAGGGGGGAAATTTTGGGGGGAAAGCAGGAAAAGTTTCGGGTTTAGGGGGGAAATTTTGGGGGGAATTGGGGAAAAATTTGGGGTTTAGGGGGAAATTTTGGGGGGGAATTTGGGAAAAATTTGGGAAAAATTTGGGGTTTAGGGGGGAAATTTTGGGGGGGAATTTGAGAAAAATTTGGGGCTTAGGGGGGAAATTTTGGGGGGAAAGCAGGAAAAGTTTGGGGTTTAGGGGAAAAATTTTGGGGGGAATTTGGGAAGAAATTGGGGTTTAGGGGAAAAATTTTGGGGGGAATTGGGGAAAAATTTGGGGTTTAGGGGGAAAATTTTGGGGGGAATTTGGGAAAAATTTGGGGTTTAGGGGGGAAATTTTGGGGGGAATTTGGGAAAAATTTGGGGTTTAGGGGGGAAATTTTGGGGGGGAATTTGGGAAAAATTTGGGGTTTTGAGGGGAAATTTTGTGAAAAATTTGTGTTTTAGCAGGGAAAATTTGGGGTTTTGCAGCAAAATGTGAAGTTTTGGAAAAATTTTTGAAAATTTTGGGTTTTGGGCGGAAAATTTGGGTATTGGGAGGGTCCTGGGTGGGAATTTGGGGGGAAATTTGGGGTTTGGGGGGAAAATTCGGGGTTTTGGGAGGAAATTTAGGGGGAATTTTAGAGGTTTGGGGGTAATTTTGGAGAAATTTGGGGAAAATTTGGGAAATATTTGGGAAATATTTGGTTTTTACAGGGAAAATTTGGGCTTTTGGGGAAAATTTGGGGGAATTTTGGAAGTTTGGAAGGAAACTTGGGGCAAAATTTGGGTTTTAGGGGGGATGTTTGGGGATTTGAGGGAAAATTTGGGGTTTTGGGGGTCTTGAAAGAGAAATTTGGAGTTTTGGGGGCAAATTTAGGGATTTGGAGAGGAAATTTGGGGGTTTAGAGGGAAAATTTGGGGTCTTTGGGGTGGAAATTCGGGATTTGGGAGAAAAATGTGGGGGTTTGAGGGCAAAAATTTGGGTTTTTTGGGGAAAATTTGGAGTTTGGGGAGGAAAATTTGGGAAAAATTTGGGGGTTTGGGGTCATGGAGGGGGAAATTTGGGGATCCTGGAGAGTTTTGGGGGACCTGAGGCATTTGGGGGGGATTTTGGGGGGGATTTGGGGAATCCCAGGGAATTTGGGGAGATTTTGGGGGGAATTTGGGGGGGATTTGGGGGATTTTGGGGAAATTTGGGGGGATTTTGGAAGGATTCAGGGAATCCCAGGGAATTTGGGGGGATTTTGGTGGGATTTGGGGGGATTTTGGGGAGATTTTGGGGGGAATTTGGGGGATTTTGGGGGGTCCCGGGGGACCCTCGGAGTGGGCATGGCCAATCGAGAGTGGGCGTGGCCAGCGAGGAAGGGGCGTGGTTAATGAAAAGGGGGCGTGGCCACAGGGCGGGGAGGGTTAATGGGATTGGCCCGAGCCAATTAACGGCCAATTAAAGCGGCGGAGAATTAATGAGATTAATGAGGCGGGGCTCAGGCGGCTCCCAGTAATGCCCAGTAACCTCCCAATGCTCCCAGTATCCTCCCAGTCCCTCCCAGTCCCTCCCAGTCCCCCCCAGTTCCCTCCAGACTCCTCCCAGTTCCTCCCAGTGCTCCCAGTACCCCCGTAACTCCCTCCCAGTCCCTCCCAGTGCTCCCAATATCCCACTAACTCCCTCTCAGACCCCTCCCAGTGCTCCCAGTCCCCCCCAGTCCCTCCCAGTCCCCCCTAACCCCCTCCCAGACCCCTCCCAGTGCTCCCAGTATCCCCCTAACTCCCCCCAGTCCCTCCCAGTCTCCCCCAGTCCCCTCCCAGTCCCTCCCAGTCCCCCCTAACTTCCTCCCAGTCCCTCCCAGTGCTCCCAGTCCCTCCCAGTCTCCTCCCAGTCCCCCCCTAACTCCCCCCCAGTCCCTCCCAGTCCCCCCCAGTCCCTCCCAGTCTCCCCCAGTCTCCTCCCAGTCCCCTCCCAGTCCCCCCTAACTCCCTCCCAGTCCCTCCCAGTGCTCCCAGTCCCTCCCAGTCCCCTCCCAGTGCTCCCAGTATCTCCCTAACTCCCCCCCAGTCCCTCCCAGTCTCCCCCAGTCCCCTCCCAGTCCCCCCCAGTGCCCCCCTAACCCCCCCCAGTCCCTCCCAGTGCTCCCAGTACCATGCGGATGGGTCTCTGCTGCAGATCCTGGGCGCTGACCGGGACCCCCTGCAGGGTCGGGGGGAGCCCCCTCCCCGCCAGCAGCGCCAGCAGCGCCCCCAGGTCGCGGGGCGGGGCCGCGGGGGGCGGGGCCTGCGGGGGCGGGGCCAGGGCGTGGCGCCACGCCCGGCAGTAGATGTCGGCGGCCAGCAGGAGGCGCTCCACCGGCGGCTTCAGGTGCTCCTGCGCGTACTGGTCGGTGTAGAAGGGGTCCCGCAGCTCCTCGGGGACGTTGGCTGGGGGGAAAAGGGGGTTTTGGGGTGAAATGGGTTAAAAATGGGGAGATTGGGGGGAAAAATGGGGAGATTGGGGGAAAAAATGGGGAGATTGGGGTGGAAAATGGGTTAAAAATGGGAAAGAAAGGGTTAAAATTGGGTTAAAATGGGGAATAAAGGGTTAAAGATGGGAAAGAAAGGGTTAAAATTGGGTTAAAATGGGGAATAAAGGGTTAAAATTGGGAAAGAAAGGGTTAAAATTGGGTTAAAATGGGGAATAAAGGGTTAAAATTGGGGAATAAAGGGTTAAAATTGAGTTAAAATGGGGAATAAAGGGTTAAAGATGGGAAAGAAAGGGTTAAAATTGGGTTAAAATGGGGAATAAAGGGTTAAAGGGGGGTCGGTGTAGAAGGGGTCCCGCAGCTCCTCGGGGACGTTGGCTGGGGGGAAAAGGGGGGGTTTGGGGTGAAATGGGTTAAAAATGGGGAATTTGGGGGGGAAAATGGGGAGATTGGGGGAAAAAATGGGGAGATTGGGGTGAAAAATGGGTTAAAGATGGGAAAGAAAGGGTTAAAATTGGGTTAAAATGGGGAATAAAGGTTTAAAGGGGGGTCGGTGTAGAAGGGGTCCCGCAGCTCCTCGGGGACGTTGGCTGGGGGGAAAAGGGGGGTTTTGGGGTGAAATGGGTTAAAAATGGGGAATTTGGGGGAAAAAATGGGGAGATTGGGGGAAAAAATGGGGAGATTGGGGGAAAAAATGGGGAGATTGGGGTGAAAAATGGGTTAAAGATGGGAAAGAAAGGGTTAAAATTGGGTTAAAATGGGGAATTTGGGGGGAAAATGGGGAGATTGGGGGGAAAATGGGGAGATTAGGGTGAAAAATGGGTTAAAGATGGGAAAGAAAGGGTTAAAAATGGGTTAAAATGGGGAATAAAGGATTAAAATTGGGAAAGAAAGGGTTAAAATTGGGTTTAAAATGGGGAATAAAGGGTTAAAGGGGGGTCGGTGTAGAAGGGGTCCCGCAGCTCCTCGGGGACGTTGGCTGGGGGGAAAAGGGGGGATTTGGGGTGAAATGGGTTAAAAATGGGGAATAAAGGGTTAAAATGGGTTAAAATGGGGAATTTGGGGGGGAAATGGGGAGATTGGGGTGGAAAATGGGTTAAAATGGGAAAGAAAGGGTTAAAAATGGGGAATAAAGGGTTAAAATTGGTTAACACAGCGCGGAGCCACCAAGGACCCACCATGGACAGATGGACACTGACCCACCATGGACAGACGGACACTGACCCACCATGGACAGATGGACAGATGGACACTGACCATGGACAGATGGACACTGACCCACCATGGACAGACGGACACTGACCCACCATGGACAGATGGACAGATGGACACTGACCATGGACAGATGGACACTGACCCACCATGGACAGACGGACACTGACCCACCATGGACAGATGGACACTGGCCTTGGACAGATGGACACTGACCCACCATGGACAGATGGACACTGACCCACCATGGACAGATGGACACTGACCCATGGACAGACGGACACTGACCATGGACAGATGGACACTGACCCATGGACAGATGGACACAGACCCACCATGGACAGATGGACACTGACCATGGACAGATGGACACTGACCCACCATGGACAGACGGACACTGACCATGGACAGATGGACACTGGCCATGGACAGATGGACACTGACCCACCATGGACAGACGGACACTGACCCATGGACAGACGGACACTGACCATGGACAGATGGACACTGACCCACCATGGACAGACGGACACTGACCATGGACAGATGGACACTGACCCACCATGGACAGACGGACACTGACCATGGACAGATGGACAGACGGACCCACCATGGTCAGATGGACACTGACCCACCATGGACAGATGGACACTGGCCATGGACAGATGGACACTGACCCACCAAGGCCAGACAGACACTGGCCATGGACAGATGGACACTGGCCATGGACAGACGGACACTGGCCATGGACAGATGGACAGACGGACACTGGCCATGGACAGATGGACACTGACCCACCACGGTCCCACCAGGAACCCCAGAAGATCCCAGCAATGACCATGGAGACCCCCAAGGACCACACGGGACCTCGGTGGTCACGGGACCCTCATAACCGACCCTGGAGACCCCAAAACTGACCCTGGAGACCCCAAAATTGGCCATGGAGATGCCAAAACTAGCATGGAGACCCCAAAATTCCTCTTGGAGACCCCAAAACTGACCCTGGAGACCCAAAAACTGACCATGGAGACCACCCAAAGACCATGGAGACCCCAAAATCAACCCTGGAGACCCCAAAATTGGCCATGGAGACCCCAAAAGTGGCTGAGACACCAAAATTGCTCCAGGAGACCCCAAAATGGACCCTGAAGATCCCCAAATGAGTTGAGACCCCAAAATTGGCCATGGAGACCCCAAAATTGGCCATGGAAACCCCAAAAAGGACCTTGGGGACCCCAAAAAGGACCTCGAGGACCCCCCAGGAACCCGGCACGGGGTGGGGGAGGGGCACATCCCGGGGTGGGGGAGGGGCAGGGCCACACCCACAGGGGGTGGGGGAGGGGCCCTGGCACCCCCTGGGGGTCACGCCCCCCCCCGGGACACCCATGGGACACCCATGGGACACCTGGGACACCCATGGGACCCTCACCTGTCCCTCAGCACCCATGGGACCCTCTCCTGTCCACAGCACCCATGGGACCCTCTCCTGTCCAGGGCACCCAAGGGACCCTCACCTGTCCCTCAGCACCCATGGGACCCTCTCCTGTCCCTCAGCACCCATGGGACCCTCTCCTGTCCCTCAGCACCCAAGGGACCCTCACCTGTCCCACAGCACCCATGGGACCCTCACCTGTCCCTCAGCACCCACAGGACCCTCACCTGTCCCTCAGCACCCATGGGACCCTCACCTGTCCCTCAGCACCCAAGGGAGCCTCCCCTGTCCCTCAGCACCCATGGGACCCTCACCTGTCCCTCAGCACCCAAGGGAGCCTCACCTTTCCAGGGCACCCATAAGACACCCACCTGTCCACAGCACCCATGGGACCCTCACCTGTCCATGGCACCCATAAGACACCCACCTGTCCACAGCACCCATGGGACCCTCACCTGTCCCTCAGCACCCATGGGACCCTCACCTGTCCCTCAGCACCCATGGGACCCTCTCCTGTCCACAGCACCCATGGGACCCTCACCTGTCCCTCAGCACCCATGGGACCCTCTCCTGTCCCTCAGCACCCATGGGACCCTCACCTGTCCACAGCACCCATGGGAGCCTCCCCTGTCCAGGGCACCCAAGGGACCCTCCCCTGTCCCTCAGCACCCATGGGACCCTCCCCTGTCCCTCAGCACCCAAGGGAGCCTCCCCTGCTCCCTCCCCTCCCCCACCCGGCCCCACCCCTGCCCCTCCCCCCGGCCAAAGGGCCCCGGGGGGGGGCGGGGGGGACTTTGACCTTTGACCCCTGGGAGGGAGTGGGAGGGGAGGGGCACCTGGGGGAGTCCCAAAATTCACCTGGGGGGCCCCAAAAATACCCAAAATTCACCTGGGGGGACCCAAAATACCCAAAATTCACCTGGGGGGGTCCCAAAATACCCGAAATTCACCTGGGGGGGCCCCAAAATTCACCTGGGGGGTCCCAAAATTCACCTGGGGGGTCCCAAAATACCCAAAATTCACCTGGGGGGGGTCCAAAATACCCAAAATTCACCTGGGGGGTCCCAAAATACCCAAAATTCACCTGGGGGGTCCCAAAATACCCAAAATTCACCTGGGGGGGGTCCAAAATACCCAAAATTCACCTGGGGGCTCCCAAAATACCCAAAATTCACCTGGGGGGACCCCAAAATACCCAAAATTCACCTGGGGGGTCCCAAAAAAACCTGGGGATGTCCCTGAAATACTTGGGGGGGGATCCCAAAAATACCCAAAATTTACCTGGGGGGTCCCCAAAATTCACCTGGGGGGGGTGGGCGACCCCTCCCCCCCAGCTCCGCAGGGGGCGGGGCACGAGGGGGGGTCCCGCCCTGTGACGTCACGGCGTGACGTCACGACCACCTCCCCCAAACTGCAACAAAAGCGCCCGGGGGGGGGGGGGAACCCCGGGATTGGGGAACCCCCCCGGTACCGGGACCCCCCATTCGGTACCGAGACCCCTCCGGTACCACCGGGAGCCCCCGACAGTACCGGGACCCCCCATTCGGTACCGGGACCCCTCCGGTACCACCGGGGACCCCTCCCCAGTACCGGGACCCCCCATTCGGTACCGGGACACCCCCGGTACCACCGGGACCTCCCCGGTACCACCGGGACCCCTCCCCAGTACCGGGACCCCCCATTCGGTACCGGGACCCCTCCGGTACCACCGGGACCCTTTCCCCAGGACCGGACTCGGCACCAGCTCCCCACATTCGGTACCGGACCCTCCATTCGGTACCGAGACCCCTCCGGTACTACCGAGACCCCTCCCCACTCCCAGACTCAATACCAGAGCCCCCATTCGGTACCGAGACCCCTCCGGTACCACCGGGACCCTTTCCCCAGTACCGGGAGCCCTCCTCAGTACCGGACTCGGCACCAGCTCCCCTCATTCGGTACCGGGACCCCTCCGGTACTACCGAGACCCCTCCCCAATACCGGAACTCCTCTCGGTACCGGCTCCTCCCCGGTACCACCGGGACCCCTCCCCAGTACCGGACTCGGCACCAGACCCCTGCATTCGTTACCGGGACCCCTCCCCAGTACCGGACTCGGCACCAGACCCCTGCATTCGGTACCGGGACCCCTCCCCAGTACCGGACTCGGCACCAGCTCCCCTCATTCGGTACCGAGACCCCTCCGGTACCACCGAGACCCCTCCGGTACCACCGGGACCCCTCCGGTACCACCGGACCCCCTCCGCCCTACCGATACCCGCCCGTCCCCCTGCAGAACGCCCCCTCCATCCCCCTCCCCGCCATCCCCGTGTCCCCCCGCCCGTTCTGCCGCCGCCGCCGTCCCCGCCCGCTCCTACCGGCGCCGCCGTAGCCGGTGGCGATGGCCCAGGCCAGGCTGGCGGCGCTGCGAGCCCGAGCCCCGTCGTACTGGTCCAGCGGGCGGATCTCGGGCACCAGGAACCCCCGGCGCATGGCGGCGGCGGCGGCCGGGGGAGCCGCCACCATCCCGGGGCCGCCGCCGGGGCCGCCGGGGCCACCGGCGCCCGCTTCGGCCGCGCTCGGCGAGGCTTCGGGGGGGCTCGGCGAGGCTTCGGGGGGGCTCGGCGAGGCTTCGGGGGGGCTCGGCGAGGCTTCGGGCGGGTTCGGCTGCGGCTTCGGGGGGGGCTCGGAGAGGCTCGGCGAGGCTTCGGGTGGGTTCGGCCGCTTCGGGTGGGTTCGGCCGCTTCGGGCGGGTTCGGCTGCCTCGGGTGGGCTCGGAAAGGCTCGGAAACGCTTCGGGTGGGTTCGGCGGTTTCGGGTGGGCTCGGAGAGGCTTCGGGTGGGTTCGGCCGCCTCAGAGAAGCTTCGGGTGGGTTCGGCGGTCTCGGGTGGGCTCGGAAAGGCTTCGGGTGGGTTCGGCCGCTTCGGGTGGGCTCGGAGAGGCTCGGAAACGCTTCGGGTGGGTTCGGCCGCCTCAGGGAAGCTTCGGGTGGGTTCGGCGGTTTCGGGTGGGCTCGGCCGCCTCAGAGAAGCTTCGGGTGGGTTCGGCGGTTTCGGGTGGGTTCGGCCGCCTCGTGTAGGTTCGGAAAGGCTTCGTGAGGGGTTCGGAAAGGCTTCGTGCGGGGTTCGGGTGGGTTCGGGCGGTTCCGGGCGGGTTCGGGCGGGCGCGGCGCGCGCGCCAGGTGCGGGGAGGGGAAGGTGGGGGGGGGGAGGGGGCGGGGCGCACCTGCGGTCACGTGATGGGAGAGCGGGACACGCCCCCTTCTCCGGCGCGCGGGGAAAGGGGCGGGGCTGGGAGAGGGACCGGGAATACCGGGAATAATGGGATTACCGGGGATACCGGGGATGATGGGGATACCGGGGATACCGGGGATGATGGGGATGATGGGGGTACCGGGGGGACTGGGATACTGGGAATACTGGGGATGATGGGGATACCGAGGGTACCGGGGGTACCGGGGATGATGGGGGTACCGGGGATGATGGGGATACCGGGGATGATGGGATTACCGGGGATACCGGGGATACCGGGGATACCCGGGGATGATGGGGATACTGGGGGTACCGGGGGTACCGGGGATTATGGGGATACCAGGGATGATGGGATTACCGGGAATACCGGGGATGATGGGGATACCGGGAATACCGGGGATACCGGGGATGATGGGGATACTGGGGATACCGGGAATACCGGGGCTGATGGGGATGCTGGGGGTACCAGGGGTACCGGGGGGACTGGGATACTGGGAATACCGGGGATACTGGGGGGACTGGGGCTACTGGGAATACTGAGGTGACTGGAATATTGGGGCGACTGGAAGGGACTGGGAGCACGGTGTCCCCATGTCTGTGTCCGGTGTCCCCGTGTCCGGTGTCCCCATGTCCCCATGTCCATGTCTGTGTCTGGTGTCTCCATGTCCCCATGTCCAGTGTCCCTGTGTCCCCATGTTCCCATGTCCATGTCCCCGTGTCCAGTGTCCCTATGTCCCCGTGTCCAGTGTCCCCATGTCCATGTCTGGTATCCCCGTGTCCCCATGTTCCCGTGTCCGTATCTGGTGTCCCCATGTCCCCGTGTCCGGTATTCCCATGTTCCCGTGTCCGTATCCGGTGTCCCCATGTCCCCGTGTCCGGTATTCCCATGTCCCCGTGTCTGGTGTCCCCATGTCCCCGTGTCCAGTGTCCCCGTGTCCAGTGTCCCCATGTCCCCATGTCCAGTGTCCCCGTGTCCGTGTCCCCATGTCCGTGTCCCCGTGTCCGGTGTCCCCATGTCCGTGTCCCTGTGTCCGGTGTCCCTATGTTCCTGTGTCCGTATCTGGTGTCCCCATGTCCCCGCGTCCGGTATTCCCATGTCCATGTCCCCGTGTCCGGTGTCCCCATGTCCGTGTCCCCGTGTCCGGTGTCCCCATGTCCCCATGTCCGTGTCCCCGTGTCCGGTGTCCCCGGCCCCTCCCCGTGCCCTATTTTCCGCCGCGGCCATGGCAACGGCGGGGACAGACACGGGACACGGGGACACGGGGGGGGACACGGCGGGGACAGGGATGGGGACAATGGACAGGGACACGGCGGGGACAGGGACGGGACAGGGACAGGGATGGAGACAAGGGAGGGGACAGAGGGACATGGCAGTGACAGAGACAGGGACAAAGGAGGGGACAGGGACAGGGATGGGGACATGGCAGGGACAGGGATGGGGATATGGCAGGGACAGGGATGGGGACAGGGACATGGAGGGGACACTGAGAGGGACACAGGGACATGGAGGGGACAGGGATGGGGACAGGGACATGGAGGGGACACTGAGAGGGACACAGGGACATGGCAGGGACAGGGATGGGGACACTGAGGGGACAGGGACAGAAATGGGGACATGGAGGGGACAGGGATGGGGACACTGAGGGGACACAGGGACATGGCAGGGACAGGGATGGGGACACTGAGGAGACAGGGACAGAAATGGGGACATGGAGGGGACAGGGATGGGGACACAGGGACATGGAGGGGACACTGAGGGGGACACGGGGACATGGAGGGGACAGGGATGGGGACACTGAGGAGACAGGGAAGTGGCAGAAATGGGGACATGGCAGGGACATGGATGGGGACAGGGACATGGAGGGGACAGGGATGGGGACACTGAGGGGACACAGGGACATGGCAGGAACAGGGATGGGGACATGGAGGGGACAGGGATGGGGACACTGAGGGGACAGGGATGGAAATGGGGACAAGGGACACTGAGGAGACACTGAGGGGGACATGGGGACATGGCAGGGACAGGGATGGGGACACTGAGGGGACAGGGACGGAAATGGGGACAAGGGACACTGAGGGAACAGGGACGGAAATGGGGACAAGGGACACTGAGGGAACACAGGGACATGGCAGGGACAGGGATGGGGACACTGAGGGGACAGGGATGGAAATGGGGACAAGGGACACTGAGGGAACACAGGGACATGGCAGTGGCAGGGATGGGGACAGGGAGGGGACACGGGGCCATGGTGGGGACATCAAAGGGACATGGTGGCATCACAGGGACGTGATGGGGACACGGAGAGGGACATGGGGACACAGAGGGGACACAAAGGGGACTTGGGGACATCGGGGGGACACAGGAAGGGAGCTGGGGACACGGGAGGGACACAGAGGGGACACAGGAGGGGACCTGGAGGGGACTTGGGGACACAAAAGGGACATGAGGGGGACACAAAGGGGACTTGGGGACATGGGAGTGACACACGGTGGGGACTTGGGGACACGGAGGAGACACAAGAAGAGAGCTGGGCACACAAAAGGGACACGGAGGGGACATGGGGTGGACTTGGGGACACAAAAGTGACAGGAGAGGGGACATGGAGGGGAAGTGGGGACACGAGAGGGACACTGGGGGCACTTGGGGACACAGAGGGACATAAAGGGGACACAGGAAGGGACCTGGAGGGGACTTGGGGACACAGAGGGACATGAAGGGGACATCGGGGGGACACAGGAAGGGACCTGGAGGTGACCTGGGGACAGGGAGGGGACACCAGGGGGGCTGAGGGACACAGAGGGGACACAGGAAGGGACCGGCGGACATGAGAGGGACACGAAAAGGACCTGGAGGGGACTTGGGGACATGAGAGGGACACGGAGAGGACACAAAGGGGATTTGGGGACACAGAGGGACACGAGAGGGACATGGAGGGGACACAGGAAGGGACCTGGGGACACGAGAGGGACACGAGGGGGACGTGGGGACATGGGAGTGACACTCTGGGGGTCCTGGGGACATGAGAGGGACACGAGAGGGACGTGGAGGGGACACAGGAAGGGACCTGGGGACACGAGAGGGACACGAGGGGGACTTGGGGACATGGGAGTGACACAAAGGGGACTTGGGGACACAGAGGGGACACGATGGGGACATTGGGAGGACTTGGGGACATGAGAGGGACACGAGAGGGACATGGAGGGGACACAGGAAAGGACCTGGAGGGGACCTGGGGACATGAGAGGGACACGGAGGGGACACAAAGGGGACCTGGGGACACGGAGGGGACTCGGCGGCACCGCAGGGCTTTGGTGACACCGCCGGTGGCATTTGGGGACATCGGCAGGTGCCACCGCGCGGGGGTGGGGGAGGGGCGGGCGGGGTTTGCCCCTCCCCTCCCCCCCCCCAGCCCGGTCCGGCCGGTCGGACTGGTTAAACTGGGAGTGGGGGAGGGGCGGGGCGGGCACAGCTGGGCAGGGGTGGGGGAGGGGCAGCGCGGGGTCCCCCTCGCCCCTCCCCCACCTCCCCTCCCCCCCCTGCCCCCCCCGTTAATCCGCGGCCGCCGGGGCCCCTTAAGAGGCTTAAAGCGGGCCCGGGGTGGGGGAGGGGAGGCACCCAAAAATCCCCGCGCCCCTCCCCCCACCCCAATTCTCACCCCACCCCCACCCACCCCGCACCCCGAATTCCCACCCATCCCCCACCCTGCACCCCAAAATCTCACCCATCCCCCACCCTGCACCCCAAATCTCACCCAACCCCCACCCTGCACCCCAAAATCTCACCCATCCCCCACCCTGCACCCCAAATTATCACCCAAAAAAAGCCCCTCCCCCCCTTTTTTGGCGACACCCGAATTTATTGATTTTGGGGGTGGCTCCGCCCACCAGATGTTTTAGGGGGGCCCTGTCACAATGCAGATGTTGGGGGGGCTTTGTCCAGATGTTTGGGGGGGTGTCCCTTCCCCCCGCTGAGCAAGGCCCTCATCCAGTCCAGATGTTGGGGCCCTCCTCTGGGTTTTGACATCCCCAATCCAGATGTTGGGGGTCCCCGTCATCCCAAATGCCAAGGAGCCCACCCTGGCCTTGGTGTCCCCATCCAGATGTTGGGGTCCCCACTGTGGGGGTCCCGCCCAGATGTTGGGCGCCCCCATCCAGATGTTGGAGACCTCACCCGGATTTCAAAGTCCCCCAGTCCAGATGTCGGGGGGTGCCCACCTTGGCCCTGGTGTCCCCACCCAGATGTTGAGGGGTGCCCACCTTGGCCTTGGTGTCCCTATCCAGATGTTGCGGGTCACTCCCCACATTTCCAGGTCCCCATTCCAGATGTTGGGGGTCCCCTACCTTGGGGGTCCCACCCAGATGTTGATGTCTCTGCCCAGGTGTTGGAGTCCCCACCCAGATGTTGAGGTCCCCACTCTTACGACAGGATCCCCATCCAGATGTTGGGGTGCCCACCCTGGCCTTGGGGGTCCCACCCAGATGTTGACGTCTCTGCCCAGATGTTGGAGTCCCCACCCAGATGTTGGGGTCACTCCCCAGATTTCCAGATCCCCGTTGCAGATGTTGGGGGTCCCCTACCTTGGGGGGGTCCCACCCAGATGTTGATGTCTCTGCCCAGGTGTTGGAGTCCCCACCCAGATGTTGGGGGTCACTCCCCTGCCAGATTTCCAGGTCCCTATCCCAGATGTTGGGGTCCCCACCCAGATGTTGGGGCGCCCACCCTGGCCTTGGGGGTCCCGCCCAGATGTGGATGTCTCTGCCCAGATGTTGGGGTCCCACCCCCCGTCCCCATTCCAGCTGTTGGAACCCCCAAACCCCGCCTCCCTCCCCGCGCTGGGCGTGGCTACTTCGCCTCCCCGGCCCCGCCCCCCAGGAACTCTCCAATCAGCTGGGCCAGGGGGCGGGGCCGCTCGTCGGGCAGCCAATGGGAGGCGGCGGGCAGGAGGCGGAGGCGCGCGGAGGGGCGGAGCCAGCGCAGGTGGGCGGGGCCCAGGCGCGGGTCCAGGAAAGCGTCGCGGGAGCCCCAGAGCAGCAGCGCGGGGGGACGGGGCGGCTCCCGGGGCGGGGGGGCGGCCCTGGGGACATCGGGGACATTGGGGACACTGGGGGGACATGGGGGGGATTGGGGACATTGGGGACATTGGGGACATTGGGGGGACATCGGGGACATTGGGGGGACATCGGGGGGATTGGGGACATTGGGGACATTGGGGGGATTGGGGACATTGGGGGGATTGGGGACATTGGGGACATCGGGGGGATTGGGGACATTGGGGGGATTGGGGACATTGGGGACATTGGGGGGATTGGGGACATTGGAGGGACTGGGTACACTGAGGGGATTGGGGACATTGGGGACACTGAGGGGACATTGGGGACATTGGGGGGATTGGGGACATTGGGGAGACATGGGGGGATTGGAGGGATTGGGGACATTTGGGACACTGGGGGGACATGGGGGGATTGGGGACATTGGGGGGACATGGGGGACATCGGGGGGATTGGGGACATTGGGGGGATTGGGGACATGGGGGGAATTGGGGACATTGGGGGGATTGGGGGGATTGGGGGGACATGGGGGACATCGGGGGGATTGGGGACATTGGGGGGATTGGGGACATGGGGGGAATTGGGGACATTGGGGGGATTGGGGGGATTGGGGGGACATGGGGGACATCGGGGGGATTGGGGACATGGGGGGATTGGGGACATGGGGGGAATTGGGGACATTGGGGGGATTTGGGACACTGAGGGGACATTGGGGGGATTGGGGACATCGGGGACATTGGGGACACTGGGGGGACATTGGGGGGATTGGGGGGATTGGGGACACTGGGGGGACATGGGGGACATTGGGGACATCAGGGGGATTGGGGACATTGGGGACACTGAGGGAACATTGGGGGGATTGGGAACACTGGGGACACCTTGGGAACATCCCAAACCCAACTGGGATCACCCAAACCCAACTGGGATCACCCAAACCCAACTGGGATCACCCAATCCCAACTGGGATCCCCAAAACCCAGCTGGGATCACCCAAACCCAACTGGGATCACCCAATCCCAACTGGGATCACCCAATCCCAACTGGGATCCCCAAAACCCAACTGGGATCACCCAACCCCAACTGGGATCACCCAACCCCAACTGGGATCACCCAATCCCAACTGGGATCACCCAACCCCAGCTGGGATCACCCAAACCCAACTGGGATCCCCAAAACCCAGCTGGGATCACCCAACCCCAACTGGGATCACCCAATCCCAACTGGGATCACCCAATCCCAACTGGGATCCCCAAAACCCAACTGGGATCACCCAACCCCAACTGGGATCACCCAAACCCAACTGGGATCACCCAATCCCAACTGGGATCCCCAAAACCCAGCTAGGATCACCCAAACCCAACTGGGAATGGCCCAAACCCAGCTGGGATCACCCAACCCCAACTGGGATCACCCAACCCCAACTGGGATCACCCAACCCCAACTGGGATCATCCCAAGCCCAACTGGGATCCCCAATCCCAACTGGGATCATCCCAAGCCCAACTGGGATCCCCAAAACCCAACTGGGATCATCCCAAACCCAACTGGGATCACCCAATCCCAACTGGGATCACCCAAACCCAACTGGGATCACCCAACCCCAACCGGGTCACCCACTGGGTCCCACCACCGCGGCCCCACGCACCGGAAGAGGTTCCGGTAGTAGTGGATGGGGGGGCTGAGCCCCCCGGGCTGCGAGAGGCTGAACAGGTACGAGTCGAGCTCCTGCTCCGACAGCCGCCGCGCCGGGTCCTGGATGCCCGTCCGGACGCTGGTCAGGAACGTCCTCACCAGCTGTGGGCACACCAAAACGGGACTCCAAAAAATTGGGGACAAAATGGCGGCTGGGTGGTGGCAAAAATCCCAAAATTGGGGAGGAAATGGGGGATAATGGGGATGGGTGGGACCAAATTCCCTAAAATTTGGGATGAAATGGGGGAAATGGGGGTTGGAGGTGCCAGGACCCCAAAATTTGGGGACACCAAGGGGCATATGGGGCTGGGTAGCTCCAGCACCCCAAAAATTTGGGATAAATGGCAGCTGGGTGGTGGCAAAATTCCCAAAATTGTGGAGAAAATGGGGGAAATGGGGGTTGGGTGGGACCAAATCCCCAAAAATTTGGGATGAAATGGGGGAAATGGGGGTTGGAGGTGCCAGGACCCCAAAATTTGGGGACACCAAGGGGGACATGGGACTGGGGGGTGCCAGGACCCCAAAAATTTGGGACAAAATGGCGGCTGGGTGGTGGCAAAATTGGGGGAAATGGGGGTTGGGTGGGACAAAATATCCAAAACTTTGGGATGAAATGGGGGTTGGGGATGCCAGGAACCTGAAATTTGGGGAGAAAATGGGGGAAATGGGAGTTGGCGGTGTCAGGAACCTGAAAATTTGGGACAAAACGGGGGTTTGAGGTGCCAAACCACCAAAATTGAGGGTGAAATGGGAGTTGGGGGTGCCAGGAAACCGAAATTTGGGGAGAAAATGGGGGAAATGATGACAAAATGGAGGACTTGAGGTCTGGGTGGCATCAACCACCCCAAAATTGGGGACAAAATGTGGGAAACGGGGACTGGGCAGTGCCAAACCCCCAAAATTTGGGACAAAGGGGGGGACACGATGTCTGGGTGACACCAAACCCCCAAAATCTGGGACAAAGAGGGGGACACGAGGTCTGGGTGGTGCCACCACCCAAAATTGGGGACAAAGGGGGGGACATCGCTTTGGGGTTGGGCATCACCCCTTTGGGGGCTTCTTGAGGGGACAGAGGGGACAGGGAAGGGACAGAGGGGATAGGGAAGGGACAGAGGGGACAGGGAGGGGACAGAGGTGACAAAGGGGACAGCGCTGACCTGGAAGTCGGCCAGGGACAGGAGCAGCTCGGGCAGCCAGGGCAGCTGGAACAGGAAAACGTAACAGGAGCGGAGCAGCTGCGACGGGTGACGCGCCATGAAAGCTGGGGACAGGGACAGGGACACCGTGGGGACAGGGACACCGTGGGGACAGGGACAGGGACACCGTGGGGACAGGGATGGGGACACCGTGGGGATGGGGACACCGTGGGAACAGGCATGGGTACATGGGACATGGACATGTTCCCATCATGGGGACAGGGACAGTGACATGGGACATGTCCCCGCCATGGGGACAGTGACAGGGACAGGGCCACCATGGGGACAGGGACATGGGACATTGCTGCTACCATGTCCCCAGTGTCCCCAATGTCCCCTCAGTGTCCCAAACAACCTCAGTGTCCCCAGTGTCCCCAATGTCCACAATGTCCCCAGTATCCCCAGTGTCCCCAATGTCCTCTAAAGGTCCTCTCTGCGTCCCCAATGTCCCCATGTCCCCTCAGGGTCCCCAGTGTCCCCAATCCCCCCAATGTCCCCAACATCCTCAATGTCCTCAGTGTCCCCAATGTCCCTGCTGTCCCCATCATCCCCACTGTCCCCAATATCCCCTCAGTGTCCCCAGTGTCCCCCAATGCCCCCAATGTCCCCAGTGTCCCCAGCATCCCCAATGTCCCAAATGTTCCCAGTGTCCCCAGTTTCCCCACCATCCCCAGTATCCCCGATGTCCCAGTGTCCCCAGGTCCCCTCAGTGTCCCCGATGTCCCCAACACCCCCGCTGTCCCCGCTGTCCCCGTCACCTGCCATGACGCCCCGGTGGGGTGCGTCCATCACCACCAGCTTCTCCACCAGCTGGGGGTGACTGGAGGCCACCTCCCAGGCCAGGAGCCCGCCCCAGTCGTGTCCCACCAGGACGCAGCGCGGCGTCCCCGCCGGTGTCCCCAGGGCCTCGATGACCTCGCAGATGTCCCCGAGCAGCAGCTCCAGCCGGTAGCTGTCCCTGCCCGGTGGCTTCTCCGAGGCCCCGCAGCCCCGCAGGTCCAGGGCCACCACCCGGAAGCGGGGGCTGAACTCCTGCAGCAGGTGACGCCAGCAGAACCTGGGGACAACGGGGACAACGGGGACAACGGGGACAATGGGAATGGAGGTGGCATCACGGGCACGGAACGACGGCCGGGAGAGGGGGGACGTGGGGACAGCCTGGGGACACCTGGGGACACCTTGGGGACAGCCTGGGGATACCGTGGGGACACCTGGTGGACACCCTGGGGGACACTTGGGTGACAGCCTGGGGACACTTGGGGACACTTGACATTTGGAGACACCTGGGAGACACCATGGAACACCTTGGGGACACCTGGGTGACAGGTGGGGGACATGGGGACACCTTGGGGACGCCTGGGGAACACTTGAGGACATTTGGAGACACCTGGGACACTTTGGGGGACACTTGGGGACACCTGAGGGACATGGGGACCAGAGCAGGGGGGACATGGGGACACCTTTGGAACACTTGGGGGACACTTGAGGACATTTGGAGACACCTGGGACACTTTGGAGGACATTTGGGGACATTTGGAGACACCTGGGGGACACCATGGGAGACCTGGGAGATACCTGGGGGACAGGCGGGGGATGTGGGGACACCCTGGGGACAGCCTGGGGACACCTTGGGGATACCTAGGGGACAGGTGGGGGACATGGGGACACCCAGGGACACTTTGGGGACACCTGAGGGACACGGCGACAGAAGCAGGGGGGACATGGGGACACCTTGAAGACACCTGGGGACACCTTGGGGACAGGTGTGGGACATGGGGACACCCTGGGGACAGCCTGGGGACACCTGAGGGACACGGGGACAGGAGCAGGGGGGACATGGGGACACTTGGGGACATTTGGACGTTTGGGGACACCTGGGGGACACCATGGGAGACATGGGGGACACCATGGGAGACATGGGGGACACCTGGGGACAGCTGGGGACCCTTGGGGACACTTTGGGGACACGCACCAGTTCTGGGGGAAGCCGTGGAGCAGCAGCATCAGGGGGGCATTGGGGGGACCCCGAGTGACGTAGTGGAGCCGCAGCCCCGAGCCCTGGGGACATCGGGGTGACAACGGGGACATTGGGGTGACACAGGGGACATTGGGGACGTTGGGGACAAAGGGGACAGCGGCACCTTGGGGACACCCCCAAACCAGCCCCAAAATCCCCCGTAGGGACCCCGGGTCTGTCACAGGAGGAGCCACTGCAGTTGTCACCACTGGGGATGTCCCCAAAGCCACCCCAAAATCCCCCCAAGATCCCCCAAAATCCACCCAGGATCCCCCAAAATCCACCCAGGATCCCCAAAATCCACCCAGGACCCCCCAAAATCCCCCCAAGATCCCCCAAAATCCACCCAGGATCCCCAAAATCCACCCAGGATCCCCCAAAATCCACCCAGGATCCCCAAAATCCACCCAGGACCCCCCAAAATCCCCCCAAGATCCCCCAAAATCCACCCAGGATCCCCAAAATCCACCCAGGACCCCCAAGACCCCCCAAAATCCACCCAGGACCCCCCAAATCCCCCCAGGATCCCCAAAATCCCCCAAGGACCCCCAAAATCCACCCAGGACCCCCCAAATCCCTCCAAGACCTCCAAAACTCCTCCCAGGACCTCCGAAACCCCCCCAGGAGACCCCAAAACCTGGGGACCCCTCCAGGACCCCCCCAAAATCCCCTCCAGGACCCCCTCAGAATCCCCCCAAACACCCCCAGGACCCCCCAAAACCTCCCACAAAACCCCCCCAGGACCCCCTAAAACCTCTCCAAAATCCCCTGAAACTGCCCCAGGACCCCCCAAAACCCCCCCAAATCCCCTCCAGGACACCCCAAATCCCCCCAGGACCCTCCAAGTCCCCCCCAAATCCCTCCAGAACCCCCAAACTCCCCCAAAATCCCCTCCAGGACCCCCTCAAAATCCCCCCAAACCCCCCCAGGACCCCCCAAATCCCCCCAAAACCTCCCCCAAAACCCCCCCAGGACCTCCCAAATGACCCCAAAATCTCCCCCAGACCCCCCCAAATAACCCCAAAATGTCCCCCCAAAACCGCCCAGGATCTCCCCAGATTTCCCCCAGGACCCCCCCAAAAACTCCAACATCTCCCCCAAACCCCCCCAGGATCCCCCAAAACCTCCCCAAATCCCCCCCAGAACCCCCCAAATCCCCCAAAACCTCCCCTAAACACCCCCAGGATCCCCCCTAACCCCCCCAGGACCGCCTAAATAACCCCCAAATCTCCCCAAAACCCCCCAGGACTCCCCAAATCACCCCAAAATCTCCCCCAACTCCCCCCCAGGAACCCCCAAAATCCCCCAGGACTCCCCAAAATCCCCCAAACCCCCCAGGACCTCCCCAAAATCCCCCAGGACTCCCCAAAATCTCCCCCAAAATCCCCCAGGACCCCCCAAAACTCCCCCAGGACCCCCCCCAGGACCACCCCAAAATCCCCCAGGACCCCCCAAAACTCCCCCAGGACCCCCCCAGGACCACCCCAAAATCCCCCAGGACCCCCCAAACCCCCCCAAAACCCCCCCAGGACCCCCCCAAATAACCCCAACCCCCCCCCAGGACCCCCCAAAACTCCCCCAGGACCCCCCAGGACCACCCCAAAATCCCCCAGGACCCCCCAAAATCTCCCCCAAACCCCCCCAGGACCCCCCAAAACTCCCCTAGGACCCCCCCAAATAACCCCAAACCCCCCCAGGACCCCCCAAATCTCCCCCAGGACTCCTCAAAATCTCCCCCAAACCCCCCAGGACCCCCCCAAAACTCCCCCAGGACCCCCCAAATAACCCCAACCCCCCCCTCAGGACCCCCCAGAACTCCCCCAGGACCCCCCAAAACTCCCCCAGGACCCCGCCAAAATCCCCCAGGACTCCCCAAAATCTCCCCCAAACCCCCCCAGGACCCCCCAAAATCTCCCCCAGGACTCCTCAAATCACCCCCAAAATCTCCCCCAACCCCCCCCCCAGGACCCCCCAGGACCCCCAAACCCCCCCAAACCCCCCCCAGACCCCCCGAGCCCCCCGCACCTGCAGGCGCAGGTGCCGGTGCTCCCCGAAGGTGCCGTCGGCCAGCCCGGCCGGGGCCGCGTCCCGGCGGCGGCGGCGGAGCGCGGCGCGGGGCCCGCGGCGCAGCAGCAGCGCCGCCGCCCACAGCGCGAAGGCGACCCCCGAGAGCAGCGCGGCCGCCGCCAGCGCCGCCCGCGCCAGCCGCGCCCGCAGCGCCAGCAGCAGCCGCGACGGGGCCAGCAGCAGCGCCAGCAGGCGGCGCGGCATGGGGACACTGGGGACAGAGGGGACATTGGGGACATTGGGGACACTGGGGACATGGGGACACTGGGGACATGGGGACACTGGGGACAAACAGGGACATGGGGACACTGGGGACATTGGGGACATTGGGGACAGTGTGGGGCCAGCAGCAGCGACAGCAGGCGGCGCGGCATGGGGACACTGGGGACACAGAGAGGACATGGGGACAGAGATAGGGACATGGGGACATTGGGGACACTGGGGACATTGGGGACAGAGGGGACATTGGGGACATTGGGGACACTGGGGACATTTGGGACACTGGGGACAGAGGGGACACTGGGGACATTGGGGACATTGGGGACATGGGGACATTGGGGACATTGGGGACATTGGGACATTGGGGACATTGGGGACATTGGGGACATTGGGGACACTGGGGACATGGGGACAGAGAGGGGGACATGGGACATGGGACATTGGGGACAGTGTGGGGCCAGCAGCAGCGACAGCAGGCGGCGCGGCATGGGGACACTGGGGACAGAGGGGACATTGGGGACATGGGACACTGGGGACATTGGGGACAGTGTGGGGCAGCAGCAGCGCCAGCAGGCGGCGTGGCATGGGGACACTGGGGACAGAGGGGACATTGGGGACATTGGGACACTGGGGACAGAGAGACAGGGACATGGGACATTGGGGACATGGGGACATTGGGGACATTGGGGACATTGGGGACATGGGGACACTGGGGACACTGGGGACACTGGGGACATGGGGACATTGGGGACATTGGGGACATTGGGGACATGGGGACACTGGGGACATTGGGGACATTGGGGACACTGGGGACACTGGGGACATGGGGACATTGGGGACATTGGGGACATTGGGGACATTGGGGACATGGGGACACTGGGGACATTGGGGACATTGGGGACACTGGGGACATTGGGGACATTGGGGACACTGGGGACACTGGGGACATGGGGACATTGGGGACAGTGTGGGGCCAGCAGCAGCGACAGCAGGCGGCGCGGCATGGGGACACTGGGGACAAACAGGGACATGGGACATTGGGGACACTGGGGACAGAGAGGGGGGGACATGGGACATTGGGGACATGGGAACATTGGAGACATGGGGACAGAGATAGGGACATGGGGACATTGGGGACAGTGTGGGGCAGCAGCAGCGACAGCAGGCGGTGCAGCATGGGGACACTGGGGACACAGAGACAGGGACATGGGACATTGGGGACATTGGGGACAGAGGGGACACTGGGGACATTGGGGACAGTGCGGGGCCAGCAGCAGCGCCAGCAGGCGGCGCGGCATGGGGACACTGGGGACAGAGGGGCATGGGACATTGGGGACACTGGGGACACTGGGGACAGAGGGGACATTGGGGACATGGGGACACTGGGGACATGGGGACAGTGTGGGGCCAGCAGCAGCGCCAGCAGGCGGCGCGGCATGGGGACACTGGGGACAGAGGGGACATTGGGGACAGAGGGGACATTGGGGACAAACAGGGACATGGGGACATTGGGGACAGAGGGGACATTGGGGACAGTGTGGGGCCAGCAGCAGCGACAGCAGCCGGCGCGGCATGGGGACACTGGGGACACACAGGGACATGGGACATTGGGGACAAACAGGGACATGGGACATGGGGACAGAGACAGGGACATGGGGACACTGGGGACAGAGAGGGACATGGGACATTGGGGACAGAGAGGGGGACATGGGACATTGGGGACACTGGGGACATTGGGGACAGTGTGGGGCCAGCAGCAGCGACAGCAGGCGGCGCAGCATGGGGACACTGGGGACAAACAGGGACATGGGACATTGGGGACATGGGACATTGGGGACACTGGGGACAGAGAGACAGGGACATGGGGACATTGGGGACATGGGATATTGGGGACACTGGGGACATTGGGGACATTGGGGACAGTGTGGGGCCAGCAGCAGCGACAGCAGGCGGTGCAGCATGGGGACACTGGGGACACAGAGACAGGGACATTGGGGACACTGGGGACAGAGAGGGACATTGGGGACAGAGACAGGGACATGGGGACACTGGGGACACTGGGGACATTGTGGACAGAGAGGGACATGGGGGACATGGGGACACCCGAGGACAGCGGGGGACATGGCGGGAGGAGTGTCAGGACATCTGGGGACACCTTGGGGGTGGGACACCCCGGTGTCCCCACAGGTGTCCCCTGTCACAGAGTGGCCTCGTCACCCATGTCCCCAGGATGTCCCAACCCCACAGTGGCCCTGTCCCCAGAGTGTCCCCATTGCCCCCGGGGTGTCCCCACAAGCCCAGCAGGGTCCCCATTGTCCCCAAAGTCTCCTCAGTGTCCCCATTGTCCTCACCTTGTCCCCACGGCCTCCACAGTGTCCCCACAGTGTCCCCAAAGTCCCCTCGGTGTCGCCAAAGTCCCTTCGGTGTCCCCATTGTCCCCAGAGTGTCTCCAGAGTGTCCCCAAAGTCCCCTCGGTGTCCCCAGAGTGTCCCTATTGTCCTCACCTTGTCCTCATGGTCACCACAGTGTCCCCAAAGTGTCCCCATTGTCCCCAAAGTCCCCACAGTGTCCCCATTGTCCCCAAAGCTCCCAGGGTGTCCCCAAAGTCCCCACAGTGTCCCCATTGTCCTCACCTTGTCCCCATGGCCTCCCCATTGTCCACATTGTCCCCAAAGTCCCCTCGGTGTCCCCTCTGTCCCCACCTTGTCCCCGGGGTCTCCGCGGTGCCGTTCCCGGGATGTCACCGCCTGTCCTGATTCCTGGGTGGCACCTTCAGGAGTGTCCCCACCCCCAGAATGTCCCCGTTCCTTGGGTGTCACCACCCCTGGGTGTCACCACTGTCACCATCCTCCGCTGGGTGTCACCATCCCCAGGGTGTCCCACCCCCTGGGTGTCACCATTGTCACCATCCTCCGCTGGGTGTCACCATTCCTTGGGTGGCACCTTCAGGAGTGGCACCATCCTCTGGGTGTCACCATTCCTTGGGTGTCACCACCCCCTGGGTGTCACCACTGTCACCATCCTCCACTGGGTGTCACCATCCCCAGGGTGTCCCCATTGTCACCACCCCCTGGGTGTCACAATTGTCCGGGTGTCACCACCCCTGGGTGTCACAACTGTCCAGGTGTCCCCACCCCTGGGTGGCACTGTCCCCATCCTCTGGGTGTCCTCATTGTCACCACCCCCTGGGTGTCACAAATGTCCGGGTGTCCCCGTCCTCTGGGTGTCACCACCCCTGGGTGTCACCACCCCTGGGTATCACCATCATCCGGGTGTCACCACCCCTGGGTGGCACCTTCAGGAATGCCACCACTGTCGGGGTGCCACCATCCCATGGGTGTCCCAAATGTCTGGGTGTCCCCGTCCTCTGGGTGTCACCACCCCTGGGTGTCACAATTGTCCAGGAGTCACCATCCATTGGGTGGCACATTCAGGAGTGTCCCCACCCCCAGAGTGTCCCTGTTCCTTGGGTGTCACCACCCCTGGGTGTCACCATCGTCCAGGTGTCACCACCCCCTAGGTGGCACCTTCAGGAGTGGCACCATCCTCTGGGTGTCACCATTCCTTGGGTGTCACCACCCCTGGATGTCACCATTGTCACCATCCCCAGGGTGTCCCACCCCCTGGGTGGCACCTTCAGGAGTGTCCCCATCCTCTGGGTGTCCCCATTGTCACCACCCCCCGGGTGTCACAATCGTCCGGGTGTCACCACCCCTGGGTGTCACAACTGTCCAGGTGTCACCACCCCCTGGGTGGCACCTTCAGGAGTGCCACAATTGTCGGGGTGCCACCATCCCATGGGTGTCACAAATGTCCGGGTGTCACCACTCCCAGGTGGTGGCACTGTCTGGGGTGCCACCACCCCTGTGTGTCACAAATGTCCGGGTGCCACCACCCCTGGGTGTCCCCATTGTCACCACCCCTGGGTGTCCCTGTGCCCTGGGGTGTCCCGACATTGGGGTGTCCCTGTCCCCAGGGGCGTCCTTGTCACAGTGTCACGACATTGGGGTGTCCCTGTCACCAGGGGTGTCACGACACAGGGGGTGTCCCTGTCCCCGTGTCCCTGTCCCCAAGGGTGTCCCTGTCCCCAGGGGGGTGTCACGACATTGGGGGTGTCCCCACCTTGGGGTGTCCCTGTCCCCGGTGTGTCCCTGTCACAGGGGGGTGTCACGACATGGGGGTGTCCCTGTCCCCAAGAGTGTCCCCACACTGGGGGTGTCACGATTTCGGGGTGTCACGATTTCGGGGTGTCACGATTTCGGGGTGTCCCTGTCACAGGGGCGGTGTCCCTGTCGCGGTGTCCTTGTCACAGCGCGTCACGACATTGAGCTGTCCCCGTCCCCCCCGGAGGACTCCCCCGCCCGGCGCTGTCGCGACATTGGCGCCGTCCCCGGGCTGTCCCGGGCTGTCCCGGTCTGTCCCGGTCTGTCCCCGCCGCCTCTATCGCGACATTGGCGCCGTCCCCGGGCTGTCCCGGTCTGTCCCGGGTTCTCCCCGGTCTGTCCCGGTCTGTCCCCGGTCTCCCCCAGTCGGTCCCCGGGCTGTCCCCAAGTTGTCCCCGGTCTGTACCAAGGCTGTCCCGGGTCTGTCCCCGTGTCCCGGGTCTGTCCCGGGTCTGTCCCGGTCTGTCCCCGTGTCCCCGGTCTGTCCGGGGTCTGTCCCGGTCTGTCCCAGGCTGTCCCTGGTCTGTCACCGTGTCCCGGGTCTGTCCCGGGTCTGTCCCGGGTTCTCCCCGGTCTGTCCCCGGTCTGTCCCCGTGTCCCGGGTCTGTCCCCGTGTCCCGGGTCTGTCCCGGTCTGTCCCAGTCTGTCCCCGGCCTGTCCCGGGTCTGTCCCTGTGTCCCGGTCTGTCCCCGGTCTGTCCCGGTCTGTCCCGGTCTGTCCCCGGTCTGTCCCCGTGTCCCCGGTCTGTCCCGGGTTCTCCCCGGTCTGTCCCGGTCTGTCCCGGTCTGTCCCGGGTCTGTCCCGGTCTGTCCCCACCGACCTGCGGCCCCGCGGCTTTTCCGTCACCTCCGCCGCGACCGCGGCGCTGGCCCCGCCCCCGAGCGCTGATTGGACAGCGGGGGAAAAGGGGCGGAGCTGTCAGGAAGCAACCAATGAACGCGCGAGGGGCGTGGCCTGGAGCTCCCGAGGGGGCGTGGCCTCTGGAACCGTTTTTTGGAATTTTTTTTTTTTTCCCCCTTCTTTTTTTTTTCTTTTTCTTTTCCCCCTTTTTTGGCTTTTTCCCCCCCCCTTTTTTTGTTTTTTTTTTTTTTTCCCCTCCTTTTTTCGGCTTTTTCTTTGGTTTTTTTTCCCCTTTTTCCTTTTTTGGGCTTTTTTTTGGGGGGAATTTTTCTCATTTTTTGGACTTTTTTCGTGTTTTTTTCCTCATTTTTTTTTGCTTTTTTTTCTCCTTTTTTTCCCCCTTTTTTGGTTTTTCCTCCTTTTTTTAGCTTTTTTTTACCCCTTTTTTTGGCTTTTTTTTTTCTCCTTTCCCTCCCCCCCCCCCTTTTTTTGGCTTTTTTTTCGATTTTTATTTCTCCTTTTTTGTCTCTTTTTTTTGTTTGTTTTTTCCTCTTTTTTCTGGCTTTTTTTTTTTCTTTCCTCCCTTTATAGTTTTTTTTTTTTCCCTTTTCTGGCTTATTTTATTTCCTTTTTTTGGCTTTTAAATTTTTTTTTTCTTTTTTTTTTGGCTTTTTTTTCCTCCATTTTTTTTTCCCCCCCAATTCTCCCTTTTTAATTTTCAAATTTTTTTTGTCGCGAAAGCGACAAAAGTTTTATTTTAAAATATTTTGACCCTTTTAAAAATACCTTTTGACCTTTTTTCCTCCCCTTTTCATTAAAACTTTTCACTTTTTTTTTCCCTTCTGAGAATTTCAATTTTTCTCCATTTCGGGTCGAATTTTGCGTTTTTTAAAAATCGTAACCAAAATTCCACTGAAATTTCGATTTTAAAACCTCACAACTTCAACTTTTCAGTCTCAATTCATTCATTTCCACTGAAACCTTCAAAATTTGGATTTTAAACCTTCAAAATTTGGATTTTAAATCTCCAATTTCTGTTCATTTCCACTGAAACCTTCAAAAATTGAATTTAAAAATCCCTGTTTCCACTGAAACCTTCCAAATTTGGATTTTAAATCCCCAACTTCTGTTGATTTTCACTGAAACCCTCAAAATTTGGATTTTAAATCCCCAATTTCTGTCGATTTCCTCTTAAAATTCCAATTTCTGGGCATTTTAATTCCCTTAAATTCCCATTTTTTCTGATTTAATTCTGATTTTTTTTCCCCCTCCCTTTTTTTTTTAATTCCCTCCCACCCCTTGAAATTTTTTCGGGATAAAAACGGGGCGGAAAAACCCGAAAATTCGGTGATTTTGGTGTTTTTTTGGTGTTTTTTTTTATACAAAACCAAACTCGCAGCGTTTTTTATTCCACGATCGGCGAAACCCCGGCGCGGGAATTCCGGGGGAAAAAACCTCGGGATTGGCACCGACGGCGACCCCAACCCAAATAAAATTAATTCACTCTTAATAATTAATAAAAACCCCGGGGGGGAGGGGGAAACGGGGAGAATTCCCGGGATTTTGGGGGAAAAAATGGAGGAAAAATAAAAAAAATGGAATTAAAAATGGGAGAAAAAAGGGGAAAAAATTATAAAAATAATTCCGGGTGCGGCGGCGATTTTGGGGGGAAAAGGGGGAGGGGAGGGAGGGGGAAGGGGGAAAAAGGGAAAATTTTTTTAAAAATGAGGAATTTGTAAAAAATGGGGGGAAATGGGGAAAAAATGAGGAAAAATTGGGGAAAAATGGGGGGAAAATTGGGAAAAAAGTGAATTTTGAGGGAAGAAATTCAAATTAAAAAGGGAAAAAGATGGAAAAGGGATTGAAGGGGAAATAAAAATGAAATTAAAGGGGAAATAAAAAAGAGGGAATAAAAAAAGATAGAATAAGGGAAAAAAGAAAAGGGAAAAAAGGGAAAAATCAGGGGAAAAAAGAGGGAAAAAGGAAAGAAAAGAAGGAAAAAATTTTAAAAATGGGGAAAAAGGGGAAAGAAAAAAATCAGGGAAAAGGAGGAAAAATAGAAAAAATGGGGGAAAGGAAAAGAAATGGGAAAAATCAGGGAAAAAAGTCAAGAAAAAATCAGGGAAAAATCAGGAATAAAATGAAAAATTTAGGAAAAAAATAGAAAAAAGTCAGGAAAAAAAACAGAAAAAAAAAAAAAACCCAGAAAAAAAGGGAAAAAAATCTGGAAAAAAAGAGAGAAAAAATCAGGGAAAAAAAGATAAAAAACACAAAAAAATCAGAAAAAAAAATCCGAAAAAAAGGGAAAAAAAGAGAGAAAAATTCAGGGAAAAAAAGAAAAAAATCAGGAAAAAAAATAAATTCAAGAAAAAAGATGGAAAAATTCAGGAAAAATCAGAAAAAAGAAAAATTCAGGGAAAAAAAGTTGGGGGAAAAAAGAGAAATTCAGGAAAAATGTGAAAAAAAATCAGGGAAAAAAAAAATTCTGGAAAAAATCAGAGGAAAAAAGGAAAATAAAGGGAAAAAAAGGGAATATTTTTGGGAAGGGAAAATATTTAAAAATGGAGGGAAAAAAAGGGAAAATTCCAGGGAAAAAGGGGAAAAAAAGGTGAAGGGGGGGAAGTCCCTGAGGCCGTCACCCCTCCCCCAAAAAATCCCCAAATCCGCCCCGATCCAGCCCAAAAAATCGGGAATTTTCTCCCAATTTTTCGCCGCCCACCGCAAAAAAAAAAAAAAAAAAAAAAAAAAAAGCTAAAAAACTGATGAAAGAAAAAAAACCCCAAAAATTCCAAATTTCTGAACGCAAAATCCCAGGAAATTCCCGAGAATTCTGATTTTTTTTTTTTTTTTTTTTTGGTGTGAAAAAAGGGCAAAAAAAAGGGCAAAAAAAAAAAAATTGGAATTCCGGGGTAAGGCAGCCCCGCCCCCGCTCCCATTCCCGAATTTTTTCCGATATTTAAGGAGAGTCCCAACTTTTGTTGTTTTTTTTTTTTTTTTCCCAGTTTTTTGGGGATTTTTTTGGCCAGGAAAAAAAGGGGGAAAAGAGCGAAAAAAAAAAAAAAGGAATTTTTTTTCTTTTTTTTGTTTTTTTTTTTGAGATTTTTCCACTTTTTTTTTTTCCGGGTTTTTTTTTTTTTCCGTTGTTTTTTTGTCCTTTTTTTTTTTTTTGTTTGTTTTTTGGGAAAGAGTCAAAATTCCCGGCCGGAGTCGCCGCTCCTAGAAAAGATTCTCCTCGAAAATGGCCAGGAGGTCGCTCTGGAAGTTCATGTCGATCGTCGCCGCCATCTGCAAAAAACGGGAAAATCGGGAAAAAATTCCGGGAAAAAAATTCCCACATTTTGGGGGAAATTTCTGGGGGTTTTGGGGGATTTTTTTGGGGGGTTTTATTGTGGATTCTTGGGTTTTTTTGGTGGATTTTTTGAGGATTTTATTTTTTTATTCTTTGGGTTTTTGTTGATTTTTTGGGTTTTTTTTTTTGATTTTTCGGGTTATTTTTGTGGATTTTCCCACGATTTCTCCCTGATTTTTGGGGATTTTTTTTGGGGGGATATTCCCTTGATTCCCCCCCATTTTTAGGGACTCTTTTTCAGGTACATCCCAACAATTTTAACTCATTTTTTGGGAACGTCCCGACTATTTTAACCCATTTTTTGGGCTATTTTTGGGGACCCCCCCTGGTAACTTTAACCCATTTTTGGTGACCCCTTTTGGGGTTTTTTTAGGGATAATCCCACGATTTCCCCCCGTTTTTGGGGGCCAATTTCAGGTACATCCCAACCATTTTAACCCATTTTTGGGGCTGGTTTTTTTGGCTATTTTTGGGGACCCCCCGGTGCCTTGAACCCATTTTTGGGGACCCTTTTTTGGGTACATCCCAATTATTTTAACCCATTTTTTGGGGCTATTTTTGGGGATCCCCGTGGTGCCTTGAACCCATTTTTGGGGACCCCCCTGGTAACTTTAACCCATTTTTGGTGATCCTTTTTCGGGTACATCCTGACCATTTTAACCCATTTTTTTGGACTATTTTTGGGGACCCCCCCGGTGACTTTGACCCATTTTTGGGGACCCTTTTTCAGGTACTTCTCAACAATTTTAACCCATTTTTTGGGGCTATTTTTGAGGACCTCCGTGGTGCCTTTAACCCATTTCTGGCTATTTTTGGGGACCCCCCCAGTGACTTTGACCCATTTTTTCGGGACCCTTTTTCGGGTACATCCCGACCATTTTAACCCATTTCTGGGGCTATTTTTTTTGGCTATTTTTGGGACCCCCCTGGTGCCTTTAACCCATTTTTTGACTATTTTTGGGACCCCCCTGGTGCCTTTAACCCATTTTTTGACTATTTTTGGGACCCCCCTGGTGCCTTTAACCCATTTTTTGGCCCCCTGGCGCCTTGAACCCATTTTTGGGGACATTTTCGAGCCCCCCTGGTGCCTTTAACCCATTTTTTGACTATTTTTGGGATCTCCTGGTGCCTTGAACCCATTTTTGGGGACATTTTTTAACCCTCTGATGCCTTTAGCCCATTTTTGGGACATTTTTGGGTCCCCCCCAGTGCCTTTAACCCATTTTTGGGGACATTTTCTAACCCCCTCGTGCCTTTAACCCATTTTGTGACTATTTTTGGGACCCCCCGGTGCCTTTAACCCCTTTTTGGCACATTTTTGGTACCCCCCGGTGCCTTTAACCCCTTTTTTGGGACATTTTGGTGACCCCCCAGTGCCTTTAACCCATTTTTTGGCACATTTTTGGGCCCCCCCGGTGCCTTTAACCCCTTTTTGGCACATTTTGGTGACCCCCAGTGCCTTTAACCCCTTTTTGGCACATTTTGGTGACCCCCCGGTGCCTTTAACCCATTTTGTGACTATTTTTGGTACCCCCCGGTGCGTTTAACCCATTTTTGGTTCATTTATTAACCCCCCGGTGCCTTTTAACCCCTTTTTGGCACATTTTTAGTGACCCCCCGGTGCCTTTAACCCATTTTTGGTTCATTTTTTAACCCCCCGGTGCCTTGAACCCCTTTTTGGCACATTTTTGGTACCCCCTGGTGTCTTTAACCTCTTTTTGGCACATTTTTTGTGACCCCCGGTGCCTTTAACCCATTTTTTGACCATTTTTGGTACCCCCCGGTGCGTTTAACCCCTTTTTGGCACATTTTTTGTGACCCCCGGTGCCTTTAACCCATTTTTTGACCATTTTGGTGACCCCCCGGTGTGTTTAACCCCTTTTTGACCATTTTGGTGACCCCCCGGTGTGTTTAACCCCTTTTTGACCATTTTGGTGACCCCCCGGTGTATTTAACCCCTTTTTGACCATTTTGGTGACCCCCCGGTGTCTCACCGCCTCGCGCCGCCGCCGCTCCTGCTCCCTCTTGCGCGCCAGCTCGCGCTGCTGGTCCAGCAGCGCCTGCGAGCCGGGCGGGGCCGGCGGCTGCGGCGCCGCCGAGGCGGCCGACACCGGCACCGCCACCGGCACCGGCACCGGCACCGGCACCGGCGCCGCCGCGCCCGGCCCCGGCGGCGGCTGCTGCTCCTGGCGCCGCCGCGCCTCCTCGTGCACCCGGCGCGCCTGCTCCAGCGCCTCCTCGTCCTCCCGGCTCCTGGGGGGGACCAGAGTGACCATGAGTGACCACTGAGTGACCACTGAGTGACCATGAGTGACCACAGTGACCAGTGAGTGACCCTGAGCCCTGCACTGCTCCAGCGCCTCCTCGTCCTCCCGGCTCCTGGGGAGTGACCAGAGTGACCATGAGTGACCACAGTGACCATGAGTGACCATGAGTGACCACAGAGTGACCACAGTGACCAGTGAGTGACCACAGTGACCAGTGAGTGACCCAGACCCTGCACTGCTCCAGCGCCTCCTCGTCCTCCCGGCTCCTGGGGAACACCAAAGTGACCAGGAGTGACCACTGAGTGACCACTGAGTGACCACAGTGTGACCACAGTGACCATGAGTGACCATGAGTGACCAGTGAGTGACCACAGAGTGACCACAGAGTGAACACAGTGACCACAGAGTGACCCAGACCCTGCACTGCTCCAGCGCCTCCTCGTCCTCCCGGCTCCTGGGGAGTGACCAGAGTGACCATGAGTGACCAGTGAGTGACCATGAGTGACCAGAGTGACCAGAGTGACCAGTGAGTGACCAGTGAGTGACCATGAGTGACCATGAGTGACCAGTGAGTGACCATGAGTGACCACTGAGTGACCAGAGTGACCATTGAGTGACCTTGAGTGACCTTGAGTGACCCCTGAGTGACCAGAGTGACCATTGAGTGACCCCAAGTGACCCCTGAGTGACCATGAGTGACCAGGAGTGACCACAGTGTCCGTGGTGCTCCCTGTGGTGTTCCTGGTGGTGTTTGTGGTGGATCTGATGATGGTTCTGGTGTCTCTGGTGGTGTTTATGGTGTTCCTGGTGGTGTTTGTGGTGGATCTGATGATGGTTCTGGTGTCTCTGGTGGTGTTTAAAGTGTTCCTGGTGTCTCTGGTGGTGTTTGTGATGTTCCTGATGATGCTTCTGGTGTCTCTGGTGGTGTTTATGGTGCTCCTGGTGGTGTTTGTGGTGTCATGGTGGATCTGATGATGGTTCTGGTGGTGTTTATGGTGTTCCTGGTGGTGTTTGTGGTGGATCTGATGATGCTTCTGGTGTCTCTGGTGGTGTTTATGGTGCTCCTGGTGGTGTTTGTGGTGTCATGGTGGATCTGATGATGGTTCTGGTGGTGTTTATGGTGTTCCTGGTGGTGTCTGTGGTGGATCTGATGATGGTTCTGGTGTCTCTGGTGGTGTTTAGAGTGTTCCTGGTGTCTCTGGTGGTGTGTGTGATGTCCCTGGTGATGTTTCTGATGTTCCTGCTGGTGTTTATGGTGGATCTGATGATGGTTCTGGTGGTATTTGGTGTCTCTGGTGGTGTTTATGGTGGTGTTTCTGGTGTCTCTGGTGGTGTCATGGTGGATCTGATGATGGTTCTGGTGGTGTTTGAGGTGTCTCTGGTGATGTATGTGGTGGATCTGATGATGGTTCTGGTGTCTCTGGTGGTGGTGGTGGTGTCTCTGGTGTTTATGGTGGATCTAATGATGTTCCTGTTGGTGTTTCTGGTGTCTCTGGAGGTGTCTGTGATGTTTCTGGTGATGTTGGTGGTGTCTCTGGTGGCTATAGTGGATCTGATGATGTTCCTGGTGGTGCCTGTGGTGTCCCTGGTGGTGTTTCTGGTGTCTCTGGAGATGTTTCTGGTGTCTGTGGTGGTTATGGTGGATCTGATGATGTTCCTGGTGGTGTCTGTGGTGTCTCTGGTGGTTACGGTGGATCTGTGATGGTTTTGGTGGTGTTTGTGGTGTCACTGGTGCTGTTTGTGGTGGATCTGATGACGGTTATGGTGTCTCTGGTGGTGTTTATGGTGTTCCTGGTGTTTCTGGTGGTGTTTTTGGTGGTTATGGTGGATCTGTGATGGTTCTGGTGGTGTTTCTGGTGTCTCTGGAGGTGTCTGTGATGTCTCTGGTGGTGTTGGTGGTGTCTCTGGTGGTTATAGTGGATCTGATGATGTTCCTGGTGGTGCCTGTGGTGTCTCTGGAGGTGTCTCTGGTGTTCCTGGTGTTTGTGGTGGATCTGATGATGTCCCTGCTGGTGTTTCTCGTGTTTCTGGTGTCCCTGCTGGTGTTTCTGGTGTCTCTGGTGGTGTCCCTGGTGGTGTTTATGGTGTCCCTGCTGGTGTTTCTGGTGCCTCTGGAGGTGTCTGTGGTGTCTCTGGTGGTGTTTCTGGTGTCTCTGGTGGTGTTGGTGGTGTCTCTGGTGGTTATAGTGGATCTGATGATGTTTCTGGTGGTGTCTGTGGTGTCTCTGGAGGTGTCTGTGGTGTCTCTGGAGGTGCCTGTGGTGTCTCTGGTGGTGTTTCTGGTGTTCCTGGTGTTTGTGGTGGATCTGATGATGTCCCTGCTGGTGTTTCTCGTGTTTCTGGTGTCTCTGGTGGTGTCCCTGGTGGTGTTTATGGTGTCCCTGCTGGTGTTTCTGGTGCCTCTGGAGGTGTCTGTGGTGTCTCTGGTGGTGTTTCTGGTGTTCCTGGTGTTTGTGGTGGATCTGATGATGTCCCTGCTGGTGTTTCTGGTGTCTCTGGAGGTGTCTGTGGTGTCTGTGGTGTCTCTGGAGGTGTCTGTGGTGTCTGTGGTGTCTCCTCTGTTCCTGCCGCTGCCCGCGCCGGTGGCCGTGTCCTCACCTCATCCTCTCCTGCTCCCGGCGCAGCCGCTCCTTCTCGCGCTCCACCTGCTCGGCCTGGGCCTTGAGGGCCTTCTCGCGCTCCTCCTTCTCGCGCGCCGCCCGCTTGAACTGCTCGAAGGAGTCGCTGGAGGACTTGGCCGCCGCCGCCGGCGCCGCCGGGTGCTTCTGCACCAGCGAGGCCCACGAGCCCATGTTCTTGATCTTCAGGTCCTGCCGGGAGACAGCGCGTCACCGCCGGGCCACCGCGAGGTCTGGGATCCACCAGGATCCACCAGAGCCGTGGTGGCCTCCAATGGCTTCATCCCGAGGAACCGGAGCCAACCCTGGAGGTCCCTTGGCCTGGTGGGATCTCAGGGGGTTCTCCCAGATCCAACCCTGGAGGTCCCTCGGCCTGGTGGGATCTCAGGGGGTTCTCCCAGATCCAACCCTGGAGGTCCCTCGGCCTGGTGGGATCTCAGGGGGTTCCTCAACCTGGTGGTTGGATCTCAGAGAACCTCCTGAGACCCAACCCTGGAGATCCCTTGGCCTGGTGGGATCTCAGGAGGTTCTCCCAGATCAAATCCTGGACTTCCCTCAGCCTGGTGGGATCACAGGAGCTTCTCCCAGATCCAACCCTGGAGCTCTCCAGGTCCCTCAGCCTGGGATCTCAGGAGGTTCTCAGAGACCCAATCTTGGAGTTCCCTTGGACTGGTGGGATCTCAGGGGGTTCCTCAACCTGGTGGTTGGATCTCAAGAGAACCTCCTGAGACCCAACCCTGGAGATCCCTCAGCCTGGTGGGATCTCAAGGGCTTCTCCCAGATCCAACCCTGCAGTTCCCTCAGCCTGGTGGGACCTCAGGAACTTCTCCAAGATCCTGTTCTGGAGCTCCTCCAGGTTCCTGGGGACCTCCAAACCCTCCCTGACCCTGGTGGCACCTCAGGAACTTCTCCAAGACCAACCCTGGAGCTCCTCCAGGTTCCTGGAGACCCCAGACCTCATTTTTGGGGCAGGAGCGCCCAAAATCCCAACCCCACGTCCCAGGTGACCTCCTGAAGATCCCGCGGGAATTTTGGGGCTTTCCCCCCAAATTTGGGATTTTTTAACTTTCGGGGAATTTTTTACCTTTTTTGACATATTTACCTTTTTTGGAATTTTTTATCTTTTTTGACATTTATTACCTTTTTTGACATTTTTCTCCTTTCTGACATTTTTATCTTTTTTGACATTTTTCCCCTTTCTGACATTTTTCCCTTTTTTGTTCTTTTTTCCCTTTTTTGTCATTTTTTACCTTTTCTGGCATTTTTACCTTGCGTGGATTTTTTTCCCTTTTTTGATGATTTTTCCCTTTTTCGACATTTTTACCTTTTTTGACCTTTTTCCCCTTTCTGACATTTTTATCTTTTTTGACATTTTCCCCTTTTTTGTTATCTTTTCCCTTTTCTGACTTTTTTCCCCCTTTTTGTAATTTTTTACCTTTATTGACATTTTTCACTTTTTTTTTACTTTTTACCTTTTATGACGTTTTTTTCCTTTTTTGGCATTTTTTACCTTTATTGACATTTTCACCTTTCATGTTTTTTTTCCCGTTTTTGTCGTTTTTTCCCTTTTTCAGCATTTTTTACCTTTATTGACATTTTTACCTTGTGTGGTTTTTTTTCCCTTTTTTGACGTTTTCCCCTTTTTTGTAGTTTTTTTACCTTTTCTGGCCTCTTTTACCTTTTTTGACATATTTCCCTTTTTTGTCATTTTTTACCTTTATTGACATTTTCACCTTGCGTGGGTTTTTTTTCCCTTTTTTGACGTTTTTTCCCTTTTTTGCCATTCATTACCTTTTTTTGACATTTTGCCCTTTTTGTTCTTTTTTCCCTTTTTTGACGTTTTTTCCCTTTTTTGTCGTTTTTCACCTTTATTGACATATTCACCTTTCGTGTTTTTTTTCCCCTTTTTGCCGCTTTTTCCCATTTTTGCCGTTTTTTACCTTTTTTGGGGCCACGGGCGTTTTGGGCTCGGCCTTTTGGCGCTCCTTGTCCGTGGGGGGCGGGGCCTGCTCGGGGGGGCGGATCACGGGCCGGGGTCCCGCCCCCTCCAGGGGCTTCAGCTCCGGCCCTGAAACCAAAATTTGGGAATTCTGAACCCCAAAATTGGGCATTTACACCCCAAAATCGGGCCGGGGTCCCGCCCCCTCCAGGGGCTTCAGCTCCGGCCCTGAAACCAAAATTTGGGAATTCTGAACCCCAAAATTGGGCATTTACACCCCAAAATCGGGCCGGGGTCCCGCCCCCTCCAGGGGCTTCAGCTCCGGCCCTGAAACCAAAATTTGGGAATTCTGAACCCCAAAATTGGGCATTTACACCCCAAAATCGGGCCGGGGTCCCGCCCCCTCCAGGGGCTTCAGCTCCGGCCCTGAAACCAAAATTTGGGAATTCTGAACCCCAAAATTGGGCATTTACAACCCAAAACGGGGCCGGGGTCCCGCCCCCTCCAGGGGCTTCAGCTCCGGCCCTGAAACCAAAATTTGGGAATTCTGAACCCCAAAATTGGGAATTCTGGGGATTTATGGTCCCAAAATTGGGAATTCTGGGAGTTTGAACCCAAAAATTGGGAATTCCGACCCCAAAATGGGAAATTCTGGGGATTTATAGTCCCAAAATTGGGAATTCCAACCCCAAAAATTGGGAATTTTGGTGTTTTCATCTCTCCCCATGACGTTTTATAGGATTTTTGGAGTTTTTTTCTCTCCCTCTGAAATTCTAAGTGGATTTTTTTGGGTTTCCCTCTCTCCCCATGACATTTTATGGGATTTTTTTGTGTTTTTTTCCCTCCCCATGAATTCTGAGGGATATTTTGGGGGTTTTCTCCTCTCCCCAAGACATTTCCTGGGATTTTTATGGGATTTTTTTTTGTTTTTTCCCTCCCCATGAATTCTGAGGGATGTTTTGGGGGTTTTCCCCTCTCCCCAAGACATTTCCTGGGATTTTTACAGGATTTTTTTGGTTTTTTTCCCTCCCCATGAATTCTGAGGGATATTTTGACAGTTTTCCCCTCTCCCCAAGACATTTTATGGGATTTTTTGGGTTTTTTTCCCTCCCCATAAATTCTGAGGGATATTTTGGGGGTTTTCCCCTCTCCCCAAGACATTTCCTAGGATTTTTATGAGATTTTTATGGGATTTTTATGGGATTTTTTCCCTCCCCTTGAATTCCGAGGGATGTTTTGGGGGTTTTCCCCTCTCCCCAAGACATTTCCTGGGATTTTTATGGGATTTTTTTAGGTTTTTTTCCCTCCCCATAAATTCTAAGGGATATTCTGGGGGTTTTCCCCTCTCCCCAAGACATTTCCTGGGATTTTTATGGGGTTTTTTCCCTCCCCATGAATTCTGAGGGATATTTTGGGGTTTTCCCCTCTCCCCAAGACATTTTATGGGATTTTTATGGGGTTTTTTCCCTCCCCATGAATTCTGAGGGATGTTTTGGGGGTTTTCCCCTCTCCCCAAGACATTTCCTAGGATTTTTATGAGATTTTAATGGGATTTTTATGGGATTTTTTCCCTCCCCTTGAATTCTGAGGGATATTTTGGGGGTTTTCCCCTCTCTCCATGACATTTTATGGGATTTTTGGGGTTTTTTTCCCTCCCCATGAATTCCGAGGGATGTTTTGAGGGTTTTCCCCTCTCCCCAGGCCATTTTACGGGATTTTTATGGGATTTTTTCCCTCCCCATGAATTCCGAGGGATGTTTGGGGTGTCCCGGGATTTTGGGGGTGCGCACTCACGCTGGGGGAGGTGCGGGGCCGCCTTGACGCCCTCGGGGTGGCCCTTGGGGGGCTCCTGGCGCAGGGGGGGGCTGAAGGTCTCGGTGCGGATCACGGGCGAGTGCAGCTTCTCCTCCTTCCCCCCCCCCAGCGGCTGCGACTGCACCACCGAGGCCGCTCGCAATTCCTGCGGAAATCCGGGATCAGGATCCGCCCCAAAATCCCAAATCCAACCCCAGTCCTGGCAACGAGGCCGCTCGCAATTCCTGCGGAAATCCGGGATCAGGATCCATCCCAAAATCCCAACCCCAATCCTGATCCTGACCCTGATCCCAATCCTGATCCTGACTCCAACACCGCTCGCAATTCCTGCGGAAATCCGGGATCAGGATCCATCCCAAAATCCCAACCCCAGTCCTGGCAACGAGGCCACTCGCAATTCCTGCAGAAATCCGGGATCAGGATCCATCCCAAAATCCCAAATCCAACCCCAGTCCTGGCAACGAGGCCACTCGCAATTCCTGCAGAAATCCGGGATCAGGATCCATCCCAAAATCCCAAATCCAACCCCAGTCCTGGCAACGAGGCCGCTCGCAATTCCTGCGGAAATCCGGGATCAGGATCCATCCCAAAATCCAGATCCCAATCCCAACACCGCTCGCAATTCCTGCGGAAATCCGGGATCAGGATCCATCCCAAAATCCAGATCCCAATCCCAACACCGCTCGCAATTCCTGCGGAAATCCGGGATCAGGATCCATCCCAAAATCCCAACCCCAATCCTGGCAACGAGGCCGCTCGCAATTCCTGCGGAAATCCGGGATCAGGATCCATCCCAAAATCCCAAATCCAACCCCAGTCCTGGCAACGAGGCCGCTCGCAATTCCTGCGGAAATCCGGGATCAGGATCCATCCCAAAATCCAGATCCCAATCCTGATCCTGACTCCAACACCGCTCGCAATTCCTGCGGAAATCCGGGATCAGGATCCATCCCAAAATCCCAACCCCAGTCCTGGCAACGAGGCCGCTCGCAATTCCTGCAGAAATCCGGGATCAGGATCCGCCCCAAAATCCCAACCCCAGTCCTGGCAACGAGGCCACTCGCAATTCCTGCGGAAATCCGGGATCAGGATCCATCCCAAAATCCCAACCCCAATCCTGATCCTGACCCTGATCCCAATCCCAACACCGCTCGCAATTCCTGCGGAAATCCGGGATCAGGATCCATCCCAAAATCCCAAATCCAATCCTGAGCCTGACCCTGATCCCAATCCCGACACCGCTCGCAATTCCTGCAGAAATCCGGGATCAGGATCCATCCCAAAATCCCAACCCCAATCCTGATCCTGACCCTGACACTGCTCACAATTCCTGCAGAAATCTGGGATCAGGATAGACCCCAAAATCCCAACCCCAATCCTGATCCTGACCCTGATCCCAATCCCAACACCGCTCGCAATTCCTGCGGAAATCCGGGATCAGGATCCATCCCAAAATCCTAAATCCAATCCTGAGCCTGACCCTGATCCCAATCCCAACACCGCTCGCAATTCCTGCCATGGAAATCTGGGATGAGGATCCATCCAAAATCCCAACCCCAATCCTGATCCTGATACCGCTCGCAATTCCTGCAGAAATTTGGGATCAGGATAGACCCCAAAATCCCAACCCCAATCCTGATCCTGATACCGCTCACAATTCCTGCAGAAATTTGGGATCAGGATCAGCCCCAAAATCCCGACCCCAATCCCGAGCCTGACCCTGCTCACAATTCCTGTGGCTCCCCAAACCCCGTTTTCTTCCCTGATCCCAAATCCAAAATCCTGGTTTTTCACCTGACCCCAAATCCACATCCTCAAATCCCGAATTCCGTTCTCTCACCTGACCCCAAATCCCAAAATCCAAAATCCTGTTCTTTCCCCGATCCCAAATCCCAAACTCTGACTTTCCATCTGACCCTAAATCCCAAAGTCCCAAAATCCCAAATCCCGTTCTCTCACCTGACCCCAAATCCCCAAATTCCAAATCCCCAAATTCCAAATCCCCAAATTCCAGTCTTGGTCTTTCACCTGAACCCAAACCCCAGACCCCAAACCCCAAATCCAGAACCTCAAATCCCAAAATCCCAAATCCTGTTCTTTCACCTGACCCCAAATTCCCAAATCCTGTTCTTTCACCTTACCCCAAAGTCCCAAATCCAAACTCCAAACTCCAAATCCCCAATCCAAAATCTCAAATCCCAAATCCCAAAATCCCAAGTCCTGTTCTTTCACCTGACCCCAAAGTCCTAAATCCAAACTCGAAACTCCAAATCCCCAATCATAAACCTCAAATCCCAAATCCCAAAATCCAAAATCCTGTTCTTTCACCTGACCCCAAAATCCCAAATCCAAACTCCAAATCCCCAATCCAAAATCCCAAAATCCCAAATCCTGTTCTTTCACCTGACCCCAAAGTCCCAAATCCAAACTCCAAACTCCAAATCCCAAATCTCAAATCCCAAAATCCCAAATCCTGTTCTTTCACCTGACCCCAAAGTCCCAAATGTGAAATCCAAACTCCAAATCCCAAACTCCAAATCTCAAATCCCAGATGCCATTTTTTCACCTGACCCCAAACTCCAAATCCCAAACCCCAAATCCCAAATCCCGATCCCAAATCCCAAATCCCAAATCCCGCCCTTTCACCTGTTTTTTTGGCTGGATGTTTTGCTGAGGGGGCGACTGAGGCACGAGGCCCTGGAACGGCATCTGTGGGGAAGGCATCATGAGAGGGGAAGGGGCTTCCCGCAGGTGACCTGCAACAGGTGGGCACCGGTCAGTCAGCGTCGTCACCGCCACCGCCACCGCCACCGCCACCGCCGCCGGCGCGTCCCCGAGACCCGCCACCCACCCACCGTCCATGCGTGGACTCCAACCATCCATCCATGGACTGCATGCATCCATCCATCCATGGACTCCATCCATCTATCCATGGACTGCATGCATCCATGGATTTCATCCATCATCCATCCATCATCCATCCATGGATTCCATCCATCCATCCATCCATGGACTCCATCCATCCATCCATCCATGGACTCCATCCATCATCCATCCATGGACTCCATCCATCATCCATCCATCCATCCATCCATGGATTTCATCCATCATCCATCCATCATCCATCCATGGATTCCATCCATCATCCATCCATGGACTCCATCCATCATCCATCCATGGATTCCATCCATCATCCATCCATCATCCATCCATGGACTCCATCCATCCATCATCCATCCATGGATTCCATCCATCCATCCATCCATGGACTCCATCCATCCATCCATCCATGGACTCCATCCATCCATCATCCATCCATGGACTCCATCCATCCATCCATCATCCATCCATGGACTCCATCCATCCATCCATCATCCATCCATCCATCCATCATCCATCCATCCATCCATCCATGGATTCCATCCATCATCCATCCATCCATCATCCATCCATCCATCCATCCATGGATTCCATCCATCATCCATCCATCCATCCATGGATTCCATCCATCATCCATCCATCATCCATCCATGGACTCCATCCATCCATCATCCATCCATGGACTCCATCCATCCATCTATCCATCCATGGACTCCATCCATCCATCCATCCATCCATCATCCATCCATGGATTCCATCCATCATCCATCCATGGACTCCATCCATCCATGATCCATCCATCCATCCATCCATGATCCATCCATCATCCATCCATCATCCATCCATGACCCATCCATGATCCATCATCCATCCATCCATGATCCATCCATCCATGATCCATCCATGACCCATCCATGATCCATCCATGATCCATCCATGACCCATCCATGACCCATCCACGCCCCACCCACGACCCACCCGTGACCCATCCGTGACCCCCCCCACCCCTCGGCGCCGTCTCCGTCCCCGCCGCTCACCGGCGCCGTAGGGGTCGGCTTTGTGGTGCCGCGGCGACGGGTGGTGCTGGATGACCTGCTGCGCTTTTGCCGGCGCCGGCTGCGGCTGCTGCGGCGCCGGCGGCTGCTGCTGCTGCGTCGGCGGCGCCGGCTGCGGCGGCGGCGGCGCCGGCGGCTGCGCCAGGTGCGACGGGAAGGGCAGGGGCTGCAGGTGCAGCGGGCGCGGCGGCGGCTGCAGCGGCTGCACCGCGGGGTGCGCCGGCGGCGGCGGCAGCGCCGGGGGGGGCGGCGGCGGCTGCGGCTGCGGCGCCGGCTGCGACTGGACCTTCACTGAAGGGAGAAGCGGAGGCTGCGGCTGCACCTTCTGCAGCTGCTGCAGGTACAGCTGCATCTGGCTGGCGCTCAGCGGCAGGCCGTGGTGCGGCGGCGGCGGCACCGGCACCGGCACCGGCGCCGGCGGCTCCTCGTCCTCCAGCAGCACCTGCGGCGGCTGCGGCAGCGGCGGCTGCGGCAGCAGCGGCTGCGGCGGCGGCTGCGGCGGCAGCGCCGGCGACGGGGCCGGCGGCCGCGGCGGCTTCGGGGGCAGCGCCGCCGCGCGGTTGCTGGGCCTCGAGGGCTGCTGAGGCAGAGCGTTGTGCAAAGCTGCGGGACAGGACACGGCCAGAGGTCAGGAGAGCTCCACGTCCCCCGTCCCACCCAACCTTCTCCTCTTCTGCCACATGACGCAGTGGTGGGACCAGGAGAACTTCCAGGGCCACCCTGCACCCTCCCGTCCCAGCTGGTATCAGCACCTTCCTCTGGCATGTGCCAGGGAGCACGCGGTGGTGGGGCCAGGAGAACTTCCAGGGCGTGGCCCATCACCGCCCTATCCCACCCCATCGCCTTCCAGATGGAACCAACCTCACCCACCACCACCCTCCTCCTCTGAGAGCTTGGGGCGCCAAGACCCAAGAACCTCCCTCTTCCCCTCTGTACCCTCATCCTCTTCCTCTTGGGACACCTCAACAAACCCACGGTGGACACCAAGAGTGAAGAACCTCCCTTTGCCCATCTACCACCATTCTGTTCCTCCCGGGACACCCCAAGGAGCTGATGGTGAACCCCAAGAGTAAAGAACCTCCTCTTCCCCATCTACCACCGCCCTCATCCTCTTGGGACACCCCAAGGAGCTGATGGTAGACACCAAGAGTGAAGAACCTCCTTTTCCTCCATCTATCACCATCCTCATCCTCCCGGGACATCCTGAGGAGCCCATGGTGGACACCAAGAGTGAAGAACCTCCTTTTCCTCCATCTATCACCATGCTCATCCTCCCGGGACACCCCGAGGAGCTGATGGTGGACACCAAGAGTGAAGAACCTCCTTCCTCCATCTATCACCATGCTCATCCTCTTGGGACACCCCAAGGAGCCCATGGTGGACACCAAGAGTGAAGAACCTCCTTCCTCCATCTACCACCGCCCTCATCCTCCCGGGACACCCCAAGGAGCTGATGGTGGACACCAAGAGTGAAGAACCTCCTTCCTCCATCTACCACCGCCCTCATCCTCCCGGGACACCCCGAGGAGCCCATGGTGAACCCCAAGAGTGAAGAACCTCCCTTTCCTCCATCTATCACCACCCTCATCCTCCTGGGACACCCCACGGAGCTGATGGTGGACACCAAGAGTGAAAAACCTCCTTTCCCCATCTATCACCATGCTCATCCTCCCGGGACACCCCGAGGAGCCCATGGTGGACACCAGGAGTGAAAAACCTCCCTTTCCTCCATCTACCACCACCCTCATCCTCCTGGGACACCCCACGGAGCTGATGGTGGACACCAAGAGTGAAGAACCTCCTTTTCCTCCATCTATCACCATGCTCATCCTCCCGGGACACCCCGAGGAGCTGATGGTGGACACCAAGAGTGAAGAACCTCCTTCCTCCATCTATCACCATGCTCATCCTCTTGGGACACCCCAAGGAGCCCATGGTGGACACCAAGAGTGAAGAACCTCCTTCCTCCATCTACCACCGCCCTCATCCTCCCGGGACACCCCAAGGAGCTGATGGTGGACACCAAGAGTGAAGAACCTCCTTCCTCCATCTATCACCATCCTCATCCTCCCGGGACACCCTGAGGAGCTGATGGTGGACACCAAGACCCAAGAACCTCTCTTTCCCCATCTACCACCGCCCTCATCCTCCCGGGACACCCCGAGGAGCCCACGGTGGACGCCGAGGCCCGTGCCCGGCTCACCTGGAGGAGACACCACGTGCTGGTTGAGGTGGGGCGAGGGGCTGTGCTCGGGCGCCGGGGGCAGGTGGGGCGGGGGCAGCTCGGCCTGGGGCAGGTGCAGGATGGGTTGGCCGAAGTGGGCCATGGTGTCGAACATGGTCCCCGGCAAGGGGTGCTCCAGGACGGGCACCGGCGCGGCGACGAAGGGCGGCGGCGGCGACGCCTTCAGCGGCGCCGCGGGCTGCGGGACGGGCGGCGGCTGCGGCGGCTGCAGCGCCGGCGGCGCGGGCTGCGGCGGCGCCGGCGGCGGCTGCGGCGGCGGCTGGTGGTGGTGGTGGTGGTGCTGTTGGAAGAGGAGGAGTTAGGAAGGGTGGAGACGGCGTCCGAATGGGCGTTTGGGCGTGGAAATGAGCTCCTGGGGTCGGCGAAATGTTCTCGTTGGTCACCGGAGTTGGTGATTTGGGTCATCTAATCGACCTCTTGGGTCATCTCAATGTGGGTTTGGAGACCAAAATGGTCTTTTGGTCATCAAAATGTGAGTTTGGACACCAAAATGGTCTTTTAGTCATCTAAATGGTCATCTCTATGTGGGTTTGGACACCAAAATGGTCTTTTGGTCAACCAAAATGTGAGTTTGGACACCAAAATGGTCTTTAGGTCATCAAAATGTGACTTTGGACACCAAAATGATGTTTTGGTCATCTCAATGTGGGTTTGGAGGCCAAAATGATCTTTTGGTCACCTGAACGTGAGTTGGGACACCAAAATGGTCTTTGGTCATCAAAATGACCGATCCCACCCCAGTCCCAATCCATGGATCCAACCCAAACCCAATCCCAATCCATGGATTCCATTCCAATCCATGGATCCCATCCCAACCCAATTCATGGACCCAACCCAAACCCAATTAATGGATCCAATCCAAATCCAAACCCAAATCTATTGATCCCAGTCCCAATCCATGGATCCAATCCCAATCCATGGATCCCAACCCACCCCACGGATCCCATCCCACAGATCTAATCCCAATCCCATCCCAATCCTACCTTTTTCTGCTCCCGCCCCGAGTGCCCTTTTTTCTTCAACTTCGGCGCCATCTCTGCCAAAAATAAACGGGAAAAGAAGGAAAATTAATTTGGGAACGGCTCCGGATGAACCCGACGGCACCGATCGGGAACGAGGCAGGAATTCCCCCGGGATTGACCGGAATTCCCCTGGGATTTCTGGGATTGGATATTCTGCCGCCAAAAAAAGAAAAATAAAGGAGGGAAAATTGTTGGAAAAAGATCCAACAGCCAAGAAAATCCATGGATTCAACAGGAGCAGGTATCCCGGGAATGTCGCTGCTCCAGCAGGAGAACCTCGGCAAAATTCATCGCCGGTGTTGGATCCCAGCTGGAATCGCGTTCCAAGAAGAGATTCCAAGGATTTCAACCCAAAGATGATCCCAAATTCCATCGTCGGGGTCGGGTCCCAGTTGGAATCGCAAGACCCAAAAGAAAATCCCAAGGATTTCAACCCAAAGATGATCCCAAATTCCTTTACCGGTGTTGGGTCCCAGCTGGAATTGTGAGGCCCAGAAGGTTCATCCTGGATTTTGGAGATCTCAACCCAAGGACGATCCCAACCTTCATCAACAATTGTTGATCCAACTTGGAATCACGGCGTCCAGAAGAAGACTCCAAGAATTTTAATCCAAAACGATCCCAAATTCCTTCACCGGTGTTTGATCCCAGTTGGAATCACGTTCCCAGAAGGTTCATCCTGGATTCTGGAGATCCAACCCAAGGATGATCCCAACCTTCATCGCCGGTGTTTGATCCCAGTTGGAATCGCATTCCCAGAAGGTTCATCCTGGATTCTGGAGATCCCAACCCAAGGATGATCTCAACCTTCATCGCCGGTGTTGTATCCCAGTGGGAATCGCATTCCCAGAAGGTTCATCCTGGATTCTGGAGATCCCAACCCAAGGATGATCTCAACCTTCATCGCCGGTGTTGTATCCCAGTGGGAATTGCGTTCCCAGAAGGTTCATCCTGGATTCTGGAGATCCCACCCAAGGATGATCTCAACCTTCATCGCCGGTGTTGGATCCCAGTGGGAATCGCGTTCCCAGAAGAGATTCCAAGGATTTCAACCCAAAGATGATCCCAAATTCCTCTGCCGGTGTTTGATCCCAGTTGGAATCGCGTTCCCAGGAGGTTCATCCTGGATTCTGGAGATCCCAAGGATGATCCCAACCTTCATTCCCAGCTATCGGGTCCCAGTCGGAATCGCGAGGTCCAAAAGAAGATTCCAGGGATCCCAACCCAAGGATGATCCCGAAATTTCATCACCGATTTTGGGTCCCAGTTGGAATTTTCTGGTCTGGAAGATTCCAAGGATTTCAACCCAAGGACGATCCCGAACTCCATCACCGATTTTGGGTCCCACTCGGAATCGTGGGGTTCCATGGAGATCACCTGGAGATCCTGGAGATCCCAACCCAAGGATGATCCCAACTTTCCTCACCGGTTGTTGAGTCACAGTCAGAATCGTGTTCCCAGAAGGTTCATCCTGGATTTTGGAGATCCCAAAGATGATCCCAATCTTCATCGCGAACTGGAATGTTCTAGTCCAGAAGGATGATCCTGGATTTTGGAGATCCCAACCCAAGGATGATCCCGAATTTCATCACCGATTTTGGCTCCCAGTTGGAATTTTCTGGTCCAGAAGGAGATTCCAGAGATTTCAACCCCAAACATCCTCCCCGGCTGTCGGGTTGGAGTCGGAATCGCGCTCCCAGAAGGATGATCCTGGATTTTGGAGATCCCAACCCAAGGATAATCCCAAACTCCATCACCGATTTTGGCTCCCAGTTGGAATTTTCTGGTCTGGAAGATTCCAAGGATTTCAACCCAAGGACGATCCCGAACTCCATCACCAATTTTGGGTCCCACTCGGAATCGTGGGGTTCCATGGAGATCACCTGGAGATCCTGGAGATCCCAACCCAAGGATGATCCCAACTTTCCTCACCGGTTGTTGAGTCTCAGTCGGAATCGTGTTCCCAGAAGGTTCATCCTGGATTTTGGAGATCCCAAAGATGATCCCAACCTTCATCACCAACCGGAATTTTCAAGTCCAGAAGGATGATCCTGGATTTTGGAGATCCCAACCCAAGGATGATCCCGAATTTCATCACCGATTTTGGCTCCCCGTTGGAATTTCCTGGTCCAGAAGGAGATTCCGAGGATTTCAACCCAAGGACGATCCCAAACTCCATCACCGATTTTGGGTCCCACTCGGAATCGTGGGGTTCCATGGAGATCACCTGGAGATCCTGGAGATCCCAACCCAAGGACGATCCTGAATTTCATCACCGATTTTGGCTCCCAGTTGGAATTTTCTGGTCCAGAAGGAGATTCCAAGGATTTCAACCCAAGGATGATCCCGAACTTCCTCCCCGGCTGTCGGATCTGAGTCGGAATCACGATCCCAGAAGGTTCATCCTGGATTTTGGAGATCCCAGCCCAACCCATGGATGAACCTTCAACCCCGAATCCACGGGGATAAAATCCGGGATCGATGGAAAAGTCACTTCCAGGTGATTTTGGGGCAGAGAAGTCCAATCCAGCCATGGCCACGTGGATTTATGGGATTTCTCCCAAATTTTCCCCAAAATCCTGATTTTATTCCCACCCAAAGAGCGAAACGCCGCCGGACGGATCCAAATTCCCAAATCCTGGGGTAAAATTCCATGAAAAAAGAGATTTTTGGAGTCCCTTTATGGCTTTTATTACATCAAAACACCCAATGGATCCGATTTTCCAGGTTTTTGAGGGAGTGAGGAATTGCTGCTTCCAAGGCTGAGAAATCTTGGAAAAAGGAACAAAAAAATCAATGAATTTTGGGAAAATATTCGGGGCAGATCAAAGTGTTTTGGGAAAAAAACCTGGATTTGGTGGTTTGGAGTGAAAGTCATCCCCAAAAAATTCCTTTTCCAGGTTTTTCTGCTTCCAACCACCATTTTTTTTTGGAAAAATTAAAGTTCTGGATTTGGGATGAGCCCAATCCTGTTAATTTTGGTGGATTTGATGGAAAATCAGGCAAAAATCAGGAAAAACCTGATAAAAATAGGATTTAAAAGATAAATCCAGGGAAGAATTCAGCACCAATTCCTTGGATTTTGCCATTCCTAAGGCCTAAAAATTCAAAAAAAACCTCCAAAAATTGATGGGAAATTCCAACAAAACCCCCAAATTTATGGAAAACTCCTTAAAATTACTCTAAAAAATTATGAAAATGTTCCAAGATTCCCAATTCTGGATTTATCTTGGAAAATTGCTGGGAATTGCCAGCAGATCCGGCTCAATCCTGGATTTTTTGGGGACATTTTTGGGATTTTTTTTTGTTTTTTCTGTTTTTTTGGAGGATTTTGTTTGGATTTCTGCTCCCCTTCCGTGCCTGACCCGCTCTGGAATTCAATCCCGAATATTTCCAGGGGATTTTCCAACACTGGAGCCACCAAACCCTTCCCGATTCCTGGAGTTAAGCCCGGCTCAACCTCAGATTTTGGGATGGGAACAAATCTCAAATTCCCGGAGCGCGAGGAAAGGTGGGAATTGGGAAAATTTGGGATAATACCCAGGAAAAATCGGGATTTTACCCCCAGGGAGGCGCAGGGAGCGACGACGGGGACTTGGAATTTCAAATTCCCTCAAAATCCAATTTTTCCTCCAGATTCCAGATCCCAAATCCACCTGGAGCCATAAAATAAAACTGGATTTATCCCCAAAATCCCATTTCCCCCACCTTTTTCATCTGTAAAATCCCATTCCCTCAACGTTTTTAACCTTAAGATCCCATTTTCCCCATTTTTTAATCAATAAAATAATGTTCCCTCAATTTTTCCTTCATAAAATTTCATTTTTTTCTCATAAAATCCCATTCCCTCCATCTTTTTATCCATAAAATCCCATTTTTCCCATAAAATCCTTTTCCCTCCATTGTTATCCACAAAAGCCCATTTTTCCATAAAATTCCATTTTCTCTATCTTTTTCCTCCATAAAACCCCATTTTCTCCATCTTTTCCCTCTATAAAACCCCATTTTCTCCATAAAATCCCATTTTTCCATCTTTTTTTCTCCACAAACCCCCATTTTTTCCATAAAATCCCATTTTCCCATATTTTTCCTCCATTAAACCCCATTTTCTCCATAAAATCCCATTTTTCCATATTTTTTTCTCCACAAAACCCCATTTTTTCCATAAAACCCCATTATCTCCATTTTTTTCTCCACAAAACCCCACCCCTCCATCTCCACACGACGTTCCCGACGGCTCCACCGTAATTCCCATTTTCCCAAAAAAAAGCCCAAAACCCGAACCCAACCCCACCCAACCCTGCCCCGGCGCTCGCCGCAGGATTATTACAAAAAAACAGGAAAAAAAACTTTAAAAAATCACGGAATGCTGGCCAGGAAATTGCAAAGGCTCCCCCAAAGAAGAATGGACGGCGAAGGCAGGAATGAAATCGAGTTTATTTGTCCGGAAAAGGTTGGGAAAGGCGGGAAGCGCTAACCTGAGTCCGACTCGTCGCTGTCGGAAGAGCTCGACTCGCTGCTGGATTCCGACTCCGACGAGGAGAATCCCTTGAGCTTGGAGGAGCCGGCCAGGACGTCGAGCTTCTCTGCCGGGAACAACGGGAGGGCGTCACCGCGGGGCCTCACCGGGGATCGACCGCCTCAACCCCACGGCTTTGGCCTCAAGTCAACCAGGGCATGCCAGCTGGGTCATCCTGAACTCAACTGGTTCATTCTGAACTCAACCGGTTTGTTCTAAACCCAACCGGTTCGTTCTGAACTCAACCGGTTTGTTCTAAACCCAACCGGTTGGTTCTGAACAAAACTGGTTAATTCTAAACCCAACCGGTTCATTCTGAACTCAACCGGGTCATTCTAAACCCAACCGGTTCGTTCTGAACTCAACCGCTTAGTTCTGAACTCAACTGGGTCATCCTGAATTCAACCGGGTCATTCTAAACCCAACCGGTTCATTCTGAATTTAACCGGGTCATTCTAAACCCAACCGGTTCGTTCTGAACTCAACCGGTTTGTTCTAAACCCAACCGGTTCATTCTGAACTCAACCGGTTTGTTCTAAACCCAACCGGTTCGTTCTGAACTCAACTGGGTCATTCTAAACTCAGCTGGTTGGTTCTAAACCCAACTGGTTGGTTCTGAACTCAGTTGGTTGATCCCAAACTCAACCGGTTGGTTCTGAACTCAACTGGGTCATCCTGAACCCAACCGCTTGGTTGTGAACAGAACCGGTTCGTTCTAAACACAACCAGTTGGTTCTAAACCCGACTGGTTGGTTCTGAACTCAATTGGTTGATCCCAAACTCAACCAGTTAATTCTAAATTCAACTGGGTCATCCAGAATTCAACTGGTTGGATCTAAACTCAGCTGGGTCATCCTGACCTCAACTAGTTGGTTCTAAATTCATCTGGGTCATCCTGAACTCAACCAGTTAGCTCTGAACTCAACTGGTTCATTCTAAACCCAACTGGTTGGTTCTGAACTCAATTTGGTCATCCCGAACTCAACCAGTTGGTTCTAAACTCAAGTGGTTGATCACAAACTCAACTGGGTCATCCTAAACTGAACTGGTTGGTTCTAAACTCAACTGGGTCATCCAGAACTCAGCTGGGTTGGTTCTAAACCCAACTGGTTGATTCTGAATTCAACTGGGTCATCCCAAAAACAACCAGTCGGTTCAAAACTCAACTGGTTCATCCCAAACTGAACCGGTTGGTTCTGAAGCCAACTGGTTAGTCCTAAACTCAACTGGCTCATTCTAAACCCAACTGGTTAGTCCTAAACTCAACTGGGTCATCCTAAACTCAACTGGTTGGTTCTAAACTCAACTGGTTGGTTCTAAACCCAATGGTTTGTCTCAACTGGTTCAAACTCAACTGGTCAGTCCCAAACTCAACTGGTTGATCCTAAACCTGCCTGGTTCATCCCAACTGGCTGATCCTAAACCCAACTGGTTGAGCTCAAACTCAACTGGTTCATCCCAAACTCAACCAGTTGCACCTGAAGCCAACTGGCTGATCCTAAACCCAACTGGTTCATCTCCACTGGCTGATCCTAAACCCAACTGGTTCATCTCCACTGGCTGATCCTAAACCCAACTGGTTCATCCCAACTGGCTGATCCTAAACTCAACTGGTTGATCCTAAACCCAACTGGTTCATCCCAACTGGTTGATCCTAAACTCAACTGGTTCATCCCAACTGGTTGATCCTAAACCCAACTGGTTGGTCCTAAACCCAACTGGTTGATCCCAACTGGCTGATCCTAAACACAACTGGTTCATCCCAACTGGCTGATCCTAAACCCAACTGGCTGATCCTAAACCCAACTGGTTCATCCCAACTGGCTGATCCTAAACCCAACTGGTTGGTCCTAAACCCAACTGGTTTGCTGCAAACGTGCACTCAATAATCCAAAATATTGAAACTTCAAAAGAAAATCTTTAATTATTACAAAGTGGGGCCTGCAGCGGCCGCCATTTTGAATCCCACCCGCCGCCATCTGGGTGAGGCGAAGCCGCCTCCAAAACCTCCCCAAAACGCCCAAACCCCGGCAGAAAAACCGCCGGGCAAGGCGGCCGGCGGCGCCGGAACGCCGGGATCCGGGAGTACCTGGGGCTTTCCTCTTCTTGCGCAGGCAGGAGGTGACGTAGCGCTCGAGCTCGCGCAGCGTCGACGGCTTCAGCGTCTCGAAGTCGATCTCGATCTCGTCGGGGTTGGAGTTCTTGAGCGAGGGCTCGCGGGACTGGATGATGTGCACCACGCGCCCGAGCTTCTCGCCGGGCAGTTTGTTGATGTCCAGGCTCAGCTGCCGCTTCTCCTCGTAGGACATGGGCTTGCACTTCTCCTCCTCCTCCGACTCGTAGGCGGGCGCGGCTTTGCTGGGCTTCACCGGCGCCGGCTCCTTCTTGCTGCTCACGGCGGCGGGAAGGGAGGTTTAGGTCTAAACCCGGCCTAAACCCGACCTAAACCAGCTCTAAACATGACCTAAACCCGACCTAAACCCAGCCTAAACCCAACCTAAATTCAACCTAGACTAGTCCTAACTCAGAGCATCTGGAGGACCTGAGTGCCACCGGCTCCTTCTTGCTGCTCACGGCGGCGGGAAGGGAGGTTTAGGTCTAAACCTGGCCTAAACCAGCTCTAAACCTGACCTAAACCCAACCTAAACCCAGCCTAAACCTGACCTAAACCCAGCTCTAAACCCAACCTAAATTCAACCTAAACTGGTCCTAACTCAGAGCATCTGGAGGACCTGAGTGCCACTGGCTCCTTCTTGCTGCTCACGGCGGCGGGAAGGGAGGTTTAGGTCTAAACCCGGCCTAAACCCGACCTAAACCAGCTCTAAACCTGACCTAAACCCAGCCTAAACCCAACCTACTAAACCCAGCCTAAACTGGTTCTAATTCACAGGATCTGGAGAACTTCACAACCACCGGCTCCTTCTTGCTGCTCACGGTGGCGGGAAGGGAGGTTTAGGTCTAAAACTGGCCTAAACCCGACTTAAACCCAGCTCTAAACCTGATCTAAACCCAGCTCTATACCCAACCTAAATTCAACTTAAACTGGTCCTAACTCAGAGGATCTTGAGAACTTCACTACCACCGGCTCCTTCTTGCTGCTCACGGCGACGGCAAGGGAGGTTTAGGCCTAAACCCAACCTAAACCCAGCCTAAACCTGATCTAAACCCAGCTCTAAACCCAACCTAAATTCAACCTAAACTGGTCCTAACTCAGAGCATCTGGAGGACCTGAGTGCCACCAGCTCCTTCTTGCTGCTCACGGCGACAGAAAGGGTGCTTTAGGTCTAAACCCGGCCTAAACCCAGCCTAAACCTGATCTAAACCCAGCCTAAACCAGCTTTAAACCAAACTTAAACTCGTCCTAACTCAGAGGATCTGGAGAACTTCACAACCACCGGCTCCTTCTTGATGCTCACAGCAACAAAAGATGGTGGTTTAGGCCTAAACCCAAAGCTGAGCTCAGGCAGGATTTGGGCACCCGAAGCTGAGTTTAACTCGCCCCTGGGCACCCAAAGCCCAGCCTAACTCCCCCCTGGGCACCCAAAGCCCAGCCTAACTCACCCCTGGGCACCCAAATCCCAGACTAACTCACCCCTGGGCACCCGAAGCTGAGCTTAACTCGCCCCTGGGCACCCAAAGCCCAGCCTAACTCACCCCTGGGCACCCAAAGCCCAGCCTAACTCACCCCTGGGCACCCAAAGCCCAGCTTAACTCGCCCCTGGGCACCCAAAGCCCAGCCTAACTCACACCTGGGCACCCAAAGCCCAGCCTAACTCACCCCTGGGCACCCAAGGCCCAGCCTAACTCCCCCCTGGGCACCCAAAGCCCAGCCTAACTCACCCCTGGGCACCCAAGGCCCAGCCTAACTCACCCCTGGGCACCCAAAGCTGAGCCTAACTCACCCCTGGGCACCCCAAGCCCAGCCTAACTCCCCCCTGGGCACCCAAATCCCGGCCCCCCGCCCACCGCGCGTCCCCGCAGCCACGGAGAAGAACCGGCCCCAGACCGAGCTGGGCTCCAGCGAGGAGCAGGCGGTTCCTCGTTAAGGAGCCCGCTAATTACCCTAACGAGGCGGGGGAGGGGAGGCGCACCTGGAGGCGCTGCTGCTGCTGCTGCTGTTGCTCTTCTTGGCCTTCTTGGGCGGCGGCTCCTTGGCCTTGCTCTTCTTGGCCTCGTCCAGCTCCTCCTTCTTTTTGTGCTTCTCCTTCTTCTTCTCCTTCTTGTCCTTCTCCTTCTTCTTTGGTTTGTTCTGCTGGGGCTGGGACAGCGCCGCCAGCTGCTCGTGCACGGCCTTCAGCTGCGGGACGGCACGCCTTGGAGACCCCGAGAACTTCTCCAGGGTCCACCCGCGCCCACCTCCACCCGCCCCAGCGGCTCGGCCACAGCGGCCCGGGTCACCTCCAGGGTCATGGAGGGTGACCTGGAGTCACCAACCCAGCCCGGTCACCCCAGGAGATCCATGGACACCTCCAGGGTCATTGAGGGTGACCTGGAGTCACCAACCCACCCTGGTCACCCCAGGAGATCCATGGACACCTCTGAGGTCATTGAGGGTGACCTGGAGTCACCAACCCAGCCCGGTCACCCCAGGAGATCCATGGACACCTCCAGGGTCATCATGTGCAACCCAGAGTGACCAACCCAGCCCGGTCACCCCAGGAGATCCATGGACACCTCCAGGGTCATTGAGGGTGACCTGGAGTCACCAACCCACCCTGGTCACCCCAGGAGATCCATGGACACCTCTGAGGTCATTGAGGGTGATCTGGAGTGACCAACCCAGCCCGGTCACCCCAGGAGATCCATGGACACCTCCAGGGTCATCGAGGGTGACCTGGAGTCACCAACCCAGCCCGGTCACCCCAGGAGATCCATGGACACCTCCAGGGTCATCGAGGGTGACCTGGAGTCACCAACCCACCCTGGTCACCCCAGGAGATCCATGGACACCTCTGAGGTCATTGAGGGTGACCTGGAGTCACCAACCCAGCCCGGTCACCCCAGGAGATCCATGGACACCTCCAGGGTCATCGAGGGTGACCTGGAGTCACCAACCCACCCTGGTCACCCCAGGAGATCCATGGACACCTCTGAGGTCATTGAGGGTGACCTGGAGTCACCAACCCACCCTGGTCACCCCAGGAGATCCATGGACACCTCTGAGGTCACTGAGGGTAACTTGGAATGACCAACCCAGCCCGGTCACCCCAGGAGATCCATGGACACCTCCAGGGTCATCGAGGGTGACCTGGAGTCACCAACCCAGCCCGGTCACCCCAGGAGATCCATGGACACCTCTGAGGTCATTGAGTGTGACCTGGAGTCACCAACCCAGCCCGGTCACCCCAGGAGATCCATGGACACCTCCAGGGTCATCGTGTGCAACCCAGAGTGACCAACCCAGCCCGGTCACCCCAGGAGATCCATGGACACTCCAGGGTCATGGAGTGTGACCTGGAGTCACCAACCCAGCCCGGTCACCCCAGGAGATCCATGGACACCTCCAGGGTCATCGAGGGTGATCTGGAGTCACCAACCCAGCCCGGTCACCCCAGGAGATCCATGGACACCTCCAGGGTCATCGAGGGTGATCTGGAGTCACCAACCCAGCCCGGTCACCCCAGGAGATCCATGGACACCTCCAGGGTCATTGAGGGTGATCTGGAGTCACCAACCCACCCTGGTCACCCCAGGAGATCCATGGAGACCTCCAGGGTCATCGAGGGTGATCTGGAGTCACCAACCCAGCCCGGTCACCCCAGGAGATCCATGGAGACCTCCAGGGTCATCGAGGGTGATCTGGAGTCACCAACCCAGCCCGGTCACCCCAGGAGATCCATGGACACCTCCAGGGTCATTGAGGGTGATCTGGAGTCACCAACCCACCCTGGTCACCCCAGGAGATCCATGGAGACCTCCAGGGTCATCGAGGGTGATCTGGAGTCACCAACCCAGCCCGGTCACCCCAGGAGATCCATGGAGACCTCCAGGGTCATCGAGGGTGATCTGGAGTCACCAACCCAGCCCGGTCACCCCAGAGCAATGGTCAGGAGATCCATGGACACCTCCAGGGTCATCAAACCCAACCCATGACTGACCCCACCTGCTGAGGGTCACCTCCAACCATTCCATGGACACCTCCAGGGTCATCGTGTGCAACCTGGAGTGACCAACCCACCCCGGTCACCCCAGCAATGTCCAGGAGATCCATGGACACCTCCAGGGTCATCAAACCCAACCCATGACTGACCTCACCTGGTCCCTGTCACCTCCAATGGTTCCATGGAGACCTCCAGGGTCATCAAACCCAACCCATGACTGACCTCACCAAGTCACTGTCACTTCCAATGGTTCCATGGAGACCTCCAGGGTCATCAAACCCAACCCATGACTGACCTCACCATGTCACTGTCACCTCCAATGGTTCCATGGAGACCTCCAGGGTCATCAAACCCAACCCATGACTGACCTCACCTGGTCCCTGTCACCTCCAATGGTTCCATGGAGACCTCCAGGGTCATCAAACCCAACCCATGACTGACCTCACCTGGTCCCTGTCACCTCCAATGGTTCCATGGACACCTCCAGGGTCATCAAACCCAACCCATGACCCCACCTGGTCCCTGTCACCTCCAATGGTTCCATGGACACCTCCAGGGTCATCAAACCCAACCCATGACTGACCTCATCTGGTCCCTGTCACCTCCAATGGTTCCATGGAAACCTCCAGGGTCATCAAACCCAACCCATGACCCCACCTGGTCACTCATTTTGGGCCAACAAACCCAATGGTTTTGGGTCAACCCAAGACTTTCAGGCCAACAAACTCACGGATTTTGGGTCAACAAACCCGAGGAATTTGGGTCAAACCAATGGTTTTGGGTCAACCAATCCAACCAAGGATTTAAGGTCAACAAACCCAACAATTTCAGGTCAAACCAACCACTTTGGGTCAACCAACCCAAGTGGTTTTGAGTCAACCCAACGCAACTTTAGGTCAACGTACCCAACGGTTTTGGAGCAACCAACCCAACAATTTTGGGTCAAACCGAACCATTCTGGCTCAACCCGACAACCTTGGGTCAACCAACCCAACATTTTTGGGTCAACTCAAAAATTTTAGATAAACCCAACGATTTTGGAGCGACAAACTCAACAATCCTGGGTCAACAAACCCAACAATTTTGGGTTAAACCCAACAATCTTGGGTCAACCAACCCAACAATTTTGGGTCAACTCAAAAATCTCAGATAACCCAAACGATTTTGGAGCGACAAACCCAACAATCCTGGGTCAACAAACCCAACAATTCCAACAATTTTGGGTCAAAAAACCCAAGAAATTCAGATCGACAAATCAAACAATTCCAGTTGACAAACCCAACAATTTAGGTCAACAAACCCAACGATTGTGGGTCAACAAACCCAACGGTTTAGGTCAACAAACCCAACGATTTTGGGTGAACAAACCCAACAATATTGGGTCAACAAACCCAGTGACTTTGGGTCAACAAACCCAACGATTTTGGGTCGACAAACCCAACCATTTTGAGCTGAGAAACCCAATGGTTTAGGTCAACAAACCAAACAATTTTGGGTCAACAAACCCAACAATTTTGAGCTGACATCCCAAGGATTCCAGAATGACAAACCCAACGATTCTGGGTCAACAAACCCAACGACTTTGGGTTGACAAACCCAATGATTTCAAGCTAAGAAACACAATGATTTTGGGTCGACAAACCAAACGATTTTGGGTTGACAAACCCAATCATTTTGTGTTGACAAACCCAACGATTTTGGGTCAACAAACCCAATCATTTTGTGTTGATAAACCCAACGATTTTGAGTTGACAAACCCAACGATTTTGAGCTGACATCCCAAGGATTCCAAAATGACAAACCCAACGATTTTGAGCTGACATCCCAAGGATTCCAAAATGACAAACCCAACGATTCTGGGTCAACAAACCCAACGATTTTGGGCTGACATCCCAAGGATTCCAAAATGACAAACCCAACGATTTTGAGTTGACAAACCCAACGATTTTGGGCTGACATCCCAAGGATTCCAAAATGACAAACCCAATGACTTTGGGTCGACAAACCCAACAATTTTGAGTTGACAAACCCAACGATTTTGAGCTGACATCCCAAGGATTCCAAAATGACAAACCCAATGACTTTGGGTCGACAAACCCAACGATTTTGGGTTGACAAACCCAACGACTTTGGGTCGACAAACCCAACGATTTTGCGTTGACAAACCCAACGATTTTGGGCCGACAAACTCAAGCATTCCATAATGACAAACCCAACGCTTTCGCTGCCCCTGGAGCTGGCGGCCGTGGGACACCCAGGCCCTCCACCGCGACCCCAGGCCCACCCGGCGCCGCCGGCCGGGGCCTCGGGCCGTACCTGCTCCTGCAGCTCGGCCAAGCGCTGCGCCCGCTCCTCCTCGGAGTCGTCGGAGGAGCTGTCGCTGTCCGAGGAGCTGTCGCTGCTGCTGTCGCTGGACGAGGGCGGCGCCACCTTGGTGGGAGGTGGCACCACCACCGGCGACGAGGCGGGCACGGCCGGCTCCTCCGGCTCGTCCGGCATCTTGGCAAAGCGCATCTCGAACACGTCCTGCAAGCACAGCGGGGGGCCGGGGGTGACGCCGGGCTCGGCGCCGCCGCGGCTCCCGAACGGGGGGACCCCACGGACCGGGAGGTTCCGCACCGAAAATCAACTCCTGGACGTGGGGTGAGGCAGGGGCCATGGAATTTTGGGAGTTTCTTGGAGTTCTGACTCTGTCCGAGGTGGATTTAAGGGAAAAGTGATGGGATTTGCTCGTTTATTTTCTCGTTTAAAAGGTGCCGTTTTCAGGTTCTTGAGATCTTGGGTCACCTTCAGTAGAGGTTCCACCGTGGGTTCCCACTGGAGATCTCAACCATCTCCAAGGTGGTTTTGGGATGAAAAATTGGTGGTTTTGGGGGGAAAATTCAGAGGATTTCCCCAATTTCTTATTCAAAAGCTGCTTCTGGAGTTCTCCTCCATCTTCTCGGACCATCTCTGGTCGACTCCGTGATTTTCGAGGTCTTTTCCAACCTCAAGCCCACCACGGATTCCCACTGGAGACCTCAACCATCTCCAAGGTGGTTTTGGGGGAAAAACTCAGAGAAATTCCTCCATTTCCCGTTTCAAACCTGACTTTTCCAAGTTCTTGAGATCTTCCTGGACCATCTTTGGTTGACTCCACGATTTTTGAGGTCTTCTCCAGCCTCAATCCCACCAGGAATTCCCACCCCACTCCCCTCTTCATCCATCCCAGGGGTTCTCACTCACTTTGAAGGAATTCCTTTCCATTTGCCAGGATTTTTCCTCATTTTGGAAGGAATTTTCCATAATTTTGAAGGATTTTTCCCTCCATTTTAAAGCACATTTTGAAGGATTTTATTCCATTTTTCCTCCTTTTTGAAGGATTTTTAAAAATTTTCCTCCTTTTTGAAGGATTTTATTCCATTTTCCTCCTTTTTAAAGGATTTTTAAAAATTTTCCTCCTTTTTGAAGGATTTCATTCCATTTTCCTCCTTTTTAAAGGATTTTATTCATTTTTCCTCCTTTTTAAAGGATTTTTAAAAATTTTCCTCCTTTTTGAAGGATTTTATTCCATTTTCCTCCTTTTAAAGGATTTTTTAAAATTTTCCTCCTTTTTAAAGGATTTTATTCCATTTTCCCTTCTTTTAAAGGATTTTATTCCATTTTCCTCATTTTTAAAGGATTTTATTCCATTTTCCTCCTTTTAAAGGATTTTATTCAATTTTCAAGGATTTCAACATCATTCTGAAGGATTCTCACTCATTTTTAAACAATTTTTCCTATTTCTAGAAAGATTTCCTAAATTTTTGACAATCTCATTTTTAAAAGATTTTTCCTCAATTAAATAAAATTTTTCCTCCATTTTGAGTTTTTAAAACTTAATTTCCATTTTTTACTATCCCAAAACTCCAATTTAATTCCAATTTGGATTCTAAACCTCTTCCAGAAGCTGAAATTCCCTGGAAAACCCCAAAAATTGGGATATTCCGGGGATGAAAAATCAGAAAAATGAGTAATTCCAGAAAGATTCCAGGAGTCGTTTTTTGGGATTCTGACACTCAAAAATCCACTTTTTTTTTTTTTATTTTGATCCCAAAAATCAACATTTTTTCCCCAAAAAATGAGTTGAAAAACACAATTTTCCATGAAAAATCTTCAGCTTGGGAAATGAAAAATTGGGATTTTAAATTGGATTTTGCCTTTTCCTCCTGCTAGGGGTTGGAAAATTCCACAGAATTTTATTTAATTTCATGCTGGAATTGCGTTTTCCAGGCATCTCCTCCTCAAAAATTCCATATAAAATCACAAAAAAATTCCCGGATTTCCCTAAATTCATCCCAAAATTCACAATCCCTGGGCTCCAATGAAAGCTGAGCTGGATTTCTACAGAAACACCCCAAAAATTCCTGTTTTGGGATAAAATTCAGAATATTGGAGGAATTTTTGGGATAAAAAATATGGAATATTGGAGGAATTTTTGGGATAAAATTCGGAATATTGGGAGGAATTTTTGGGATAAAAAATTCGGAATATTGGAGGCATTTTTGGGATAAAATTCAGAATATTGGGAGGAATTTTTGGGATAAAATTCGGAATATTGGAGGGGAGCGTCGGGATCGAGGATTTTCCCAAATTTTTGGGATTTTTTTGTTTTTTGCTTCAAATAAATTCCCAAAAAACCACCGGAATTTTAGTTTTTTATGGAATTTTGGTGGTGAAATTTTCACTGGAGCTTTTTGAGGAGCAGATTCAGGAATGGCAAAATTTGGGAATGAGGAAAAACCGGGAAAATTCCCGGGAAGAGGCCGAGGAGGGACCCTGGGGAGCCTCCAGAGGATTTTTTTGGCGACAAAAATGGGAATTTTGGATTTTTTTGGGGATAAAAATGGGAATTTTGGAGCCACGCCGGTCCTGCCCACGCCTGCCTCAAACTGGGAGGGACGAAAAAAAGAAATTTTCAATAAAAGCTGGGCTGGAAGGGGATTGGAGGAAAATTGGGGAAAATTTGGGGAAAAAATGAGAAAAATTCAGAGGAAAATGAGGAAAAAATTGGGGGGAAATGAGGGAAAATTTGGGGAAAATTGAGGAAAAAATGAGGGGAAATTCAGGGGGAAATGAGGGAAAAATTGGGAAAAATTTGGGAAAATTCAGGGGAAAATATGGAAAAACTGAGCTGAGACAGGAAAAAGAGAAATATTCAATAAAAACTGGATTAAAGAGAGGAATTGTAATAAAATTTGGGGCAAGTTGAAGAAAAATTTAGGGAAAAATGAGGAAAAATCAGGGGAAAATGAGGGAAAAATAAGAAACATTAAATAAAATTTAGCTTAAAGGAAGAAATTTAGAAAAAATCAAGGGAAAATTAAGGGAAAAACAAGAAAAAATTCAGTTAAAAGGAAAATTTGAAATAAAACTGAGACTAAAGAAGGAAACCGGGAGAAAATTGAGAAATATTGAATAAAATAGAGTTTAAAGAAAATCAAGGAAAAATTAAGGGAAAACCAAGAACAAACTGAACTAAAAAAAAACCCCCATTAATTAAAACTGAGCCAATTTCCATCCCTTCAACAAATCTTAATTTACTTTTTTTTTCTGAGTCAGCATTTTCGATTTTTTCCATCATTTTAAAAATTTTTTATTTTGGGGTAAATCCCGCTGAGAAAACCGAGCCCATTTCCTTCACTTCAACAACAAAAAAAAGCCAATTTTTAATTTTTTTTTGGCCGAGTCAGCTTTTTTTTTTTTTTGTAATTTTTTTTTAAGTTATTTTTTTGGGGGTAAATCCCGCTAAAAACTAAAACTAAAAACCGACCCTACCTAAACGCCCTAAATAAGAAAACCGAGCCAATTTCCTTCACTTCAACAACAAAAAAAAAAGCCAATTTTAAATTTTTTTGGGCTGAGTCAGCTTTTTTTTTTTTGGTGAAATTTTTTTTTTTTTTTTTTTTTGGGGTAAATCCCACTAAAAACTAAAACTAAAAACCGACCCTACCTAAAGGCCCTAAATAATAAAACCGAGCCAATTTCCTTCACTTCAACAACAAAAAAGTGCCAATTAAAATAAATTTTTTGCTGAGTCAGCATTTTGGAATTTTTTTTTTTTTTTTTTTTTTTTTGTGGCAAATCCCGGTGGGAAAACCTCCCCCCAAAAAAAGGGAATTTTGGGGCGGACTCCTCACCTGGAGTTTCCTGGCCATGGCCACCACCTCGTGGTCGGCGGGGTTGTACTTGTAGCAGTTGGAGAACATCAGGCGGACGTCGGCCGCGAACTCCTGAGCGTCGCGGTACTCGCGGCCCTCCAGCTTGGACTGCGGGCACCAAATGTCCCCAATCCGCCCCGATTTCACCCCAATTCCACCCAAATTCCGCCCCGATTTCACCCCAATTCCACCCAAATTCTGCCCCGATTTCACCCCAATTCCGCCCAAATTCTGCCCCAATTTCACCCCAATTCCACCCAAATTCTGCCCGAATTTCACCCCAATTCCACCCAAATTCTGCCCCAATTCCACCCAAATTCTGCCCCGATTTCACCCCAATTCCACCCAAATTCTGCCCCAATTCCACCCAAACACTGCCCCAATTTCACCCCAATTCCACCCAAATTCTGCCGCGATTTCACCCAAGTTCTGTCCCAATTTTACCCAAATCCGCCCCAATTCTGCCCCAATTTCATCCCAGTTCTGCCCAAATTCTGCCGATTTCACCCCAATTCTGCCCCAATTTCACCCCAATTCCACCCAAATTCTGCCCCAATTTCACACAAACACTGCCCTGATTTCACCCAAATTCTGCCGCGATTTCACCCAGATTCTGCCCCAATTTTACCCAAATCCACCCCAATTCTGCCCCAATTCTGCCCTGATTTCACCCCAATTCTGCCCCAATTTCATCCCAATTCTGCCCAAATTCTGCCCAAATTCTGCCCAAATTCTGCCCAAATTCTGCCCGTCCCACCCAAATTCTGCCCCAGTGCCACCCCAATTCTGCCCCAATTTCACTCCAATGCCGCCCAAATTCTGCCCGAATTTCACCCCAATTCCACCTAAATTCTGCCCGAATTTCACCCCAATGCCGCCCAAATTCCACTCAAATCCCACCCAAATTCCACCTGAATTCCATTTTAATCACGCCCAACTTCCACTCGAATTCTGCCCAAATCCCACCCAAATCATGCCCAAATCCCACCCAAATCCCACCCAAATCGTGCCCAAATCCCACCCAAATCGTGCCCAAATCCCTCCCAAATTCCACCCAAATCTGCCCGAATTCCACACCAGGGATGGGCTGGGGGACAAACCCCATTTTTCCCCCTCCCTCCCCCCAAACCCCATTTTACCCCCCCAAACCCAATTTTTCCCCATCCCACCTCCCCAGACCCCATTTTCCTCCCCCCAAACCCCATTTTCCCCCCATCCCACCTCCCCAAACCCCATTTTCCTCCCCCCAAACCCCATTTTCCCCCCATCCCACCTCCCCAAACCCCATTTTCCTCCCCCCAAACCCCATTTTCCCCCCATCCCACCTCCCCAAACCCCATTTTCCTCCCCCCAAACCCCATTTTCCTCCCCCCAAACCCCATTTTCCCCTCATCCCACCCCCCCCAAACCCCATTTTCCTCCCCCCAAACCCCATTTTCCCCTCATCCCACCCCCCAAACCCCATTTCCCCCCAATCCCACCCCCCAAACCCCATTTTCCTCCCCCCAAACCCCATTTTCCCCTCATCCCACCCCCCCAAACCCCTTTTCCCCCCATCCCACCTCCCCAAACCCCATTTTCCTCCCCCCAAACCCCATTTTCCCCCCAATCCCACCCCCCAAACCCCATTTTCCTCCCCCCAAACCCCATTTTCCTCCCCCCAAACCCCATTTTTCCCCATCCCACCTCCCCAAACCCCATTTTCCTCCCCCCAAACCCCATTTTCCTCCCCCCAAACCCCATTTTCCTCCCCCCAAACCCCATTTTCCCCCCATCCCACCCCCCCAAACCCCATTTCCCCCCAATCCCACCCCCCAAACCCCATTTCCCCCCCATTTCCCCGTCCACCCCGCTCACCTTGATGGTGCTGAGGTCCATGGGGTGCTTGATGATGTCGCAGTAGTCGTGCAGCCCCAGCGCCTCCACGTCCACGGGCTTGTAGAAGGGCCAGGCGTAGGCGGCGTGCTTCTTGGCGAACATCTCCTTGATGATGCCGCCGCAGTACTTGAGCTGCTCCGAGGCCTTGGAGGCGCGCGCCTCGCCCGGCTGCTGCTGCGAGTCGGGCACCTCCTTCTTGGGGGGCTTCGGGGGGCGGCCGCCCTCGCGCCGCGCCCCCAGCTTGGCGGCCTTGGGCTCGGCGGGCAGCGAGGGCGACTCGTGGATGGGGTCCAGCGCCGTGGGCGTGGTGGTGTCGGCTTTCCGCTTGACGCCCTTCTTGGTCTGCCGGCAGCGCGGGCGTCAGCGGGGCGGGGTCGGGGTTTGGGATTTGGGGGTCAGGGTTTGGGGTTTGGGGTGGGATTTGGGGTTTGGGGGTCGGGGTTTGGGGTGGGATCAGGGTTTGGGGTTTGGGGGTCGGGGTTTGGGATGGGATTGGGGTTTGGGGGTCGGGGTTTGGGGTGGGATCAGGGTTTGGGGTTTGGGGTTTGGGGGTCGGGGTGGGATTTGGGTTTTGGGGTCAGGGTTTGGGATGGGATTGGGGTTTGGGGGTCAGGGTTTGGGGGTCGGGATTTGGGTTTTGGGGTCAGGGTTTGGGATGGGATTGGGATTTGGGGTGGGATTGGGGTTTGGGGGTCGGGATTTGGGGTTTGGGGTCAGGGTTTGGGTTTTGGGGTCAGGGTTTGGGATGGGATTGGGGTTTGGGGGTCGGGGTTTGGGGTTTGGGGGTCGGGGTTTGGGATGGGATTGGGGTTTGGGGGTCAGGATTTGGGGTGGGATCAGGGTTTGGGGGTTGCGATTTGGGGTTGGGGTGGGATTGGGTTTTGGGGGTTGGGATTTGGGTTTTGGGGTCAGGGTTTGGGGTGGGATTGGGGTTTGGGGGTCAGGATTTGGGGTCTGGGGGTCGGGATTTGGGGTTTGGGGTCAGGGTTTGGGTTTTGGGGTCAGGGTTTGGGATGGGATTGGGTTTTGGGGGTCGGGATTTGGGGTCTGGGGGTCGGGATTTGGGGTGGTGTTGCCATCACGCTGTGGGATTGGGGGTTTGGGGTCAGGATTTGAGGTGGGATTTGGAGTTTGGGGTCAGGGTTTGGGGTGGGATCGGGATTTGGGGTTTGGGGGTCGGGGATTTGGGGGGATTTGGGGTTTGGGGGTCGGGGTTTGGGGTGGGATTTGGAGTGGGATTGGGGGTTTGGGGTTGGGATTTGGGGACGTTCCTTGGGGTTTTGGGGTTGGGATTTGGGGGCATTCTTTGGGTTTTGGGGTTGGGATTTGGGATTTTGGGGTTTGGAGTTTGACTTTGGGATTTTGGGGTTTGGGGTCTCCACTTTGGGATCGTTCTTTGGGATTTTGGGGTTTGGGGTTTCTGCTTTGGGATCGTTTTTGGGATTTTGGGGTTTCTGCTTTGGAATTTGGGGATTTTGGGGTTTCTCCTTTGGGATTTTGGGGTTTGGGGTTTCTCCTTTGGGATCACTCAATAATCAACATTAAATGAAATAATAAATCCCAACACCAAATCAGACCAATTAACCTTGGCTAATGAACGCTAATTAACACCAACCAAAACAAACCTAATACCAAATCCCACCCCTTAATTAACCTAATTACTGGTGCCTAACGAAGCATAGATAATAATGATAATTATAATAATAATAGCAACAACAATAATAACGATAAAAATAGAAAACCAGTAATTAACACCACTAACACCTAAGCCAAACCCAATCCCAGTCCCTCATTAAGCTAATTACGGGTGCTTAATGAAGCAATGATAATAATAACCCAAAAAACTCCAATAATAATCTGATAGTAATAACAATAACTAATAATAATAATAATTAAACAACAATTAACACCACCAAACCCAACCCCATATGCAGTCCCTAATTAAGCTAATTACAGGCGCCTAACGAAGCCATGAAAACAGCAATGAAAACAATATTAATAATAACAGTAACATTAATAAAAATAATAATAAACAACAATTAACACCAAAGGCAGTCCCTAATTAAGGTAATTACGGGCACCTAACGAATCAATGACAATAAACACCACCAACCCTAACCTCAGTCCCTAATTAAGCTAATTACAGGTACCTAACGGAGCAATGTCAATAAACACCACCAACCCCAACCTCAGTCCCTAATTAAGCTAATTACGGGCACCTAACGGAGCAATGGCAACGATAACAAAAAGAACAATAACAGTGATAACAATAACAACAATAAATAAACAATTAACACCAAGGACAGTCCCTAATGAAGCTAATTACGGGTACCTAACGAAGCAATGGCAATGATAATGAAAACAACGGTAACAGTAATAACAATAACTAATAATAACAACAACAAATAAAAAAATTACACCAAGGGCAGCCCCTAATTAAGCTAATTACAGGTGCCTAACAAAGCAATGTCAATAAACACCATCAACCCCAACCTCAGTCCCTAATTAAGCTAATTATGGGCACCTAACAGAGCAATGGCAATGATAATGAAAACAAGAATAACAGTAATAATGATAACTAATAATAATAATAATAAACAAACAATTAGCACCAGGGTAGTCCTTAACGAAGCTAATTACGGGTACCTAACGAATCAATGGCAATAAACACCACCAACCCCAACCTCAGTCCCTAATTAAGCTAATTACGGGCACCTAACGGAGCAATGGCAACGATAACAAAAAGAACAATAACAGTGATAACAATAACAACAATAAATAAACAATTAACACCAAGGACAGTCCCTAATGAAGCTAATTACGGGTACCTAACGAAGCAATGGCAATGATAATGAAAACAACGGTAACAGTAATAACAATAACTAATAATAACAACAACAAATAAAAAAATTACACCAAGGGCAGCCCCTAATTAAGCTAATTACGGGTACCTAACAAAGCAATGGCAATAAGCACCACCAACCCCAACCTCAGTCCCTAATTAAGCTAATTACAGGTACCTAACGAAGCAATGTCAATAAACACCACCAACCCCAACCTCAGTCCCTAATTAAGCTAATTACGGGCACCTAACAGAGCAATGGCAATGATAATGAAAACAAGAATAACAGTAATAATGATAACTAATAATAATAATAATAAACAAACAATTAGCACCAGGATAGTCCTTAATGAAGCTAATTACGGGTACCTAACGAATCAATGGCAATAAACACTACCAACCCCAACCTCAGTCCCTAATTAAGCTAATTACAGGTACCTAACAGAGCAATGTCAATAAACACCACCAACCCCAACCTCAGTCCCTAATTAAGCTAATTACAGGTACCTAACGGAGCAATGTCAATAAACACCACCAACCCCAACCTCAGTCCCTAATTAAGCTAATTATGGATACCTAACGAATCAACAGCAATAATAATGAAACCAAGAATAACAGTAATAACCATAACTAATAATAACAACAACAAATAAAAATGTAACACCAAGGGCAGTCCCTAATTAAGCTAATTACGGGTACCCAACGAAGCAATGGCAACAATAATGAAAACAATAACAGTAATAATGATAACTAATAATAATAATAATAATAATTAAACAATTAGCACCAGGGTAGTCCTTAATTTAGCTAATTACGGGTACCTAACGAATCAATGGCAATAAACACCACCAACCCTAACCTCAGTCCCTAATTAAGCTAATTACAGGTACCTAACGGAACAATGGCAATAAACAGCACCAACCCCAACCTCAGTCCCTAATTAAGCTAATTATGGATACCTAACGAATCAACAGCAATAATAATGAAACCAAGAATAACAGTAATAGCGATAGCTAGTAATAATAATAATAATAATAATAATAATAATAATAATAATAATAATAGTTAAAATACTACTAGTACTAATAATAACAATGATAGCTAAAAATAATAACAATAATAATAATGATAGCTAAAATACTACTACTAATAATAACAATGATAGCTAAAAATTAATAATAATAATAATAATAATGATAACTAAAATACTACTACTAATAATAACAACGATAGCTAAAAATGATAATAATAATAATAATAATAATAATAACAATAATGATAGCTAAAAAAATAATAATAATGATAGCTAATAATAATAATAATAAGAAGAACAATAGCTAAAATACTACTACTAATAATAATAATGATAGCTAAAAATAATAATAATAAAAGTAATAATAATAAAAATAATAATAATAACAACAATAGCTAATAATAATAATAATAATTATTATAGCTAATAATAATAATGATAGCTAATAATAATAATAATAATAGTAGTAGTAACGATAGATAATAATAATAATAATAGTAATAGTAATAATAGTAATAATAGTAATAATAATAATAATAATAATAATAATAATAATAATAACAACAACAACAACAACAACAACGAGCGGGGCCGAGGCGGCGGGGCGGCTCACCTTGAGGGGCGGCGCGGGCGCGGGCAGGACGGGCGGGTGGGGCTGCAGGGCGGCGGGCGCGGCGGGCGCGGGCGGCGGCGCCGGGGCGGGCGCGGGCGGCACCGCGGTGACGGCGGGCGGCGGCAGCAGCTCCGCGCCCGCCGCGCCCAGCGGCAGCGGCGGCGCCAGGCCCGGCACCGGCGGCACCGGGGACGGCGCCGGGGCCGGCAGCGCCGAGGAGCCCGGCTTGGAGGGCGCTGCCGGGGGAAACTGAGTCACGGCGCGGCACCGCGGGGAGCAAGGGGGAATAGGGGGAATAATGGGGGATAATGGGGGATAAATGGGGGATAATGGGGGATAATGGGGAATGATGGGGAATGAATGGGGGAATGAATGGGGGAATAATGGGGGATAATGGGGGAATAATGGGGGATAATGGGGGATAATGGGGGATAAATGGGGGATAATGGGGGGAAATGGGGAATGAATGGGGAATGAATGGGGAATGATGGGGGAATAATGGGGGATAATGGGGGATAAGGGGGAAATGAATGGGGAATGATGGGGAATAATGGGGGATAATGGGGAATAATGGGTAAATAAATGGGGAATGATGGGGGAATAATGGGGGATAAGGGGGAAATGAATGGGGAATGAATGGGGAATGAATGGGAAATGAATGGGAAATGAATGGGAAATGAATGGGAAATGAATGGGAAATGAATGGGAAATGAATGGGGAATAATGGGGAATGAATGGGGAATGATGGGGGAATAATGGGGGAATAATGGGGGAATAGTGGGGGATAATGGGGGATAAATGGGGGATAATGGGGGAATGAATGGGGAATGAATGGGGAATAATGGGGGATAAATGGGGGATAAATGGGGGATAAGGGGGGAATGAATGGGGAATGATGGGGGAATAATGGGGGAATAATGGGGGAATGAATGGGGAATGAATGGGGGATAATGGGGAAATGAATGGGGAATAAGGGGGGAATGAATGGGGAATAATGGGGGAATGAATGGGGAATAATGGGGAATAATGGGGGAATAAGGGGGGAATAAGGGGGGAATAAATGGGGGATAATGGGGAAATGAATGGGGAAATGAATGGGAAATAAGGGGGAAATAATGGGGGGATAAATGGGGGATAATGGGGAAATGAATGGGAAATAAATGGGGAATAATGGGGGAATAATGGGGGAATGAATGGGGAATGAATGGGGAATAATGGGGCAATAAATGGGAGATAAATGGGGGAATGAATGGGAAATGAATGGGGAATGATGGGGGAATGAATGGGGAATAAGGGGGAATGAATGGGGAAATGAATGGGAAATAATGGGAAAATAATGGGGGGATAAATGGGAAATAAATGGGGGAATGAATGGGAAATAGGGGGAAATAATGGGGGATAAATGGGAAATGAATGGGGAATGAAAGGGGAATGATGGGGGAATGAGGGGGGAATGAATGGGAAATAAGGGGGGAAATAATAGGGAAATAAAGGGGAATAAAGGGGGAATAAGGGGGAAATAAAGGGAAATAAATGAGAAATAATGGGAAATAAAGGGGAAAATGAATGGGAAATAAATGGGGAATAAGGGGGAAATGAATGGGAAATAATGGGGGAATAAATGGAAAATAATGGGGAAATAAGGAGGAATAATGGGGGAAATGAATGGGAAATAAGGGGGAAAAATGGGAAATAAGGCGGAAATAAAGGGGGAAATAAATGGGAAAAAGGGAGAAATAAATGGGAAATAAAGGGGAAAATAAATGGGAAAAAGGGGGAAAATATGGGGGAAATGAGGGGAAATAAGGGAAAACAGGAGGGAAATGAGGGGGAAAATGAAGGGAAAATAGGGAAAATTAAGGGGGGACACAGGAGGGAAAATCAGGGAAAAAATATGGGAAAATAGGAAAGAAAATAGGGGGGAATGATGGGAAATAAAGGAAAAGGGGGGAAACAAGGGGGGAAATTTTGGGATTTTTTTCAGAAATTTTGCGAATTTCAGGACTTTTTTTGGGGGGGATTTTTTAGGATTTTTTGGGGGAATTTTGGGAATTTTTTGGAGGTGGGAATTTTGCGGATTTGGGGATTATTTGGGGGGAATTTTGGGAATTTATTTTTCAGAAATTTTACGAATTTCAGGACTTTTTTGGGGGGGAATTTTTATATTTTATGGGGGGGAATTCTGCGGATTTGGGGGTTATTTGGGGGGAATTTTGGGAATTTATTTTTCAGAAATTTTGCGAATTTCAGGACTTTTTTGGGGGGGAATTTTAGGATTTTTTGGGGGAATTTTGGGAAGTTTTTGGAGGTGGGAATTTTGCGGATTTGGGGGTTTTTGGGAGGAATTTTGGCAATTTATTTTTCAGAAATTTTGCGAATTTCAGGACTTTTTTGGGGGGAATTTTGGAAATTTTTTTGAGGTGGGAATTTTGCGGATTTGGGCGTTATTTGAGGGGAATGTTGGGAATTTTTTTTCAGAAATTTTGCGAATTTCAGGACTTTTTTGGGGGGAATTTTAGGATTTTTTGCGGGGAATTTTGGGAATTTTTTGGAGGTGGGAATTTTGCGGATTTGGGGGTTATTTGGGGGGAATTTTGGGAATTTTTTTGGGAATTCAGGACCCCCCACCTGCTTCCTTGCGGGCGCGGCCCCGGCCCTTGGTCTGGGCGATGACGATTTCCGTTTCCTCCGGCGTCATCTCCGAGATCTTCTGCAGGAAAAGCTTCTCCAGAGCCTCTGCCATCAGCACAATGTCATCTCCTGGCTAAAAAATGGGATAAAAAAATCACAATTTGGGAAAAAAGCTTCTCCAGAGCCTCTGCCATCAGCACAATGTCATCTCCTGGCTAAAAAACGGGATAAAAAATTCACAATTTGGGTAAAAACCCTCCTGCCATCAGCACAATGTCATCTCCTGGCTAAAAAACGGGATAAAAAATTCACAATTTGGGCAAAAAGCTTCTCCAGAGCCTCTGCCATCAGCACAATGTCATCTCCTGGCTAAAAAACGGGATAAAAAATTCACAATTTGGGCAAAGAGCTTCTCCAGAGCCTCTGCCATCAGCACAATGTCATCTCCTGGCTAAAAAATGGGATAAAAAATTCACAATTTGGGAAAAAACCCTCCTGCCATCAGCACAATTCCCCATTTTTTTCCCCAAAACAATTCACTGGTTTCTCCCCCTAAAATTCCCTGGTGTATTCCTCCAAAATTTCCTGGAATTTTCCCCCCAAATTCCCTGGTATTTTTCCCCAAACTCCCCATTTTTTCCCACAAAAAATCACTTTTTTTCCCCCTAAAATTCCCTGGTTTCTTCCCCAAAATTACCCGTGTTTTTTCCCAAAAATTCCCTGGAATTTTTCCCCAATATTCCTGATTTTTTTTCCCCAAAATTCCCTGGGATTTCCCCCCACAAATTTCATTGGTTTTTCCACCAAAATTCCCTGGGATTTTTTCCCCCCAAATTTCACTGATTTTTCCCCAAAAATTCCCTGTTTTTTCCCCCAAAATTCCCTCTTTTTTCCTCATAATTACCTGGGTTTTTTCCCAAAATTCCCCATTTTTTCCTCCCAAAATTCTGTGTTTTTTCCCCAAAATTGCCTGGGATTTACCTTGTTGTAGATGTAGCAGTTTGTAAACATGGTGTTGAAATCCTGGATACATTCTTGAGCGTTCCAGTAATAATTATTTTCCAAGCGTTTCTTTATTGTTCCCATATCCATCGGAGTTTTTATGATTTTATAATAATCCTGGGGGAAAAAATCGGGATTTTAGGGATTTTTAAGGATTTGGGTGTTTTTGGTTTATTCCTGGATTCATCGGCACTTGGGTTGCTTCCAAAATTGGGGATTTTTCATTTTAAAAGGAAGAAAATTTGGGAAATTTAAGGCAAAAAGCAGAGAAATCGATCGAGTCCAACTTGGAGACGTCAAATCCAACCATTGGATCACAAAATCCAACCACTGGGTCACCAACTGAACCACTGGGTGGTCAACTCAACCACTGGGTCACCGACTCAACCACTGGGTCACCAACTGAACCACTGGGTGGTCAATTCAACCATTGGGTGGTCAACTCAACCACTGGGTCACCAACTCAACCTTTGGGTCACCAACTCAACCACGGGGTCACCAACTCAACCTTTGGGTCACCAACTCAACCATTGGGCCACCAACTCAACCTTTGGGTCACCGACTCAACCATTGGGACGTCAACTCAACCACTGGGTCACCAACTCAACCATTGGGCCACCAACTCAACCATTGGGTCACCAACTCAACCATTGGGTCACCAACTCAACCATTGGGTGGTCAACTCAACCACTGGGTCAACAACTCCTCCATTGGGTCACCAACTCAACCACTGGGTCATCAGTTCAACCACCGGGTCACCAACTCAACCATTGGGTGGTCAACTCAACCATTGGGTCATCAACTCCTCCATTGGGTCACCAACTCTATCACTGGGTCATCAGTTCAACCATTGGGCCACCAACTCAACCACTGGGTCATCAAATCAACCACTGAGTCACCAACTCCTCCATTGGGTCACCAACTCAACGATTGGGTGGTCAACTCAACCATTGGGCCACCAACTCAACCACTGGGTCATCAAATCAACCACTGAGTCACCAACTCCTCCATTGGGTCATCAACTCAACCATTGGCTGGTCAACTCAACCACTGGGTCACCAACTCCTCCATTGGGTCACCAACTCAACCGCTGTGTTGTCAACTCAACCACTGGATCATCAACCCAACCATTGTGTCACCAACATTCCCCATTCTTGGAGAACCCCAACATTCCCAACTCCTGGAGATCTCCACCATTCCCAACTCCTGGAGATCCCCACCATTCCCAACTCCTGGAGAACCCAAACAGATCCCCACCATTCCCAACTCCTGGAGAACCCCAACACTCCCAACTCCTGGAGAACCCAATCAGAACCCCACCATTCCCAACTCCTGGAGATCCCCGATCTCCTCCCGCGCTCACCGGGAGGTTGAGCTTGACGGCGTCCACGGGCTGCTGGAAGGGCCACGCGAACTGGTGCTTCCAGAGGGTCTTGAGGACCACCTTGAGCAGGTACTGGAGCTGGTTGGTTTGGCGCTTGGGTTTGTTGGGGTTGGACGTCTCCGGCGGCGGCGGGTTGACGCCGACGCCGGCCCCGGGCTGGGCCTGGCCCGGCGCCGGCGCCGCCGACGGCTGCGTGGAGTCCAGGGCGTCCGGCAGCACCGGGAGGTTCCGCAGGCGCGTGCCGGGGCCGCTCTCGGCCGCCATGGCGTTGATGCCGTTGCATTCCTCACCGGAGACCCTGCGCACGGACGGGAACGGCTCCAGCGACCATCTGGGCGTCGGGACCACCCTGAGGTGGCACCCAAGGGATTGGGAACACCCTGAGGTGGCACCCAGAGGGGTTGGGACCACCCTGAGGTGGCACCCAGGGGATTGGGAACACCCTGAGGTGGCACCCAGGGGCTGGGAACACCCTGAGGTGGCACCCAGGGGATTGGGAACACCCTGAGGTGGCACCCAGGGGCTGGGAACACCCTGAGGTGGATTTGGGACCACCCTGAGGTGGCACCCAGGGGGTTGGGAACACCCTGAGGTGGCACCCAGGGGGTTGGGAACACCCTGAGGTGGCACCCAGGGGATTGGGAACACCCTGAGGTGGCACCCAGGGGCTGGGAACACCCTGAGGTGGATTTGGGACCACCCTGAGGTGGCACCCAGGGGGTTGGGAACACCCTGAGGTGGCACCCAGGGGGTTGGGAACACCCTGAGGTGGCACCCAGAGGGGCTGGGATCACCCTGAGGTGGCACCCAGGGGGTTGGGAACACCCTGAGGTGGCACCCAGAGGGGCTGGGACCACCCTGAGGTGGCACCCAGAGGGTTGGGACCACCCTGAGGTGGCACCCAGAGGGGCTGGGAACACCCTGAGGTGGCACCCAAGGGATTGGGAACACCCTGAGGTGGCACCCAGGGGCTGGGAACACCCTGAGGTGGATTTGGGACCACCCTGAGGTGGCACCCAGAGGGGCTGGGACCACACTGAGGTGGCACCCAGGGGCTGGGAACACCCTGAGGTGGCACCCAAGGGATTGGGAACACCCTGAGGTGGCACCCAGGGGGTTGGGACCGCCATGAGGTGGCACCCAAGGGATTGGGAACACCCTGAGGTGGCACCCAGAGGGGTTGGGACCACCCTGAGGTGGCACCCAGGGGATTGGGAACACCCTGAGGTGGCACCCAGGGGCTGGGAACACCCTGAGGTGGATTTGGGACCACCCTGAGGTGGCACCCAGGGGGCTGGGACCACCCTGAGGTGGCACCCAGGGGGTTGGGACCGCCCTGAGGTGGCACCCAGGGGGTTGGGACCACCCTGAGGTGGCACCCAGGGGCTGGGAACACCCTGAGGTGGATTTGGGACCACCCTGAGGTGGCACCCAGGGGGCTGGGACCACCCTGAGGTGGCACCCAGGGGGTTGGGACCGCCCTGAGGTGGCACCCAGGGGCTGGGAACACCCTGAGGTGGCACCCAAGGGATTGGGAACACCCTGAGGTGGCACCCAGGGGGTTGGGACCACCCTGAGGTGGCACCCAGGGGCTGGGAACACCCTGAGGTGGATTTGGGACCACCCTGAGGTGGCACCCAGAGGGGCTGGAATCACCCTGAGGTGGCACCCAGAGGGGCTGGGACCACCCTGAGGTGGCACCCAGGGGTTGGGACCACCCTGAGGTGGCACCCAGGGGGTTGGGAACACCCTGAGGTGGCACCCAGGGGGTTGGGAACACCCTGAGGTGGATTTGGGACCACCCTGAGGTGGCACCCAGGGGCTGGGAACACCCTGAGGTGGCACCCAGGGGGTTGGGAACACACTGAGGTGGCACCCAGAGGGGCTGGGAACACCCTGAGGTGGCACCCAGAGGGGCTGGGACCACCCTGAGGTGGCACCCAGAGGGGTTGGGAACACCCTGAGGTGGCACCCAGAGGGGCTGGGACCACCCTGAGGTGGCACCCAGGGGCTGGGACCACCCTGAGGTGGCACCCAGGGGCTGGGAACACCCTGAGGTGGATTTGGGACCACCCTGAGGTGGCACCCAGAGGGGTTGGGAACACCCTGAGGTGGCACCCAGAGGGGCTGGGACCACCCTGAGGTGGCACCCAGGGGCTGGGACCACCCTGAGGTGGCACCCAGGGGGTTGGGAACACCCTGAGGTGGCACCCAGGGGCTGGGACCACCCTGAGGTGGCACCCAGGGGATTGGGAACACCCTGAGGTGGCACCCAAGGGATTGGGAACACCCTGAGGTGGATTTGGGATCATCCTGAGGAACCTCAGGTGGCACCCAGGGGGCTGGGACCACCCTGAGGTGGCACCCAGGGGATTGGGAACACCCTGAGGTGGCACCAAGGGGCGTCGGGACCACCCTGAGGTGGCACCCAGGGGATTGGGAACACCCTGAGGTGGCACCCAGGGGATTGGGACCACCCTGAGGGACCTGAGGTGGGTTTGGGCAGCTGGGACTGAAATTTGGGAAAAAAGGGACAGAAATTTGGGGAAGAATAGGCAGAAATTGGGAAAAAAGAGGCAGAAATTGGAAAAAAAGGAACAGGAATTTGGGAAAAAAGGAGCAGAAATTTGGGAAAAAAGGAGCAGAAATTGGGCAAAAAGGGGCAGAAGTTTGGGAAAAAAGGGGCAGAAGTTTGGGAAAAGGGGCAGGAATTGGAAAAAAAAGGAACAGGAATTTGGGAAAAAAGGGGCAGAAGTTTGGGAAAAAAGGAGCAGAAATTTGGGAAAAAGGAGCAGAAATTGGGAAAAAAGGGGCAGAAGTTTGGGAAAAAAGGGGCAGAAGTTTGGGAAAAGGGGCAGGAATTGGAAAAAAAAGGAACAGGAATTTGGGAAAAGGGGGCAGAAATTTGGGAAAAAAGGGGCAGAAATTGGGCAAAAAGGAGCAGAAATTTGGGAAAAAGGAGCAGAAATTGGGAAAAAAGGGGCAGAAGTTTGGGAAAAAAGAGGCAGAAATTTGGAAAAAAGGGGCAGAAGTTTGGGAAAAAAGGGGCAGAAGTTTGGGAAAAAAGGGGCAGAAGTTTGGGAAAAAAGGGGACAGAAATTTAGGAAAAAAGACAGAAATTTGGGAAAAAAGGGGCAGGAATTTGGGAAAAGGGGCAGAATTTGGGACAAAGGGGACAGAAATTTGGGAAAAGGGGCAGGAATTTGGGACAAAGGGGCAGAATTTGGGACAAAGGGGGCAGAATTTGGGACAAAGGGGCAGGAATTTGGGAAAAGGGGCAGAATTTGGGAAAAGGGGCAGGAATTTGGGAAAAGGGGCAGAATTTGGGACAAAGGGGCAGAATTTGGGACAAAGGGACAGGAATTTGGGACAAAGGGACAGGAATTTGGGACAAAGGGGCAGGAATTTGGGAAAGGGGCAGGAATTTGGGAAAGGGGCAGAATTTGGGACAAATGGATTTTGGGAGGCTCCCAGCCCGTACCTTGTAGGATACATTGCCATGGAATTTCTGCCCGGAAAACGCCGCGGAGTCAGAGCCCGCTCGGCTCCTCCATGGATCCCGCCCGGCCTCCGAGCCCGACCTGAGAGAAAAATCCTTGGGAATTGTTGGGAATTTCCTCCAAATCCTGGAATTCCACCCTGCTATTCTCGGCATCCACAAAAATCGGGAAAATCCGACAGAAAAATGAGGTTTTGGCACCAAAATTTGGATTTTTCCCACTTTTTCCAAATCTCGAGGAGGGTTTTTTTTTGCTCCAGGTCCTGACTCTGAGGGGGAAAAACCTCAGGAATGTTGGGAGTTTCCTCCAAAATCCTGGAATTCCACCCTGCTATTATCGGCATCCACAAAAATCAGGAAAATCCGACAGAAAAATGAGGTTTTGGCGCCAAAATTCGAATTTTTCCCTTTTTTTTCCCCCGTTTTTCAGACCCAAATCCAGATTTTGAGGAGGGATTTGTGCTCCAGATCCCAACTCTGAGGGGGAAAAATCCCAGGAATGTTGGGAATTTCCTCAAAATCCTGGAAATCCACCCTGCTTTTCTTGGGATCCAGAAAAATCAAGAAAATCCTACAGAAAAATGAGGTTTTGGCACCAAAATTGGAGTTTTTCCCACTTTTTCCAGATGTCAAGGAGGGTTTTGTGCTCCAGGTCCCGACTCTGAGGGGGAAAATCCTTGGGAATTGTTGGGAATTTCCACCCAAAATCCTGGAAATCAACCCTGCTATTATTCAGATCCAGAAAAATCAGGAAAATTTGACAGAAAAATGAAGATTTGGCACCAAAATTTGGATTTTTCTAATTTTTTCCAGATCTTGAGGAGGGTTTTGTGCTCCAGGTCCCGACTCTGAGGGAAAAAATCCCAGGAATGTTGGGAATTTCCTCAAAATCCTGGAAATCCACCCTGGTTTTATTTGGATTAAAAATTTAAAAAATCCTACAGAAAAATGAGATTTTGGCACTAAAATTTGGATTTTTCCTGTGTTTTTTTCCCATTTTCCAGCTCCAAATCCACATTTCAAGAAGGGATTTGTGGCTGCTCCAGGAAAAATCCTGGAATTTCCCTCAGGAATGCAGGACATCTGGGATTTCCCTGGAAAAACCCTGGAATTTCCCGGGAAATCTGGGATTTACCTGAGTTCCAGGTGCCCTTCCAGGTGTGGCTCCCTCAGCCTCTGACCTTCATCTTCCACCTCGCGCTGGAAAAAGCTCTGGGAAAAAAAGGGAATTCCATAAATTCCTGATTCCAGCCCAAAATTCCCAATCCCAGTCCCAAAATTCCCAATTCCAGTCCAAGATTCCAAATTCCAGTGAAAAATACCCAATTTTGGCACCAAAATTCCCAATTCCAGCCTCAAAATTCCCAAATTCTGTCCTTAAAATTCCCAATTCCAGTGAAAAATTTCAGATTTGGCCCCAAAATTCCCAATTTCAGCCCCAAAATTCCCAATTCTAGTCCAAGATTCCCAATTCCAGTCTCAAAATGCCCAATTTTGGCCTCGAAATTCCCAATTTAGGCCACAAATTCTCAATTCCAGCCCCAAAATTCCCAATCCCAGCCCCAAAATCCCCAATTCAAGCCTCAAATATCCGAATTCTGGCCACAAATTCCCAATTCCAGCCCCAAAATTCCAATTTTAGCCCCAAAATCTCCCCAAAAATACAATTTAAACCCCCAGAAAATGAAGGAAGCAAAATCCTCCCCTCCTCAGGCCAGCCCAACTCCACCTCAGATTAATTAAAACCGGGTTTAATTAACATTTAGTGCTGGGTTTAATTGGTTCAGGGCCTTACTCTGGGTTTATCTCACCCCAGATTAATTAAAACCGGATTAATTAACATTAAAACCCAGATTAATGAACATTTTAGTGCTGGGTTTAATTGGTTCAGGGCCTTACTCTCGGTTTACCTCACCTCAGATTAATTAAAACCAGATTAATTAACATTAAACCCCAGATTAATTAACATTTAGTGCTGGGTTTAATTGGTGGAGCCCCAAATCCAAGCCCAGGGATGGCAAAAAAAAGAGGAAAATTCCCCAAATTCCCCCAAATCCAGGAGTTTTCCCTTGGAATTCCCCAAATTTTCACCCTATCCCAGGAAATTTGGGATGAAAATTCCCATTTTTCCTCCAGTTCTAGGTGAAAACGGCACAGAATTCCCAGAAAATCCCAAATATTCCAATCCCAGGAAATTTGGGATAAAAATTTCCAGTTTTCTTCCAGTACCTTAAATAACCCTAAAACTTTAGGAATTATGCTCAAATTTTGGGATTGACCCTTAAATAATCCCAAAATTTTGGGAATAATCCTTAAAAAACTCCAAAAGTTTGCAAATAATCCTTAAAAAACCCCCAAAATTTGGGAACAATCCTGAAATAATCCCCAAATTTTGGAAAATTATCCTGAAGTAACTCAAAAATTTGGGAATTATCCTTAAATAACCCCAAACTTTGGGAATGACACTCAAATATTGGGAATTGATCCTCATATAACCCCGAATTTTGGGAACTGAACCTCGAACAATCCCAAAATTTTGGGAATAATCCTCAAATAACCCCAAATTTTGGGAACTGATCCTCAAATAAACCCAAATTTTGGGAACTGAACCTCAAATATCCCCAAACTTTAAGGAATAATCCTTAAACAACCCCAAAATTTTGGGGAATAGTCCTTAAATAACCCCAGAATCTTGGGAATAATCCTCAAATACCCCCAAAATTTTGGGAATGATCGTTAAATAATCCCAGAATTTTGGGGAAATGATCCTTAAATAACCCCAAAATTTGGGAATAACACTCAAATTTTGGGAAATGATCCTCAAATAACCCCATATTTTAGGAAATGATCCTTAAATAACCCCAAAATTTGAGAACTGATCCTCAAATAACCCCAAAAATTTAGGAATTGAACTCAAATAACCCCAAATTTTGGGAATTGATCCTCAAATAACTCCAAATTTTGGGAACTGAAGCTCCAACCCCCCAAAACTTTGACAAGAAATGCTCAAACCACCCCAAAATTGACACCAGACCCCCCAACAACCCCAAAAGTGCGGCTCAAACCCCCAAAATTGGACAAATTAAGCTCAAACCACCCCAAAATCTGAAAGTTGAAGCTCAAAACCCCAAAACTTGGAGCAAAAACCCCAAAAACCCAAAAGTTTGGAACAAGCGACACTCAAACAGCCCCGAAATTTGACAAGTGATGCTCAAAAATCCCAAAATTTTCACCAAATCTCCTCCGACAGCTCCAAAACTTCAGGAAACAAAACTCAAACCAGCCCAAAATTCAACAAGGGATGAAAAACAGCCCCAAAATTTGACAAATTCTGCTCAAACCACCCCAAAAATCCACAACTGATGCTCAAACCCCCCCAAATTTTGACAAACGAAGCTGAAAACCCCAAAACTTTGGGAACTGAAATTCAAACTCTCCAAAACTTTGACAAGAAACGCTCAAATCACCCCAAAATTCAACAAGCGACGCTCAAACCACCCCAGAATTTGGGAAAGGATCCCAAAATCACATCCAAAAGTCAGGAAATTATCTCAGAACTGCCCCAAACTTTGGGAAAGGATCCCAAAATCACCCCCAAAATTCAGAAAATTATTTCAGAACCACCCCAAATCTTGGGAAACAATCCCAAATCCCCCAAACTTTGGGAAAGGATCCCAAAATCTCATCCAGAATTCAGAAAATAATCCCAAAATCCCCTCCAAAAATTGGGAAATGCTGCTCCAAACCATCCCAAACTTTGGGAAAGGATCCCAAAATCTCATCCAGAATTCAGAAAATAATCCCAAAATCCCCTCCAAAAATTGGGAAATGCTGCTCCAAACCATCCCAAACTTTGGGAAAGGATCCCAAAATCTCATCCAGAATTCAGAAAATAATCCCAAAATCCCCTCCAAAAATTGGGAAATGCTGCTCCAAACCATCCCAAACTTTGGGAAAGGATCCCAAAATCTCATCCAGAATTCAGAAAATAATCCCAAAATCCCCTCCAAAAATTGGGAAATGCTGCTCCAAACCATCCCAAACTTTGGGAAAGGATCCCAAAATCTCATCCAGAATTTAGAAAATGATCCCAAAATCCCCCAAACTTTGGGAAATGACCCCAAATCCCCCCCAGACTTTGGGAAAAGATCCCCAGATTCCTCAAACTTTGGGAAAGGATCCCAAAAATCACATCCAGAATTCGGAACACGATCCCAAAATTCCCCAAACCTTGGGAAAGGATCACAAAACTGCCCGAAACCTTGGGAAAAGATCCCAAATGCCCCAAACTTTGGGAAAAGATCCCAAAATCACACCCAGAATTCGGAACACGATCCCAAAATTCCCCAAACCTTGGGAAAAGATCCCAAATGCCCCAAACTTTGGGAAAGGATCCCCAAATCTCTCAAACCTTGGGAAAAGATCCCAAAATCAAATCCAGAATTCGGAAAATGATCCCAAAATCCCCCAAACTTTGGGAATTGCTGCTCCCAACCCCAAAGCTCCCAAACCCCGGAGCCAGGGCCCGCCCCCAGCCCCACCCCCGGCTCATTAAGGGCTAATTAGCATTAATTAACCCCGGCTTCACCCCCTCTAATTAACGCCCCAGGGATAATGAGGCGGCTTTTCCCAGGAAATCCCTGCCCAGGAGGGCTCGGGGACATCCCCAGGAATTTTTGGGGATTTTTGAGGATTTGGGGAATGAAATCCAAGTGAATGGCACCCAAAAATCTCAGGAATTCCCTCAGGTTCCCCATTCCCAGCCTAAAATATCCAGGAATTCCCTCAGACTGGGAATTCCATCCATAAAACCTCAGCAATTCCCTCATGATCCCAATTCCCATCCAAAAATACCCAGGAATTTCTTCGTGTTCCAAATCCAATCCCAAAAAATCCCAGGAATTCCCTCAGGTTCCAAATTCCCATCTCAAAATATATCCAGGAATTCCCTCCGGTTCCAAATTCACAGCCCAAAAAAATCCAGGAATTCCTTCAGGCTGGGAATTCCAACCCCAAACCACTGGAAACCTCAGATTCCCAACTCCCATCCAAAAATACCCAGGAATTCCCTCAGGCTCCCAATTCCCTCCCCAAATTACCCAGGAATTCCCTCAGGCTGGGAATTCCAACATCAAAACCTCGGGAATTCCCTCAGGCTCCCAATTCCCAGCCCAAAATGTCCAGGAATTCCCTCAGGTTCCAAATTCCCATCCCAAAATATCCAGGAATTCCCTCAGGTTCCAAATTCCCACCCCAAAATGTCCAGGAATTCCCTCAGGCTGGGAATTCCAATATCAAAACCTCAGGAATTCCCTCGGGATCCGAATTTCCATCTCAAAATGTCCAGGAATTCCCTCGGGCTGGGAATTCCAAACCCAAAATACCCAGGAATTCCCTCAGGCTGGGAATTCCGACCTCAAAACCTTGAGAATTCCCTCAGGATACAAATTCCCACCCCAAAGCACCCACAAATTCCCTCAGGCTCCCAATTCCCTCCCCAAAATACCCAGGAATTTCCTCAGGTTCTGAATTTCCATCCCAAAATATCCAGGAATTCTGTCAGGCTGGAAATTCCCACCCCAAAACCTCAGGAATTCCCTCAGGCTCCAAATTCCAACCGCAAAATACCCCAAGGAATTCCCTCAAGCTGGAAATTCCCACCCCAAAACCTCAGGAATTCCCTCAGGTTCCAAATTCCCATCTCAAAATTCTCAGGAATTCCCTCAGGTTCTGAATTTCCATCCCAAAATGTCCAGGAATTCCCTCAGACTGGGAATTCCATCCATAAAACCTCAGCAATTCCCTCATGATCCCAATTCCCATCCAAAAATACCCAGGAATTTCTTTGTGTTCCAAATCCAATCCCAAAAAATCCCAGGAATTCCCTCAGGTTCCAAATTCCCATCTCAAAATATATCCAGGAATTCCTTCAGGCTGGGAATTCCAACATCAAAACCTCGGGAATTCCCTCAGGCTCCCAATTCCCAGCCCAAAATGTCCAGGAATTCCCTCAGGTTCCAAATTCCCACCCCAAAATGTCCAGGAATTCCCCCAGGCTGGGAATTCCAATATCAAAACCTCAGGAATTCCCTCAGGTTCCAAATTCCCATCACAAAATGTCCAGGAATTCCCTCAGGCTGGGAATTCCAATCCCAAAACCTCAGGAATTCCCTCAGGCTGGGAATTCCAACCTCAAAACCTTGAGAATTCCCTCAGGCTCCCAATTCCCATCCCAAAAACTTGGGAATTCCCTCAGGTTCCAAATTCCCACACCAAGAAAACCTCAGGAATTCCTTCAGGTTCCCAATTCCCAGCCCAAAACCTCAGGAATTCCCTCAGGCTGGGAATTCCGACCTCAAAACCTCGGGAATTCCCTCAGCCTCCAAATTCCAACCCCAGAAAAACCCAGGAATCCCCTCAGGTTCCCAATTCCTATCCCAAAATACCCAGGAATTCCCTCAGGCTGGGAATTCCAAACCCAAAATACCCAGGAATTCCCTCAGGCTGGGAATTCCAAACCCAAAATACCCAGGAATTCCCTCAGGCTGGGAATTCTGACCTCAAAACCTTGGGAATTCCCTCAGGATACAAATTCCCACCCCAAAGCACCCACAAATTCCCTCAGATTCCCAATTCCCATCCCAAAATACCCAGGAATTTCCTCAGGTTCTGAATTTCCATCCCAAAATATCCAGGAATTCTGTCAGGCTGGAAATTCCCACCCCAAAACCTCAGGAATTCCCTCAGGCTCCAAATTCCAACCCCAAAATACCCCAAGGAATTCCCTCAAGCTGGAAATTCCCACCCCAAAACCTCAGGAATTCCCTCAGGTTCCAAATTCCCATCTCAAAATTCTCAGGAATTCCCTCAGGTTCTGAATTTCCATCCCAAAATGTCCAGGAATTCCCTCAGACTGGGAATTCCAACATCAAAACCTCAGGAATTCCGTCAGGTTCCAAATTCCAACCCCAAAACCTCAGGAATTCTCCCAGGCTGGGAATTCCAAACCCAAAATACCCAGGAATTCCCTCAGGCTGGGAATTCCAAACCCAAAATACCCAGGAATTCCCTCAGGCTGGGAATTCTGACCTCAAAACCTTGGGAATTCCCTCAGGATACAAATTCCCACCCCAAAGCACCCACAAATTCCCTCAGATTCCCAATTCCCATCCCAAAATACCCAGGAATTCCCTCAGGCTGGGAATTTCACCCCAAATCCTCGGGAATTCCCTCAGGTTCCCAACTCCCATCCCAAAACTTTGGGAATTCCCTCAGGCTGGGAATTACAATCGAAAAAATCCAGGGATTCCCTCATGCTGAAAATTCCAACGTCAAAACCTCAGGAATTCCCTCAGGTTCCAAATTCCCATCCCAAAACCTCAGGAACTCCCCTCAAGTTTCCAATTCCCATCCCAAAAAAATCCAGGAATTCCCTCAGGTTCTCAACTCTCATTCCAAAATATTGTGAATTCCTTCAAACTCCAAATTCCCATCCAAAACTATCCAGGAATTCCTTCATGTTCCCAATTCCTCCTCCCCAAAATACCCAGGAATTCCCTCAGGCTCCAAATTCCAACCCCAGAAAAACCCAGGAACTCCCTCAGGTTCCAATTCCAATCCCAAAACACACAGAAATTCCCTCAGGCTGGGAATTCCAACCTCAAAACCTCGGGAATTCCCTCAGGATACAAATTCCCACCCCAAAAATCAAAAAATTCCCTCAGGCTGGGAATTCCAACCTCAATACCTTGGAAATTCCCTCAGGCTCCAAATTCCCACCCCCAAAAAAAACAGGAATTCCTTCAGATTCCCAATTCCTAGCCCAAAATACCCCGGAATTCCCTCAGGCTCTAAATTCCAACCCCAAAAAACCCCAGGAATTCCCACAGGATGGAAATCCTAACCTCAGAAGCTTGAGAATTCCATCAGGCTCCAAATTCCCATCCAAAAACATTCAGGAATTCCTTCATGTTCCAAATCCAATCCCAAAAAAAATCCAGCAATTCCCTCAGGTTCCAAATTCCCACCCCAAAATATCCAGAAATTCCCACAGGTTTTTAATTCACAGCCCAAAATATCCAGGTATTCCCTCAGGCTGGGAATTCCAACCCCACCAAACCACGGGAATTCCCTCAGGCTCCAAATTCCAACCCCAAAACCTCGGGAATTCCCTCAGGTTCCCAACTGCCAGCCCAAAATATCCAGGAATTCCCTCAGGTTCCCTATTCCCATCCCAAAACCTTGGAAATTCCCTTAGGGTGGAAATTCCCATCCCAAAGCCTCAGGAATTCCCTCAGGCTGGAAATGCCAGCCCCAAAACCTTGGGAATTCCCTCAGGCTCCCAATTCCCATCCCAAAATCCCAAAGACACCCTCAAGCTGCCAATTCCCAGCCCAAAACCTCAGGAATTCCCTCAGTTTCCCTTTCCCATCCCAAATAAAATGGGAATTCCCTCAAATTCCGAATTCCCATTCCCAAAAAAACGGGAATCCCCTCAGTGTCCCAATTCCCATCCTATAAAATCCCAGAAATTCCCGCAGTGCTCCTAAAACATCCAGGAATTCCCTCAGTGTTCACTCCCATCCCAAAAGATGTGGGAATTCTCTCATGTTCCCAATTCCCACCCCAAAACATCCAGGAATTCCCTCATGTTCCCAATTTGCATTCCAAAACATCCAGGTATTCCCTCAGCGTCAGAATTCCCACCCCAAAACATCCAGGAATTCCCTCATGTTCCCAATTTGCATTCCAAAACATCCAGGTATTCCCTCAGCGCCAGAATTCCCATCCCAAAACATCCAAGAATTCCCTCAGGATTCACTTTCCATCGCAAAAATCCTGTTAATCCCCTCATGTTCCCAATTCCCATCCCAAAACATCCAGGAATTCCCTCAGTGCTCCATGTCCATCCCAAAAAAACCCAGGAATTCACTCAGTGTTCCACCAGAATCCAAAAAGATCCAGGAATCCCCTCAGTGTCCCATTCCCATCCCAAAACATTTGGGAATTCCCTCAGTGTCCCATTTCCCATCCCATAAAAACCAGGAATTCCCTCAGTGTTCCCTCTTAACCCCAAAACATCCAGGAACTCCCTCAGGTTTCACTCCTCATCCCAAAAAAACCAGGAATTCCCTCAGTGTCCCAATTCCCACCCCAAAACATCCAGGAATTCCCTCAGTGCTTCATTCCCATCCTATAAAAACCTGGAATTCCCTCAGTGTTCCCTCTTCATCCCAAAACTTTCTGAAATTCCCTCAGCGTTCAATCTTCATCCCCCAAAAACCGGGAATTGCCTCATGTTCCAAATTCCCATCCCAAAACATCCAGGAATTCCCTCAGGATTCACTTTCCATCCCAAAAAAACCATTAATCCCCTCAGCATCCCATTCCCATCCTATAAAAAACCGGAATTCCCTCAATGTTTCCTCTTCATCCCAAAATACCCAGGAACTCCCTCAGGGTTCACTCCTCATCCCAAAAAAAAACTGGAATTGCCTCATGTTCGCAATTCCCATCCCAAAAAATCCAGGAATCCCCTCAGTGCTCCATTCCCATCCCAAAAAACCTGGGAATTCCCTCAGTGTCCCATTGCCATGCAAAAACATTCAGGAATTCCCTCATGTTCCCAATTCCCATCCCAAAACATCCAGGAATCCCCTCAATGTCCCATTCCCGCCCCAAAACATTCAGGAATTGCCTCATGTTTGCAATTCCCATCCCAAAAAATCCAGGAATGCCCTCAGTGTTTCCTCTTCATCCCAAAACATTCAGGAATTGCCTCATGCTCCCCATTCCCATCCCAAAAATCCCAGGATTCCCCTCAGTGTTCCATCAGCATCCCAAAAAAACCAGGAATTCCATTAGTGCTTCATTCCCACTCCAAAAATACCCCAAAATTCCCTCATGTTTCCAATTCCCATCCCAAAACATCCAGGAATTCTCTCAGTCTCCCATCCCCATCCCCAAAAAAACCCGGGAATTCCCCCAGTATTCACTTTCTATCTCAAAAATTCCCTCATGTTGCCAATTCCCATCCCAAAAAATCCAGGAATCCCCTCAGTGTCCCATTCCCATCCCAAAAAAACTGCAAATTACCTCATGTTCCCAATTCCCCCTCAAAACATCCAGGAACTCTCGCAGGGTTCACTCCTCATCCCAAAAAACCAGGAATTGCCTCATGTTCCTAATTCCCATCCCGAAACATCCAGGAATTCCCTCAGGATTCACTTTCCATCCCAAAAATCCCGTTAATCCCCTCAGTGTTCCATTCCCATCCCAAAAAACCTGGGAATTCCCTCAATGTCCCATTGCCATGCAAAAACATTCAGGAATTCCCTCATGTTCCCAATTCCCATCCCAAAACATCCAGGAATTCCCTCAGTGTTTCCTCCTCATCCCAAAAAAAAAAAGGAATTCCCTCAGGATTCACTTTCCATCCCAAAAATCCCATTAATCCCCTCAGTGTCCCATTTCCCATCCCCAAAAAATCCAGGAATTCCCTCAGTGTTCACTTTCCATCCAAAAAAATCCAGGAATTCCCTCAGTGTTCACTTTCCATCTAAAAAAATCCAGGAATTCCCTCAGTGTTCCCTTTCCATCCCAAACTTCCCGGGAATTCCCTCAGGATTCACTTTCCATCCCAAAAATACCATTAATCCCCTCAGTGTCCAATTTCCCATCCCAAAAAAATCCAGGAATTCCCTCAGCGTTCACTTTCCACCCCAAAAAAATCCAGGAATTCCCTCAGTGTTCACTTTCCATCCCCAAAAAATCCAGGAATTCCCTCAGTGTTCACTTTCCATCCCCAAAAAATCCAGGAATTCCCTCAGTGTTCCCTTTCCATCCCAAAAAATCCAGGAATTCCCTCAGTGTTCACTTTCTATCCCAAAAATTCCCTCATATTCCCAAGTACCATCCCAAAAATCCCATTAATCCCCTCAGTGTCCCATTCCCACCCAAAAAATCCAGGAATTCCCTCAGTGTTCACTTTCTATCCCAAAAATACCATTAATCCCCTCAGTGTCCAATTTCCCATCCCAAAAAATCCAGGAATTCCCTCAGTGTTCACTTTCTATCCCAAAAAATCCAGGAACTCCCTCAGTGTCCAATTTCCCATCCCAAAAAATCCAGGAATTCCCTCAGTGTTCACTTTCCACCCCAAAAAATCCAGGAATTCCCTCAGTGTCCAATTTCCCATCCCAAAAAATCCAGGAATTCCCTCAGTGTTCCCTTCCCACCCCAAACTTCCCGGGAATTCCCTCAGGTCCCGGTGTCACTCCAGCATTGCCGCTGCCACCCCGAATTCCCGGGCTCGCCGCGAATTCCCGGCGCCACCCGTTATTCCCGGTGCCACTCCCGAGTTCCCGGTGTCACTCCCGAGTTCCCGGCGCCACCCGTTATTCCCGGTGTCACTCCCGAGTTCCCGGTGCCACTCCCGAGTTCCCGGTGTCACTCCCGAGTTCCCGGTGTCACTCCCGAGTTCCCGGGCTCCCCTCAGGCCCCGCCCGGTTCCCATCGCCGCCCGCTCCACCGGCACCGCTCCCGCCGCCGCCCCGGGCCGCCCTCAGCGCCTCCTCCCCTCACGGAGCGGCGGGGGCGGGAGCGGCCCGGGCCTACCGGGGGCGGGCCGTGCCTACCGGGGGGCGGGCCGGCCCGGGCGCAGCGGGGCGGCCCCGCGGGCGCTGCCGGCGCCGTCCCGGGGCGGACTCACCGCGGGCCGGGCCGGGCCGGGCCGGCGCTGCCGCCGCGCAGGAGCCGCCGCCGCTTCCTCCCGGTCCGCCACAAAATGGCGGCGGCAGGAAGTGCCCCCCGCGCGCCGGCCCCGCCCCGCGCTACGCCAACGGCGTAGGGCGGCCCCGCCCGCGCCGCGCGCGCCCGGCGCTACGCCGGCGGCGCAACGCCGCGCCGGGATGCTCGTACGCTAGCGGCGTAAGGCGGCGCAAAGCGGCGCTTACGCAAACGGCGCGGCGCGGCCCCGCCCGCCCCGCCCCGCGCCCTACGCAAACGGCGTAACCCCGGCGGCGCAGGGCGGAGGGCGCTCCGCCGCGACCCCCGCGCCGCCCGCTGAGGGCGGACACGCCGCGGATCGCACCGGGAGGCGGCGGAGAGAGCGGCGGGCGCGGCGGAGGGCGGCGCTTCCGCCGGCGGCGCCCCCGCCTTTACGGCGTTGGCGCAGCGGCGGGGCCCGCGCCGCGGTTTACGCCGTTGGCGTAGCCGCCCTGACGCAGCGGCCGCATTACGCAATGCGGGTTACGCCGGCGGGGCGACGTAAGCGGCGTTGGTGAATCGCGGCACCCCCATCGAGCCCACCCGGCGTCCCCCGCTCCGTCCTCCCGCTGCCCCTCAGCGCCTGCGGCGCCCCCGGCGCGGCCCGGCCCGGCCCTCCCGGCGCGCCCGCGGCGGCCCCGCTCTTACCTGAGGGGGCCGCGGCGCTCCGGGCCGGGCTCCGTCCGTCCCGGCGGGCCGGGGGCGGAGGAGGAGGAGGAGGAGGAGGGAGGGGAGGGGCGGGGGGGCCGCGGGCACCGAGGGGCAGCGGCTCCGGCAGCGGCGCCGCACTGACCTCACCGCGCTGCGCGTGACGTCACGGCGCACCGGGACACGCCCCCCGCCGCCGGCCCCGCCGCGTGACGTCACGGGCGGAGCGGGAGGGGAGGGGAGGGGGGGGGACCGGGGGGACACCGGGAGGGGACAGGGAACACCGGGAGGGGACAGGGAACACCGGGGGGACACCGGGAGGGGAACCGGGGGGGGACAGGGGACACCGGGGGGGGACACCGGGGGGGGACAGGGGACACCGGAGGGTGGGGGAGGACACCGGGAGGGGACAGGGGACACCGGGAGGGGAACCGAGGGGACAGGGGAAACCGGGAGGGGACAGAGGACACCGGGGGGGGACAGGGGACACCGGGAGGGAACCGAGGGGACACCGGGGGGGAACCGAGGGGACACCGGGAGGGAACCGAGGGGACACCGGGGGGGAACCGGGGGGACACCGGGAGGGACAGGGGACACCGGGAGGGAACCGAGGGGACACCGGGAGAGAACCGGGGGGACACCGGGAGGGAACCGAGGGGACACCGGGAGAGAACCGGGGGGACACCGGAGGGTGGGGGGGTCACCGGGAGGGGACATTTGGGGGGTCCCGGGGGTCCCGGGAGGAGACAGGGGACACCGGGAGGGTCCCTGGGGACGTTTTGGGGGTCCCGGGTGACACCGGGGGCGTTCCAGGGGATTTTTGGGGGGGTCCCGGGACAATTTGGGACCTTCTGGGGACATTTTGGGGGTCCCTGGATAAATTTGGGGACATTTGGGGGTCCCTGGGGACACTTTGGGGACATTTTGGGGGTCCCAGGAACATTTTGGGGGGGTCCCAGGGACAATTTGGGACCTTCTGGGGACATTTTGGGGGTCCCTGGATAAATTTGGGGACATTTTGGGGGGATTTGGGGACATTTTGGGGGTCCCTGGATAAATCTGGGGACATTTTGGGGGTCCCAGGAACATTTTGGGGGTCCTGGAATATTTTGGGGGGGGTCCTGGGCACATTTTGGGAGGGTTTGGGACATTTGGGGATATTTTTGGGGGGATTTTGGGGATAATTTGGGGACATTTTGGGGGATTTTGGGGTCCCCCCCCTCCAGAAATTCCCATTCCAGAGAAATTTGGGATCGATTTTCAGGAAAAATCCCCAAAATTCCCCATTTTTTGGCAATTCCCTTTGGTTTTTGGGGCGAAAAAAGGAGATTTCGGTTAAAACCAAAAATGGGGGAATCGATTCAAAATCCCGGCTCTGAATCCCAAAGAATTCCTGGGATTTTTTGGGGAATTCTGTAGGAAAAATCAGGGAAAATCACAAGGTGGAGCCTCTGAATTTTGCTGGAAAAGGGAAATTTTGGGGGAAAAAATTGGGAATTTCTCCCAGAAATCTCCCTTGGAATAGGATCATCCCTAAAAATCCCATTCCAGCCCCAAATCCTCACCGGGAACGAGGAAAAGGAAAATTAAAGGGAAAAAATTCCAATTTTTTTTGGAAAAATCTTCCCTAAAATGGTGAAATTTTAGAAAAAAAAAATGAAGGAAATCCCTGGGAATTTTCCCAAATTTCCAACTTTTTATTTTTCCCATTTTTGGGGCTTTTTTTTCCCTGAAACTGCCCCAAATCCCAGCAGAGAATTCCTCAGGGATGGGAAAATTTGGGAATTTCTCCTCTTTTGTGGTTTCTTCATCCTGGAAGGATGGAAAAAAAAAAATAAAATCAGGAAAAAATCCTGGAAAAATAAGATTCATTTTCATCAATTTCCCAGGAATTCTCCCCAAAATCCCAATTCCAGCTTGGAAAAATCCTGGAAAAATCCAAATTTCCTGGATCAAATCCTCACCTTTTCCTGGAATTCTCAGGGGTTTTCCACATTTTTCTCTTCCTCCTTTTCCGGGATTTTTTCCTCTTTTTCTGGAATTTTCTCCTCCTTTTCCGGGATTTTTTCTTGGATTTTTTCCTCTTTTTCTGGGATTTTTTCCAGAATTTTTTCCTCTTTTTCCGGGTTTTTTTCTGGGGTTTTTTCCTCTTCTTCCACGATTTTTTCCGGAATTTTTTCCTCTTTTTCCGGGATTTTCTCTGGAATTTTTTCCGGGATTTTTTCCTCCTCTTCCCCCTCCCCTCCCTCAGTTTGGTTTTGGGTGGAAATCCCGAATTCCTGGGATTTTTCCGTCGGATTTTCCGTCGGATTTTCCCGGGGCTTTTCGGGAATTTCGGGATTTTCGGGAATTTCCGGCTCCTCCAGGAACGGCGGCACCAGGAGGGGCCTGGGGGGCTCCAGGAATTCCTGGGCTCCGGGGCAATCTCCGGGAATTTCGGCGTTTTCCGGGAGTTTTTCCGGGGTTTTTTCCGGGATTTCCTCCGGCGTTTCCGTGGGGTCGGGGTTTTCCCGGGATTCCCCCGGCGGCGGCTCCGGGGGCTCCTCCCGGAAGGGATCCTCACCCTGGAGGGAAAAACGGGAAAAACACGGAAAATTGGGAAAAATTGTGGGGAAAAAAACAGGGGAATTGGGGGAAAAACCCAGGAAAATTGGGAAAAATTGTGGGGAAAAAAACAGGGAAATTGGGGAGAAAAACACGGAAAATTGGGAAAAATTGTGGGGAAAAAAACAGGGAAATTGGGGAGAAAAACATGGAAAATAGGGAAAAATTGTGGGGAAAAAAACAGGGAAATTGGGGAGAAAAACATGGAAAATTGGGAAAAATTGTGGGGAAAAAAACAGGGAAATTGGGGAAGAAAACATGGAAAATTGGGAAAAATTGTGGGGAAAAAAACAGGGAAATTGGGGGAAAAACCCAGGAAAATTGGGAAAAATTGTGGGGAAAAAAACAGGGAAATTGGGGGAAAAACCCAGGAAAATTGAGGAAAACCAGGAAAATTGGGGAGAAAAACAGGGAAATTGAAAAACATGGAAATTTGGGGGAAACAGGGAAAATTGAGAGGAAAAACATGGAAAATTGAGGGGGAAAACATGGAAAATTGGGGAGAAACAGGGGAAATTGGGGAGAAAACTGGGGAAAAACAGGGAAAATCGGGAAAAAAGGAAAATTGGTGGAAATTGGAAAAAAAGGGAAAATGGGAGGAAAAACCAGGGAAATTGGGGGAAAAAAACCCAGAAAAATTGGGGAGAAAAACATGGAAAATTGGGGGGGAAATAATATGGAAAATTGGGGAAAACCATGGAAAATTGAGGGAAAATTGGGGAGAAACTGGGATAATTGGGAAAAACATGGAAAATTGGGGAAAAACAGGGAAAATTGGGGAGAAAAACATGGAAAATTGGGGAAAAACAGGGAAAATTGGGGAGAAAAACATGGAAAATTGGGGAAAAACAGGGAAAATTGGGGAGAAAAACATGGAAAATTGGGGAATTCCTCGATAATGGGAATTGCTGGCCTGGGATAATGGGAATTTCTGGGATAACGGGAACGATCCCGGACCGGGATAACGGGAACGATCCCGGACCGGGATAACGGGAACGATCCCAAACTGGGATAACGGGAATTTCTGGGATAACGGGAATTTCTGGGATAATGGGAATGATCCCATCCCACACCGTCAATTCCAGGCTCAACATCCCCACTTTTCCTGGATCCAAATCTGGTTTTTTTGGGATCCAAATCCCTGATTTTCCTGGATCCAAATCCCTGATTTTCCTGGATCCAAAACTGGTTTTTTGGGATCCAAATCCCTGATTTTCCTGGATCCAAATCCCTGATTTTCCTGGATCCAAATCTGTTTTTTTGGGATCCAAATCCCTGATTTTCCTGGATCCAAATCCCTGATTTTCCTGGATCCAAATCCATGATTTTCCTGGATCCAAGCCCCCTCTTTTGGGATGCCGAGTTCCTCTTCTTGGCAGAGTCCGTCTTCCCAGGATCCAAAATCCCGGTTTTTGGGATCCAAAATCCCGGTTTTTGGGATCCAAAAGCCCGTTTTTTTGGGATCCTCCGTCCCTCTTCTTGGGCTCCAAATCCCGTTTTCCCCGAGGATCCAAAGTCCTTTTTCTGGGATGCAAATCCCATTTTTTGGGATCCAAAATCCCATTTTTCCCTGGACTCCAGGTCCGTCTTCCCAGGATCCAAAATCCTTTTTCCTTGGACTCCGAAGTCCCTTTTTTTTGGGATCCAAGTCCCGTTTTTTGGGATGCAAATCCCATTTTTCCCAGGATCCAACATACCTCCTTTTCCCGGGATCCAGCGTCCTTTTTTTGGGATCCACCATCTCTCTTCTCGGGATCCAAAATCTTTTTCTGGGATTGAAATCCCAATTTTTGGGATCCAAATCCCGTTTTTCCTGGGATCCAAATCCCGTTTTTCCTGGGATCCAAACTTCTTGTTTTGGGATCCAAATCCCTTCTTTTCCCAGGACTCCAGGTCCCTTTTTCCTGGGATCCAAATCCCATTTTTTGGGATCCAAAATCCCATTTTTCCCTGGACTCCAGGTCCGTCTTCCCAGGATCCAAAATCCTTCTTCCTTGGACTCCAAAGTCCCTTTTTTTTGGGATCCAAATCCCGTTTTTTGGGATCCAAATCCCATTTTTTCCCCAGGATCCCAAGTCCTTTTTTTGGGATCCAAATCCCATTTTCCCCAGGATGCAAAGTCCCATTTTTGGGATGCAAATCCCGTTTTTTGGGATGCAAATCCCGTTTTTTGGGATGCAAATCCCGTTTTTCCCAGGTTCCAACATACCTCCTTTTCCCGGGATCCAGCGTCCGTTTTTTGGGATCCAAAATCCTTTTTTGGGATCCAGCATCTCTCTTCTCGGGATCCAAAGTCTCTCTTCTCGGGATCCAAATCCCATTTTTTGGGATCCAAATCCCATTTTTTGGGATCCAAATCCCGTTTTTCCTGGGATCCAAACTTCTTGTTTTGGGATCCAAATCCCTTCTTTTCCCGGGACTCCAGGTCCCTTTTTCTGGGATCCAAATCCCATTTTTTGGGATCCAAATCCCATTTTTTGGGATCCAAATCCCGTTTTTCCCTGGACCCGAGGTCCATCTTCCCAGGATCCAAAATATTTTTGGGATCCGAATCCCATTTTTTCCCCAGGATCCAAAGTCCTTTTTTTGGGATCCAAATCCCATTTTCCCCCGGACTCAACGTCCTTTTTCGGGATCCAGGCTCGCTCTTCCTGGGATCCAAATCCCTTTTTCCAGGATCCAAAATCCTTTGTCCTTGGACTCCAAAGTCATTTTTTTTGGGATCAAAATCCCATTTTTCCCCAGGACCCAAAGTCATTTTTTTTGGGATCTAAATCCCATTTTTCCCTGGACCCAAATCCCATTTTTTGGGATGCAAATCCCATTTTCCCCAGGACTCCAGGTCCGTCTTCCCAGGATCCAAAATCCTTTTTCCTTGGACTCGTTCCCGGGATCCGGCGTCCCTTTTCCCAGGATTTCGGGTCACTTTTCCTGGGATCCAAATCCCATTTTTTGGGATCCAAAGTCCCTCTTCTTGGGATCCAAATCCCATTTTTTGGGATCCAAATCCCGTTTTTCCCAGGACTCCAGGTCTGTTTTCCTGGGATGCAAAATCCCATTTTTCCCCAGGATCCAAAGTCCTTTTTTTGGGATCCAAATCCCATTTTTCCCCAGGATCCAAAGTCCTTTCTTTGGGATGTAAATCCCATTTTTCCCTGGACATGAGGTCCATCTTCCCAGGATGCAAATCCGATTTTTGGGATGCCAAATCCCATTTTTCCCAGGATCCAAAGTCCTTTTTTTGGGATCCAAATCCCATTTTTCCCAGGACCCAAAGTCCCTTTTTTTGGGATCCAAATCCCATTTTTTGGGATCCAAAGTCCCTTTTTTTGGGATCCAAATCCCATTTTTCCCAGGACTCAACGTCCTTCTCTTCCTGCAATCCGTGTCCCTTTTCCTGGAATTTTCCCAGGATCCAAATTCCGTTTATAATTAGGATCCAAAATCCCTTTTTTTTTTGGGATCCAAAATCCCTTTTTTTTTTTGGGATCCAAAATCCCTTTTTTCCCTGGGACTCCAGGTCCCTCTTCCTTTTTCCTGGGATCTAAATCCCATTTTTTGGGATCCAAAATCCCATTTTTCCCTGGACCTGAGGTCCATCTTCCCGGGATGCAAATTTTCATTTTTCGGGATGCAAATCCCATTTTTCGGGATCCAAACTCCCTCCTTTTCCCAGGACTCCAGGTCCGTCTTCCCCGGATCCAAAGTTCATCTTTGGGGATCCAAATTCCCGTTTTTTGGGATCCAAATTCCCATTTTTTGGGATCTGAGTTCCCGTTTTTTGGGATGTGAGTCCCCATTTTTTGGGATCCAAATTCCCGTTTTTCAGGATCCAAATTCCTGATTTTTGGGATCCAAATTCCCGTTTTTCAGGATCCAAAGTCCCATTTTTTCGGGATTCAAATTCCCGTTTCTCGGGATACAATTCCCGTTTTTCCCAGGACCCAGCAGGCAGAGGCAGCGTTTTTCCCACTTTTTTCCCTTTTTTTTCCCATCTTTTCCCGTTTTTCCAACTTTTCCCCAAATTTCCGGGACCGGGGAGGGAATTTTGGGATCTTGGAGCTTCTCCCGCCGGAATTCCCGGGAATCCTCCGGAGGCGCCTCCGTTCCTTCTCGTCCGCCCCGGCCGCGGATCCTGCCCGGAAAATTCCGGAAAATCCCGGAATTCCCGGCCCAGCCCCAAATTCCGGCGCTCCCAAGGGGAAAAAATTGGGATTTTGGGGGATTTTGGGGAGGTTTGGATTCCTGGGATTGGGATTTGGGCTGGGAATTCCCATTGGGATGGGGCTGGAGCTGCCCCGAAATTCCAAAAAATCTCAAATTCCCAAAATTCCAAAGAATTCCTGAACGGCAGCCGCGGCTCCAGGGGGGATTTGGGGGGAAATTCCAGGATTTGAGGGATTTTTGCTTCAATGCTGAGGAGATGAAGGGGAAAATTGGGAAAAAATTCCCAAAAAAAACCCCCGGGAATGCAAAAAACCACAGGAAAAGGTAAAATTAAAAAAAGCCAGAGATTGGATACAAAAATCCAGGATTTTTTGAGATACGAAAGAGGAGGAAAAATCAGGGAAAAATTCCCAAAAATTCTAAAAAATGAGGAAAAAATCCCAAGATTGGAAGAGAAAACCAGAAAAAAATGGGAAAAATGGGGATTTTGGGGGAATTTTTTTGGAATTTGGGGGATTTTTTGGGATGGAGCTCCGGGATTTCTGGGAATGGCTCCGGGGGAAAAATTTGGGTAAAATTCCCAAAAAACTCCCGGGAATGCCAAAGGAAATAAAAACTTTGAGAATTAAAGGGGAAAAAAAAAAAAAAAAAAAAAAGGGAAAAAATCTGGGATTTTTTTGGGATTTGGATTTTGGGATGTTGGAATGCCAGGGACGAGGAAAAATTGGGAAAAAATTCCCGAAATCTGCCAAAACTACTGGAAAAAAGCAGAAAAAAACCCCAAACATGGGACAAAAAAACCCACCAAAAAATGGGGAAAATCCAAGATTTTGCTGGAGTTTTTGGGAATGCTGGAATCCCAAAGAGGTGAAAAAAAACCAGGAAAAAATTCCCAAAATATGCCAAAGCCAACAGAAAATAAAGAAAAAAAACCCCCGAAAATGGGACAAAAAAAGCCCAAAAAAAGGGAAAAACTGCGGAGTTTTGGGGGATTTTGGGGAATTTTTTGGGGATTTGTTGGGGATTTTTGGGAAGGGTCTGGGAGGTGGGAATTTTGGGAATTCTGGAATTCCGGGTACCTGCAGGTATTGCTCCAGCATCCTGACGATGTGTTTGTCCCAAAAATGGGATAAAAACCCCCAAAAATGGGGGAAAATTCCAGAATTTGCTGGAATTTTTTGATCCCAAAGAAGTGATAAAAAAAATGGGAAAAAATTCCCAAAATGTGCCAAAAAAGCAGGAAAAAAAACAGGAAAAAAACCGAGAATGGGACAAAAAGAAGAGAAATTGTGGATTTTTTGGGGGGATTTTTGGGGGATTTTTGGGGAATTTTTTGGGGATTTGTTGGGGATTTCTGGGAAGGGTCTGGGAGGTGGGAATTTTGGGAATTCTGGAATTCCGGGTACCTGCAGGTATCGCTCCAGCATCCGGACGATGTGTTTGTTGTTCAGGACGCTCTTGGCCACGTGCAGGCTCGTCTTCTTGAACTGCTCGGCCGCCAGCTGGAAAGGGAAAAACCCGGAATTCCGGGAATTCTGCAGGGGTTCGGGGGGAAAAGTCTGGAATTCCGGGAATTCTGCAGGGGTTCGGGGGGAAAAAATCCGGAATTCCGGGAATTCTGCAGGGGTTTGAGGGAAAAACCCGGAATTCCGGGAATTCTGCAGGGGTTTGAGGGGAAAACACGGAATTCCGGGAATTCTGCAGGGGTTCGGGGGGAAAAAATCCGGAATTCCGGGAATTCTGCAGGGGTTTGAGGGAAAAAATCCAGAATTACGGGAATTCTGCAGGGGTTCGGGGGGAAAACCCGGAATTCCGGGAGTTCTGCAGGGGTTTGAGGGGAAAACCCGGAATTCCGGGAATTCTGGAGGGGTTCGAGGGAAAAAATCCAGAATTACGGGAATTCTGCAGGGGTTCAAGGGAAAAACACGGAATTCTGGGAGTTCTGCAGGGGTTTGAGGGAAAAACCTGGAATTCCGGGAGTTCTGCAGGGGTTTGAGGGAAAAAAATCCAGAATTACGGGAATTCTGCAGGGGTTCAAGGGAAAAACCCGGAATTCTGGGAGTTCTGAAGGGGTTTGGGGGAAAACCCGGAATTCTGGGAGTTCTGCAGGGGTTCAAGGGAAAAAACCCGGAATTCCAGGAATTCTGCAGGGGTTCGGGAGGAAAACCCTGAATTCCGGCATAACTGGGGATAAATCCAGGATAAATCAGGGATAAATCTGGGATAAATCCGGGATAAATCCAGGATAAATCAGGGATAAATCTGGGATAAATCCGGGATAAATCAGGGATAAATCCGGGATAAATACAGGATAAATCCGGGATGGATGGGGCTAAATCAGGGATAAACCCGGGCTAAATCCGGGCTAAATCCGGGATAAATTTGGGATAAATCCGGGATAAATTTGGGATAAATCCGGGCTAAACCCGGGCCAAACCCAGCCTGTCACTCACCCTGCGGCTGCGGTTGTGCTAAACCCGGGATGGATGGGGATGGATGGGGATAAATGGGAATAAACCCGGGACAAAGGAGGATAAATCAGGGATAAATCCAGGATAAATTTGTGATAAATCCGGGCTAAATTTGGGATAAATCCAGGATAAATCCGGGATAGATCCAGCCTGTCACTCACCCTGCGGCTGCGGTTGTGCTAAACCCGGGATGAATGGGGATAAATCCAGGATAAACCCGGGATAAATTTGGGATAAATCCAGGCTAAATTTGGGATAAATCCAGGATAAATCCGGGATAAACCCAGCCCCACTCACCCTGCGGCTGCGGTTGTGCTAAACCCGGGATGGATGGGGAAAAATGGGAATAAACCCGGGATGGATGGGGATAAATCCAGGATTAATTTGGGATAAATCCAGGATAAATTTGGGATAAATCCAGGATAAATTTGGGATAAATCCAGGATAAATTTGGGATAAATCCAGGATAAATTTGGGATAAATCCAGGATAAATTTGGGATAAATCCAGGCTAAATCCAGGATAAATCCGGGATAAATCCGGGATAAACCCAGCCTGTCACTCACCCTGCGGCTGCGGTTGTGCTAAACCCGGGATGAATGGGGATAAATCCAGGATAAATTTGGGATAAATCCAGGCTAAATTTGGGATAAATCCGGGATAAATCCGGGATAAACCCAGCCTGTCACTCACCCTGCGGCTGCGGTTGTGCTAAACCCGGGATGGATGGGGATAAATCCAGGATAAACCCGGGATAAATTTGGGATAAATCCGGGATAAATTTGGGATAAATCCAGGATAAATTTGGGATAAATTTGGGATAAACCCAGCCTGTCACTCACCCTGCGGCTGCGGTTGTGCTAAACCCGGGATGAATGGGGATAAATGGGGATAAATGGGAATAAACCCGGGACAAAGGAGGATAAATCCAGGCTAAATTTGGGATAAATCCGGGATAAATCCGGGATAAACCCAGGCTGTCAGTCACCCTGCGGCTGCGGTTGTGCTAAACCCGGGATGGATGGGGATAAACCCGGGATGGATGGGAATAAACCCGGGATGGATGGGGATAAATCCGGGATAAATTTGGGATAAATCCGGGATAAATCCGGGATAAATCCGGGCTAAACCCAGCCCGTCACTCACCCTGCGGCTGCGGTTGTGCTAAACCCGGGATGAATGGGGATAAATGGGGATAAATGGGAATAAACCCGGGACAAAGGAGGATAAATCCAGGCTAAATTTGGGATAAATCCAGGATAAATTTGGGATAAACCCAGGCTGTCACTCACCCTGCGGCTGCGGTTGTGCTCGGCCGAGCGCAGGTGCCGCTGCAGCAGCGTCCCCTGCGCCGGGATCAGCATGTCGCAGGCCAGGCAGTGCGCCGCCTCGATCCGCTTGAAAAAGTGCTCCTGCCCGATCCCTAATTCCCAAAAATTCCCAACATTCCGTGAATTCCACAAATCCAGGGTGACAGGAATCAAACAGCCCCGGTCCCACCCCGAAATTCCCTTTTTCACAGAGAAAATCCAGCAAATTTTAACCCAAAAATGAGAATTGGCCCCAATCCCACTTGAAAAGTGCTCCTGCCCGATCCCTAATTCCCAAAAATTCCCAACATTCCGTGAATTCCACAAATCCAGGGTGACAGGAATCAAACAGCCCCGGTCCCACCCCGAAATTCCCTTTTTCAGTGAGAAAATCCAGTGGATTTTAACCCAAAAATGAGAATTTCCCTCAATCCCATTTGAAAAGTGCTCCTGCCCGATCCCTGGTCCCAAAAATTCCCAAAATTCCGTGAATTCCAGAAATCCAGGGTGACAGGAATCAAACAGCCCCGGTCCCACCCCGAAATTCCCTTTTTCAGAGAGAAAATCCAGCAAATTTTAACCCAAAAAATGAGAATTGGCCCCAATTCCCTTGAGGAAAAGCTCCTGAGCCAGCCCTGATCCCAAAATTCCGTAAAAATTCCTCAAAATTCTGGAAAAATTCTGGAAAAATTCTGGAAAAATTCCAAAAAATGCATGAATTTGGGTGAGGAGAAGTAGAACAGCCCCAAAGTTCCCTTTTCCAGAGAGAAAATCCAGCAAATTTTAACCCAAAAAAGGAGAATTTCCCTCAATTCCCTTGAGGAAAAGCTCCTGAACCAGCCCTGATCCCAAAATTCCCAAAAATGTAAAAAAAAAATTCCAAAAATTCCCAAAAATTCCATAGATTTGGGGCAGCAGGAGTCAAGCATTCCCAATCCCATCCCAAAATTCCTGGAATTCCTAGGAAATCCCAAATGTTAATCCTGGAAAATCCCAAAATTTCCCAACTAAGACCTGGAAAATCCCAAATAAAACCTCAAAAATTAAAACCAATCCCAAAAAAAAAAAAAAAATATCCCAGGGAAAAAAAAAACCCAAACCAAGCCCAAAAAATTCCCAAATCAATCCGTAAAAACCCCAAATAATCCCAATAAAAATTCCCAAATAAACCCAGGAAATTTCCCAAATAAAACCTTGGAAAATCCCAAATAAAACCTCAAAAATTCCAAATAAAACCAGGAAAATTCCCAAATAATCCCAATAAAAAATCCCAAATAATCCCAGGAAAAAAATCCCAAAATCAATCTGAAAAAAATCCCAAATAAAATCTGGAAAATCCCAAATCAAGCCCCAAAAATTCCCCAATAAAATCTGGAAAATTCCCAAATAAACCCAGGAACAAACACCCAAACCAAGCCCCAAAAATTCCCAAATCCAGGAAAATCCCCGGTCAGAGCCCCGAGAATTCCCGGGAATCCCCGAAGTTCGGGATCAGGATTTGGGATTTGGGATTGAGACCAGGATTTGGGATCAGAATTTGGGATTTGGGGTGGGAATTCGGGATTTGGGATCAGGATTTGGGATCAGGGTGGGAACTTGGGATTTGGGGTGGGAATTTGGGATCAGGGTGGAAATTTGGGATTTGGGATCAGGGTTTGGGATCAGATTTTGGGATTTGGGATCAGGATTTGGGGTTTGGGATCAGGATTTGGGATTTGGGATGGGAATTTGGGATTTGGGATGAGGGTTTGGGGTGGGAATTTGGGATTTGGGGTGGGAATTTGGGATCAGGATTTGGGATCAGGATTTGGGATTTGGGATCAGGGTGGGAATTTGGGATTTAGGATGAGGATTTGGGGTGGGTGGGAATTTGGGATTTGGGATCAGATTTTGGGATTTGGGATCAGGATTTGGGATTTGGGATCAGGATTTGGGATTTGGGATCAGGATTTGGGATTTGGGATTTGGGGTTTGGGATCAGGATTTGGGATCAGGATTTGGGATCAGGGTGGGAATTTGGGATCAGGATTTGGGATTTGGGGATTTGGGATCAGGATTTGGGATTTGGGATTTGGGAATTTGGGATTTGGGGATTTGGGATCAGGATTTGGGATTTGGGATTTGGGATCAGGATTTGGGAATTTGGGATCAGGATTTGGGAATTTGGGATTTGGGGATTTGGGATCAGAATTTGGGATTTGGGATCAGGATTTGGGATTTGGGATTTGGGGATTTGGGATCAGGATTTGGGATCAGGGTGGGAATTTGGGATCAGGATTTGGGATTTGGGGATTTGGGATTTGGGGATTTGGGATCAGGATTTGGGATTTGGGATTTGGGATCAGGATTTGGGATTTGGGGATTTGGGATCAGGATTTGGGATTTGGGATTTGGGATCAGGATTTGGGATTTGGGGATTTGGGATCAGGATTTGGGATTTGGGGATTTGGGATCAGGATTTGGGAATTTGGGATTTGGGATCAGGATTTGGGATCAGAATTTGGGAATTTGGGAATTTGGGATCTGCACACCCCGGAAGGGATCCGGCCTCGCTCTGTTCCCGTCTCTCTCCGGCAGCTCCTGGCGGCGCCGCTCGATTTTCCGGTTCCGGTTCACGATGTACTCCTGGAAAAACGGGAATAAAAACGGGAATTCCGGGAATAAAAATGGGAATTCTGGGAATAAAATCTGGGAATTCCGGGAATAAAAATGGGAATTCCTGTTCACGATGGACTCCTGGAAAAACGGGAATAAAATCTGGGAATTCCGGGAATAAAACCTGGGATTCCTGTTCACGATGTACTCCTGGAAAAACGGGAATAAAATCTGGGAATTCCGGGAATAAAATCTGGGAATTCCTGTTCACGATGGACTCCTGGAAAAATGGGAATAAAAACGGGAATTCCGGGAATAAAATCTGGGAATTCCTGTTCACGATGGACTCCTGGAAAAACGGGAATAAAATCTGGGAATTCCGGGAATAAAATCTAGGAATTCCTGTTCACGATGGACTCCTGGAAAAACGGGAATAAAATCTGGGAATTCTGGGAATAAAAACGGGAATTCTGGGAATAAAACCTGGGAATTCCTGTTCACGATGGACTCCTGGAAAAACGGGAATAAAATCTGGGAATTCTGGGAATAAAAACGGGAATTCTGGGAATAAAACCTGGGAATTCCTGTTCACGATGTACTCCTGGAAAAACGGGAATAAAATCTGGGAATTCCGGGAATAAAAATGGGAATTCCGGGAATAAAATCTGGCAATTCCTGTTCACGATGTACTCCTGGAAAAACGGGAATAAAATCTGGGAATTCTGGGAATAAAATCTGGGAATTCCTGTTCACGATGGACTCCTGGAAAAGCGGGAATAAAACTGGGAATTCCGGGAATAAAATCTGGAATGAAACCCAGGATTCCTGTTCACGATGGACTCCTGGAAAAACGGGAATAAAAATGGGAATTCTGGGAATAAAAATGGGAATTCTGAGATAAAACCCAGGAATAAAACCTGGGATTCCTGTTCACGATGAACTCCTGGAAAAATGGGAATAAAAACAGGAATAAAAACGGGAATAAAAATGGGAATAAAAACGGGAATAAAAACGAGAATAAACAGGGAAAATCTGGGAATAAAATCTGAGATTCCGGTTCACGATGTAATCCTGGAAAAACGGGAATAAAAATGGGAATAAAACCTGGGAATTCTGGGGATAAAAGCAGGAAGCATCTGGAATTCTGGCACAAAACCACCAAGAAAATCCCAAATATCCAACTTGGAAAAATCCCAAGAAATTCCTGAAAAATAGGGAGAAAAAAAATCACAAAAAATTCAAAAAAAAATCCCAAAAAATTCAAATTTTTGCCTAAAAACACCCCAAAAAAATCCCAAAAAAAATCCCCAAAATTCCCAAATTTCCCCCGGGTCCGGAATTCCCTGGAAATCGGGGAATTTTGGGGCAGACCTGCAGGAACTGGACGGTTTTATCCAGGAGCTCGGTGCCGATGTAGCGCAGTGTGTCCCGGTGGGGCTGGAACAACCCCAAAAAACCCGGAAAAATCCCAAAAAACTCCCCAAAACTCCCTCCAAAAATCATGGAAAAATCTCCAAAAAATCCTGCAAAATGCTGGGAAAAAACAAAAAAAAATCCAAATAAAATCACAAAAAAAATCACAAAAAATTCAAATTTTTGCCTAAAACCACCCCGAAAAATCCCAAAAAAATCCCCCAAAATTCCCAAACTTCCCCCGGGGCCGGAATTCCCTGGAAATCGGGGAATTTTGGGGCAGACCTGCAGGAACTGGACGGTTTTATCCGGGAGCTTGGTGCCGATGTAGCGCAGCGTGTCCCGGTGGAATTTGCTCTCCAGGTGCCGCTGGATCTCCTCCTCCTCCAGGCTCCGGAATTTGCAGACGGAACAGGCGAACTGGATCCTGGAAAAAGGGAATGCAGAAAATTCCCAAAAAAATCCACCAAAAATCCCCTCAAAATCCACCAAAAATTGCCGGAAAAGTGCCCCAAAATTCCCAGAAAATCACCCCAAAAATTCCCAAAAAATCCCAGAAAATCATCCCAAAAATTCCCAGAAAATCCCAGAAAAAATTCCCCAAAAATTCCTGAAATTCCCAGAAAATCCCCAATATTCCCAAAAAAAACTCCCCAAAATTCACAGAAAAAAAGAATTCCCAGAAAAATTACCCCAAAATTTCCTGAAATTCCCAGAAAAATCCCCAAAATTCCCAAAGAAAAATCCCCAAAATTCCCATAAAAAAAAATTCGCAGAAAATTCCCCCAAAATTCCCAGAAAATTAAAAAAAAAATTGCCTGAAAAATTCCCCAAAAATTCCTGTAAATCCCCAATATTCCCAAAAAAACTTCCCAAAATTCCCAGGGAAAAAAAAAATTCCCAGAAAAATTCACCCAAAATTCCCAGAAAAATTCACCCAAAATTCCCAGAAAATTCCCCAAACAAATTCTCCCAGATTCCCAGAAAATCCACCAAAAAACTCCCAGAAAAATGCCCCAAATTTCCAGAAAATCACCAAAAAATTCCCCCAAATTCGCCGAAAATTAAATAAAAAAATCCCAGAAAAAATCCCCGAAAATTCACAAAATTCCTGGAAAATTCCCTGAAAAATTCCCCAAAAATCCCCAAAATTCTCCGAAAATTCCCGAAATTCCCGAAATTCCCCAGAATTCCAAAAATATTTTGGAAATTCCGGATTCCCACCTGTCCATGGCCCTGTCCCTCATCCGGTCCCTCCTCCGCTGCTTCTCCCGTTTCTTCCTCACCTCCTCGTCCTCCTCCGAGGATCCTGCGGGAAATTCGGGAATTCTGAGCCCCAAAAAAATTCCCAAAATTCCCACAGCCCAAACCCCCAATTCTTCCCACATTTTCTTACCTTTTTCCCAGATTTTCCCACTTTTTTTTCTGGGTTTTTCCCACTTTTTCCCTCAATTTTTCCCAGTTTTTTTTCCCCTTTTCACTCAAATTTTCCCATTTATTTTCCCCTTTTCCCATTTTTCCTCAATTTTCTGTAGATTTCTTTTTCCCATTTTTCTCCCAATTTCTACCAATTTTTCCCACGGATTTTCCCAGATATTCCCATTTTCCCATAAAATTTCCCAGATATTCCCATTTTCCCGTTTTTCCCACTTTTTCCCTCCTTTTCCCACTTTTTCCCTCCATTTTTCCCATTTGTTTTCCCTTTTCCTATTTTCCCTCAAATTTCCCTGGATTTCTGTTCTTTTTCCCATTTTTTCCCAAATTCCCCCAATTTTTCCCATGGATTTTCCCAGATATTCCCATTTTTCCCTCCAATTCCCCCCATTTTTCCCTTATTTTTCCCCCATTTTTTCTTGGATTCCCTTTATTTTTCCACTATTTCCGTGGTTTTTCCCAAATATTCCCATTTTCCACCATATTCCACTTTTTTTCCGTTTTTCCACCATTTTCCCCAGTTTTCCCCCTGCTTTTTCAAGTTTTATCCCAATTTTCTCTTGGAATTTTTTCCCTGCTTTTCCCATTTTTCCTGATATTCTCCATTTTCTCCTCTGTTTTTCCCATTTCCCCCTGATTTTCCCTCTTTTTTTCCCATTTTCCTTGATTTTCCCTCCTTTTCCCAATTTTCCCAAATTTTCCCTGTTTTTCCTGATTTTCCCCATTTTATTTCCACACTTTTCCCATTTTTCCCCGAATTTTTCCATTTTTCTCCCATTCCCAGCAGCTTTTTCTTCCTTGGGATCATTTGGGATCCAACCCCAAAGAATTCCTCAGGAATTCCTTCCAAAAACCCCAAAATTCCTTAAAAAAACCCCAAAATTCCCTCATAAATCATCAGGAAAAGCCCAAAAAAAGCAGAAAAAGCAAGAAAAAATCCCAAACTTTGGGGTGGGAACTGGAATTTTTGCGAATTTCCACCCCAAAACCTGGGAAGAACCCTTGGAATTTTGGGACTTTCCCCCTTCCCGGCCACAAATTCCCAAAAAAAGCTGGAAAATCCTGGAATTCCAGGAATTTTCCCCCAGAATTCCGGGAATTCTCCTGGTAAAGGGAGCCTGGGGTCTCCTGGGGAAGCAAATCCGGGATCTCCTGGAAAAAAAGAAGGAAAAGGAACCATTGGAGTCAATTTTCCTTGGAATTTCCTGGGGGATAAATGGAATATTGGGAATTTTCACCTCGTTTTCTATGGATATTCCCCCCAAAAAAAATTTTTTTTTTTTTTTTGGTGGAATTTTGAAGGCTGGAAAAGCCTCGAGGATTTGGGAATTCCAGCCCTGCCCTGCTCGGCCTCTCCCAGCCTTTTCCAGGTGGGAATTATTCCCAAAATTCCCAAATTTCTGATCCCACCTGGAAAATAAAAAACCCAAAATTTGGGATCCAGCCCTTCCAGGAGCCAAATCTGGGTGGAAATTCCCAATTTTTTTTTTTTTTTTTTGGGATGTTCCAGGCACCGGAATCCCCTTGGGAATTCCAAAGGGGGGGAAATTCCATCAAATTTTTGATTTTTGGGATATTCCAAGGCAGAGAATTCCTCAAAAGCTGCTGCAGGGCTCTGAAATTCCCAGATTTTCCTGGATTTTGAGAATTCCTGGAATACTTACACCTTTGTCTGCCTCATCCAGGGATTTCTCCTCTCCTTCTCCTTCATCTCCTGCAGGAAAAATGGGAAAAATTAGGAAGAAAAGGGAAGAAATTGGGAAAAAAGAAGGAAATTCCAAGGAAATTTGGGGAAATTCCAGGGAAATCTGGGAAAATCCAGGGAAATATCCATGGAAAATCCAAAGAAAATGGGTAAAAATGCAGGAAAAAAATGGTGGGAATCCATGGAAAAGGGGGGAAAACTACAAAAAATCCCAGGAAAAGGAGGGAATTCCCAGGAAAAGGTGGAAATTCCCAGGAAAAACTGGAAATACCTATGGATAAAGGGTGGAAATTAAGGAAAAAATGTGGAATTCCCAGAAAAAGGCTAGAAATTCCCAGGAAAAGGCTGGAATTCCCAGGAAAAGGCTGGAAATTCCCACAAAAAAGACCAGAATTCCCAGGAAAAGGCATGGAAATTCCCAGGTTAAAAGGCTGGAATTCCCAGGAAAAGGCAGAAATTCCCAGGAAAAGGCTGGAAATTCCCAGGAAAAGGCAGAAATTCCCAGGGGAAAAAAATGCCAGTTTTCCCAGGAAAAGGCAGAAATCCCCAAGGAAAAAAGGACACAATTCCCAAAAAAAGGCAGGAAATTCCCAGGAAAAGAGCAGAATTCCCAGGAAAATCCAAAAAAAAGGCAGGAAATTCCCAGGAAAAGAGCAGAAATTCCCAGGGAAACAAAATGCCAGTTTTCCCAGGAAAAGGCAGAAATCCCCAAGGAAAAAAGGACACAATTCCCAAAAAAAGGCAGGAAATTCCCAGGAAAAGAGCAGAATTCCCAGGAAAATCCAAAAAAAAGGCAGGAAATTCCCAGGAAAAGAGCAGAATTCCCAGGAAAATCCAAAAAAAAGGCCGGAAATTCCCAGGGAAAGAGCAGAATTCCCAGGAAAATCCAAAAAAAAGGCAGGAAATTCCCAGGAAAAGGCAGAAATTCCCAGGGAAACAAAATGCCAGTTTTCCCAGGAAAAGGCAGAAATCCCCAAGGAAAAAAGGACACAATTCCCAAAAAAAAGGCCGGAAATTCCCAGAAAAAGAGCAGAATTCCCAGGAAAATCCAAAGAAAAGGCAGGAAATTCCCAGGAAAAGAGCAGAATTCCCAGGAAAATCCAAAAAAAAGGCAGGAAATTCCCAGGAAAAGGCAGAAATTCCCAGGGAAAAAAAATGCCAGTTTTCCCAGGAAAAGGCAGAAATCCCCAAGGAAAAAAGGACACAATTCCCAAAAAAAAGGCCGGAAATTCCCAGAAAAAGAGCAGAATTCCCAGGAAAATCCAAAGAAAAGGCAGGAAATTCCCAGGAAAAGAGCAGAATTCCCAGGAAAATCCAAAAAAAAGGCAGGAAATTCCCAGGAAAAGAGCAGAATTCCCAGGAAAATCCAAAAAAAAGGCAGGAAATTCCCAGGAAAAGAGCAGAATTCCCAGGAAAATCCAAAAAAAAGGCAGGAAATTCCCAGGAAAAGGCAGAAATTCCCAGGGAAAAAAAATGCCAGTTTTCCCAGGAAAAGGCAGAAATCCCCAAGGAAAAAAGGACACAATTCCCAAAAAAAAGGCCGGAAATTCCCAGAAAAAGAGCAGAATTCCCAGGAAAATCCAAAGAAAAGGCAGGAAATTCCCAGGAAAAGAGCAGAATTCCCAGGAAAATCCAAAAAAAAGGCAGGAAATTCCCAGGAAAAGAGCAGAATTCCCAGGAAAATCCAAAAAAAAGGCAGGAAATTCCCAGGAAAAGAGCAGAATTCCCAGGAAAATCCAAAAAAAAGGCAGGAAATTCCCAGGAAAAGGCAGAAATTCCCAGGGAAAAAAAATGCCAGTTTTCCCAGGAAAAGGCAGAAATCCCCAAGGAAAAAAGGACACAATTCCCAAAAAAAAGGCCGGAAATTCCCAGAAAAAGAGCAGAATTCCCAGGAAAATCCAAAGAAAAGGCAGGAAATTCCCAGGAAAAGAGCAGAATTCCCAGGAAAATCCAAAAAAAAGGCAGGAAATTCCCAGGAAAAGAGCAGAATTCCCAGGAAAATCCAAAAAAAAGGCCGGAAATTCCCAGGAAAAGAGCAGAATTCCCAGGAAAATCCAAAAAAAAGGCAGGAAATTCCCAGGAAAAGAGCAGAAATTCCCAGGGAAACAAAATGCCAGTTTTCCCAGGAAAAGGCAGAAATCCCCAAGGAAAAAAGGACACAATTCCCAAAAAAAGGACAGAAATTCCCAGGAAAATCCAAAGAAAAGGCAGGAAATTCCCAGGAAAAGGCAGAAATTCCCAGGGAAAAAAAATGCCAGTTTTCCCACGAAAAGGCAGAAATCCCCAAGGAAAAAAGGACACAATTCCCAAAAAAAAGGACAGAAATTCCCAGGAAAATCCAAAAAAAAGGCAGGAAATTCCCAGGAAAAGAGCAGAATTCCCAGGAAAATCCAAAAAAAAGGCCGGAAATTCCCAGGAAAAGAGCAGAATTCCCAGGAAAATCCAAAAAAAAGGCCGGAAATTCCCAGGAAAAGAGCAGAATTCCCAGGAAAAGGCTGGGTACCGTGCTCGGAGTCGCTGTCGCTGCGGGGGTTTTTGGGATCGTCGTTCCCGGGCTCGTTCCCGTCGCTGTTCCCGGGATTCCCGTCGCTGTTCCCGGGGTCGTTCCCGGAATTCCCGTCGGTATTCCCGTCGGTATTCCCGTCGGAATTCCCGTCGTTCCCGTCGCGTTTCCGCTTGCGGGGCCCCTCGGGCTCCCAGCGCCCCCCGGGGCGAGCGCGGAGCCCCCGGCGCCGGCCCTGGAAAAGGGGGAAAAAGTGGGATAAGGTGGAGGGAAAAGGGGGGAAATTATGGGAAAGGGGGAAAAAATGGGATCAAGTGGAGGGAAAAGGGGGGAAATTATGGGAAAGGGGGAAAAAGGGGGAAAAATGTGATCAAGTGGAGGGAAAAGGGGAAAAATTATGGGAAAGGGGGGAAAAAGTGGGATAAAGTGGAGGGAAAAGGGGGAAAATTATGGGAAAGGGGGAAAAAGGGGGGAAAATGGGATAAAGTGGAGGGAAAAGGGGAAAAATTATGGGAAAGGGGGAAAAAAGTGGGATAAAGTGGAGGGAAAAGGGGGGAAATTATGGGAAAGGGGGAAAAAATGGGATAAAGTGGAGGGAAAAGGGGGAAAATTATGGGAAAGGGGGAAAAAATGGGATCAAGTGGAGGGAAAAGGGGAAAATTATGGGAAAGGGGGAAAAAATGGGATCAAGTGGAGGGAAAAGGGGAAAATTATGGGAAAGGGGGGGAAAGGGGGGAAAAATGGGATAAAGTGGAGGGAAAAGGGGGAAATTATGGGAAAGGGGGGAAAGGGGGGAAAAATGGGATCAAGTGGAGGGAAAAGGGGGAAAATTATGGGAAAGGGGGAAAAAAGTGGGATAAAGTGGAGGGAAAAGGGGGGAAATTATGGGAAAGGGGGAAAAATGGGATAAAGTGGAGGGAAAAGGGGGGAAATTATGGGAAAGGGGGAAAAATGGGATAAAGTGGAGGGAAAAGGGGGAAAATTATGGGAAAGGGGGGAAAAATGGGATAAAGTGGAGGGAAAAGGGGGGAAATTATGGGAAAGGGGGGAAAGGGGGGAAAAATGGGATCAAGTGGAGGGAAAAGGGGGAAAATTATGGGAAAGGGGGAAAAAAGTGGGATAAAGTGGAGGGAAAAGGGGGAAAAAAGTGGGATAAAGTGGAGGGAAAAGGGGGACAAAAGCAGGGAAAAAAGTGGGGGAAAAAATGGGAAAAAGTGTGGAAAAAAGTGGGAAAAATAGTGGGGGGAAAAGTAGGAAAAAGAGTGGGGAAAAACGTGGGAAAAAGAGTAGGGGAAAAGCGGGGGGAAAAGTGGGAAAAGGTGGGGGAAAAGTGTGGAAAAAAGTGGGGGAAAAGTGGGGAGAAAGTGGGAAAAAAGTGGGGAAAAGTGGGGAAGAAAAATGAGGAAAAAATGGAAAAAAGGGGGAAAAGGGGGGAAGTGGGAAAGAGCAAAGTGGGAAAAGGAAGGAAAAAATTGGGGAAAGAGTGGGAAAAAGTGCAAAAGAGTGGGAAAAAGGTGGGGAAAAGCAGGAAAAAGAAGGAAAAAATGGGGAAAGGGTGAGAAGAAGTGGGAAAAAAGGTGGAAGAAGTGGGAAAAGTGGGAAAATTGGAGGGAAAATGGGAAGAAGAAGGAAAAAATTGGAGAAAAAGTGGGAAGAAGTGGGAAGAAGTGGGAAAAAGTGGGAAAAAGAAGGAAAAAATGGGGAAGAGTGGGAAGAAGTGGGAAAATTGGAGGGAAAATGGGAAGAAGAAGGAAAAAGCTGGGGGAAAAGTGGGAAGAAGTGGGAAAAAAAGGGGAAATTGGGGGAAAAGGGGGAAAATAAGGAAAAAGAGGGGGAAACGAGGAAAAAGTGGCAAAAAAGTGGGAAGAAATGGGAAAATAGGGGAAAAAAAGTAGGGAAAAGGGGAGAAAAGTGGGGAAGAGTGGGAAAAAGAAAAAACTGGGGAAGAAGTGGGAAAGGGTGGGGAAAAGTGGGAAGAATAAGGAAAAAAGTGGGAAGAAGCAGGAAAAAAGGGGGGAAGTGGGAAAAAGAAGGAAAAGTTGAGGCAAAAGTGGGAAAACTTGGGGGAAATGGGAAGAAGAAGGAAAAAGCTGGGGGAAAAGTGGGAAGAAGTGGGAAAATTAGAAGGAAAATGGGAAGAAGAAGGAAAAAGCTGGAGGAAAAGTGGGAAGAAGTGGGAAAAAAGTGGGAAAAAGAAGGAAAAAAGTGGGGCAATAGTGGGAAAAGTGGGGAAAAGAAGGAAATAATTGGGGCAAAGTAGGAAGAAGTGGGAAAAGTGGGAAAATTGGAGGGAAAATGGGAAGAAGAAGGAAAAAGCTGGGGGAAAAGTGGGAAGAAGTGGGAAAATTGGAGGGAAAATGGGAAGAAGAAGGAAAAAATTGGAGAAAAAGTGGGAAGAAGTGGGAAGAAGTGGGAAAAAGTGGGAAAAAGAAGGAAAAAATGGGGAAGAGTGGGAAGAAGTGGGAAAAGTGGGAAAATTGGAGGGAAAATGGGAAGAAGAAGGAAAAAGATGGGGGAAAAGTGGGAAGAAGTGGGAAAATTAGAAGGAAAATGGGAAGAAGAAGGAAAGAGCTGGAGGAAAAGTGGGAAGAAGTGGGAAAATTAGAGGGAAAATGGGAAGAAGAAGGAAAAAATTGGAGAAAAAGTGGGAAGAAGTGGGAAGAAGTGGGAAAAAGTGGGAAAAAGAAGGAAAAAATGGGGAAGAGTGGGAAGAAGTGGGAAAAGTGGGAAAATTGGAGGGAAAATGGGAAGAAGAAGGAAAAAGCTGGGGGAAAAGTGGGAAGAAGTGGGAAAAAAGTGGGAAAAAGAAGGAAAAAAGTGGGGCAATAGTGGGGAAAAGTGGGGAAAAGAAGGAAATAATTGGGGCAAAAGTAGGAAGAAGTGGGAAAAGTGGGAAAATTGGAGGGAAAATGGGAAGAAGGAAAAAGCTGGGGAAAAGTGGGAAGAAGTGGGAAAATTGGAAGGAAAATGGGAAGAAGAAGGAAAGAGCTGGGGGAAAAGTGGGAAGAAGTGGGAAAATTGGAAGGAAAATGGGAAGAAGAAGGAAAGAGCTGGAGGAAAAGTGGGAAGAAGTGGGAAAATTGGAAGGAAAATGGGAAGAAGAAGGAAAAAATTGGAGAAAAAGTGGGAAGAAGTGGGAAGAAGTGGGAAAAAGTGGGAAAAAGTGGGAAAAAGTGGGAAAAAGAAGGAAAAAATGGGGAAGAGTGGGAAGAAGTGGGAAAAGTGGGAAAATTGGAGGGAAAATGGGAAGAAGAAGGAAAAAGCTGGAGGAAAAGTGGGAAGAAGTGGGAAAATTAGAAGGAAAATGGGAAGAAGAAGGAAAGAGCTGGGGGAAAAGTGGGAAGAAGTGGGAAAATTGGAAGGAAAATGGGAAGAAGAAGGAAAAAGCTGAGGGAAAAGTGGGAAGAAGTGGGAAAATTAGAAGGAAAATGGGAAGAAGAAGGAAAGAGCTGGGGGAAAAGTGGGAAGAAGAAGGAAAAAGCTGGGAAAACCCGAGGAAAAGCGGGAATTTCTGGCAGCACTCACCGGGTGCAGGCCGTTCCAGGGCAGGGCTCCCATCCTCTCCTTCCTCCTCATGCCGAAGGGGCCGCGGCTCATTCCCGGCATTCCCAGATCCCCCGGGAAATCGGGATAATCGCCGGGATAGTCGGGATAATCCCCGGGATAATCGGGGTAATCGCCGGGGTAATCAGCGGGGTAATCGCCGGGGTAATCGCCGGGGTAATCGCCGGGGTAATCGCCGGGATAATCGGGATAATCGCGATATTCCAGCGCCTGGGAGAAGAGCGAGGGCAGCCCGCGGCGGCTCCCGGGGAACGGGAAGGGCTCGGCCCAGCGGGAGCCGCCCGGGAAGGGCTCCGGGAGGCGCCGGCCCCGCGCCGCGCCCCGGCGGCCACCGGCACCGCCACCGGCACCGGCACCGGCACCGGGAGCGCCCGGCCGGAACGGAGCGGCCCGGGAGTCAGCCCGGGACGGGAACGAGGAGAAGGAGGAGAAGCGGAAGGAGCTGGAAAAGAAATGGAGGAGAAAATCGGGGTGAGGGAAGGGATTCCTGATTTATATTGGAAAAATGGGAATGAAATCGGGGTGAGGGATGGGATTCCTGATTTATATTGGAAAATCGGGAATGAAATCGGGGTGAGGGATGGGATTCCTGATTTATATTGGAAAAATGGGAATGAAATCGGGGTGAGGGATGGGATTCCTGATTTATATTGGAAAATCGGGAATGAAATCGGGGTGAGGGATGGGATTCCTGATTTATCTTGGAAAATCGGGAATGAAATCGGGGTGAGGGATGGGATTCCTGATTTATATTGGAAAATCGGGAATGAAATCGGGGTTAGGGATGGGATTCCTGATTTATATTGGAAAATCGGGAATGAAATCGGGGTGAGGGATGGGATTCCTGATTTATATTGGAAAATCGGGAATGAAATCGGGGTGAGGGATGGGATTCCTGATTTATATTGGAAAATCGGGAATGAAATCAGGGTGAGGGGTGGGATTCCTGATCTATATTGGAAAATCGGGAATGAAATCGGGGTTAGGGATGGGATTCCTGATTTATATTGGAAAATCGGGAATGAAATCGGGGTGAGGGATGGGATTCCTGATTTATATTGGAAAAACGGGAATGAAATCGGGGTGAGGGATGGGATTCCTGATTTATATTGGAAAAATGAATGAAATCGGGGTGAGGGATGGGATTCCTGATTTATATTGGAAAATCGGGAATGAAATCGGGGTGAGGGATGGGATTCCTGATTTATATTGGAAAATCGGGAATGAAATCGGGGTGAGGGATGGGATTCCTGATTTATATTGGAAAATCGGGAATGAAATCGGGGTGAGGGATGGGATTCCTGATCTATATTGGAAAATCGGGAATGAAATCGGGGTGAGGGATGGGATTCCTGATTTATATTGGAAAATCGGGAATGAAATCGGGGTGAGGGATGGGATTCCTGATTTATATTGGAAAATCGGGAATGAAATCGGGGTTGGGGATGGGATTCCTGATTTATATTGGAAAATCGGGAATGAAATCGGGGTGAGGGAAGGGATTCCTGATTTATATTGGAAAATCGGGAATGAAATCGGGGTGAGGGATGGGATTCCTGATTTATATTGGAAAATCGGGAATGAAATCGGGGTGAGGGATGGGATTCCTGATTTATATTGGAAAATCGGGAATGAAATCAGGGTGAGGGGTGGGATTCCTGATTTATCTTGGAAAATCGGGAATGAAATCGGGGTGAGGGATGGGATTCCTGATTTATATTGGAAAATCGGGAATGAAATCGGGGTGAGGGATGGGATTCCTGATTTATATTGGAAAAACGAATGAAATCGGGGTGAGGGATGGGATTCCTGATTTATATTGGAAAATCGGGAATGAAATCGGGGTTAGGGATGGGATTCCTGATTTATATTGGAAAATCGGGAATGAAATCGGGGTGAGGGATGGGATTCCTGATTTATCTTGGAAAAACGAATGAAATCGGGGTGAGGGAAGGGATTCCTGATTTATATTGGAAAATCGGGAATGAAATCGGGGTGAGGGATGGGATTCCTGATTTATATTGGAAAATCGGGAATGAAATCGGGGTGAGGGATGGGATTCCTGATTTATATTGGAAAATCGGGAATGAAATCGGGGTGAGGGAAGGGATTCCTGATTTATATTGGAAAAACGGGAATGAAATCGGGGTGAGGGAAGGGATTCCTGATTTATATTGGAAAATCGGGAATGAAATCGGGGTTAGGGATGGGATTCCTGATTTATCTTGGAAAATCGGGAATGAAATCGGGGTGAGGGATGGGATTCCTGATTTATATTGGAAAATCGGGAATGAAATTGGGGTTAGGGAAGGGATTCCTGATTTATATTGGAAAAATGGGAATGAAATCGGGGTGAGGGAAGGGATTCCTGATTTATCTTGGAAAAACAAATGAAATCGGGGTGAGGGATGGGATTCCTGTTTTATATTGGAAAATCGGGAATGACATTGGGGTGAGGGATGGGATTCCTGATTTATATTGGAAAATCGGGAATGAAATCGGGGTGAGGGATGGGATTCCTGTTTTATCTTGGAAAATCGGGAATGAAATCGGGGTGAGGGATGGGATTCCTGATTTATATTGGAAAATCGGGAATGAAATCGGGGTGAGGGATGGGATTCCTGATTTATATTGGAAAATCGGGAATGAAATCGGGGTGAGGGATGGGATTCCTGATTTATCTTGGAAAATCGGGAATGAAATCGGGGTGAGGGATGGGATTCCTGATTTATATTGGAAAAACGGGAATGAAATCGGGGTGAGGGATGGGATTCCTGATCTATATTGGAAAATCGGGAATGAAATCGGGGTGAGGGATGGGATTCCTGATTTATATTGGAAAATCGGGAATGAAATCGGGGTGAGGGATGGGATTCCTGATCTATATTGGAAAATCAGGAATGAAATCGGGGTTAGGGATGGGATTCCTGATTTATCTTGGAAAATCGGGAATGAAATCGGGGTGAGGGATGGGATTCCTGATTTATCTTGGAAAATCGGGAATGAAATCGGGGTTAGGGATGGGATTCCTGATTTATATTGGAAAATCGGGAATGAAATCGGGGTGAGGGGTGGGATTCCTGATTTATATTGGAAAATCGGGAATGAAATCGGGGTGAGGGATGGGATTCCTGATTTATATTGGAAAATCGGGAATGAAATCGGGGTGAGGGATGGGATTCCTGATTTATATTGGAAAATCGGGAATGAAATCGGGGTGAGGGATGGGATTCCTGATTTATCTTGGAAAATCGGGAATGAAATCGGGGTTAGGGATGGGATTCCTGTTTTATCTTGGAAAATCGGGAATGAAATCGGGGTGAGGGATGGGATTCCTGATTTATATTGGAAAATCGGGAATGAAATCGGGGTGAGGGATGGGATTCCTGATCTATATTGGAAAATCGGGAATGAAATCGGGGTTAGGGAAGGGATTCCTGATTTATCTTGGAAAAATGGGAATGAAATCGGGGTGAGGGAAGGGATTCCTGATTTATCTTGGAAAAACAGGAATGAAATCGGGGTGAGGGATGGGATTCTTTTTTATCTTGGAAAAACAGGAATAAAAATTGGGATTTTTGGGACAAACCATAAAAGAAGCTATCCCAAATTCCGGAAATGAGTGGGGAAAATGGGATTTTGGGATCATTTGGATTTTTTGGGATCCGGTGCCCACCTCTGGTGCTGCCCCTTGGCCAGCAGCTCCTGGCACTGCCTGAGCTTGGCCATTTTAAAACCCTCTCCCATTCCCAAAATTCCCTGAAATTCCCAAAAATTCCCTAAAAACCCATGAACTTTCTCAGAAAAAAACCTAACATTTGAGACTGAATCTTCCTGTCCCATCCCCAAAATTCCCTAAATCCCCAAAAATTCCCTAAAAACCCATGAACTTTCTCAGAAAAAACCTAAAATTTGAGACTGAATCTTCCTGTCCCATCCCCAAAATTCCCTAAATTCCCAAAAATTACCTAAAAACCTGGGAATTTTCTCAGAAAAACCCAAAAATTTGAGACTCAATTTTCCTGTCCCATCCCCAAAATTACCTAAATTCCCAAAAATTATGTAAAAGCCTGGGAATTTTCCCAGAAAAACACTAAAATTTGAGACTCAATTTTCCTGTCCCATCCCCAAAATTCCCTAAATTCCCAGAAAAGCCCTAAAACTTGAGATTCAACCTTCCTGAAACGCTGAAATCCCTGGGAAAACAATGGGAATTTTGGGACAAAATGGCCAAAACAACCAAAAAATGACGCCGAATTCCAGAAATTAGTGGGAAAAATGGGATTTTGGGATGGTTTGGAATCCAGGCTGACCTGTGCTGCTGCCAGCGCTGCCCTCCTTGGCCAGCAGCTCCTGGCATTGGCCATCTTTAAAACCCTCTCCCATTCCCAAAATTCCCTAAAATTCCCCAAAATCCCCTGAAAAAAAACTGGAAAATTCCCAAAAATTCCCTTAAAAACCTGGGAAATGCCCAAAAATTCCCTGAAAAACCTGAGAATTTTTCCAGGAAAAAAAACCCAAAAATTTGAGGTTCAACCTTCCTTAACAACTCCAGTTGTGGAAAACGACCGGAATTTTGAGCTAAAGGCCCAAAACCGCCCAAACCCACGCCCAAATTCCGGAAAAGAGTGGGAAAGATGGGATTTTGGGATGGTTTGGAATCCAGGCTGACCTGTGCTGCTGCTCGGGGCCCTCGCCGGCGCTGCCCTCCTTGGCCAGCAGGTCCAGGCGCTGGTTGATCTTGGCAATCAGCGAGTCGGGGCTGGAGCCGGGCGGCTCGGCCGGGCCCGAGGATCCAGTGGATCCCGAGGCAAAGGTGGATCCCGATCCCGAGGCAAAGGTGGATCCCGATCCCGAGCCAAAAGTGGATCCTGACCCTGAGCCAAAAGCGGTTCCTGATCCTGATGCAAAGGTGGATCCGGCAGATCCTGAGCCAAAGGCGGTCCCGGATCCCGATCCAAAAGCGGTTCCTGATCCTGATCCAAAGGTGGATCCTGCAGATCCCCCTCCAAAGGCGGCCCCAGATCCCGATCCGAAGGTGGATCCTGATCCAAAGGAGGTCCCAGATCCTGATCCAAAGGTAGATCCTGACCCGAAGGTGGATCCAGCAGATCCCGACCCGAAGGCAGCTCCAGATCCTGAGCCGAACGCAGATCCGGATCCGAAGGAGGTCCCAGATCCTGACCCAAAGGTGGATCCAGCAGATCCCGAGCCGAAGGTGGATCCCGAGCCGAAGGCAGCTCCCGATCCCGCTCCGAAGGCGGATCCAGATCCCGATCCGAAGGCGGATCCAGCGGATCCCGCTCCGAAGGCGGATCCAGCGGATCCCTCGCCGGATCCCAGCCCCAGCTCGGCCGCCTTGGGGGCGTCCCAGGAGCCGTAGGAGGCTCCCGTGGGGGCCGAGCTCTGCCCGGGGTAGAACTCATAACCCTCGTAGCCTGGGGGGGAAAGGGTTAATTAGTTAATTAATTACAGGGTCATTAAGGGGGGAATTGAAGAGTTACAGGGGTGGGAGCCCAGCAGGAAAAGCTCCGGGAGGATTCCAAAGGAAATGCCAAGGGAATTTGGGGGGGTGTAGAACCGGTAACCCTTGTGGCCTGGCAAAGAAAGGGTTAATTAGTCAGATAATTAATTAACTAGAAGGTCATTTAAAGAGTTACAGGGGTGGGAGCCCAGCAGGAAAAGCTCCGGGAGGATTCCAAAGGAAATGCCAAGGGGATTTGGGGGGTGCAGAACTGGTAACCCTCGTAGCCTGGCAAAGAAAGGGTTAATTAGTCAGATAATTAATTAACTAGAAGGTCATTTAGAGAGTAATTAAAGAGTTACAGGGGTGGGAGCCCAGCAGGAAAAGCTCCGGGAGGATTCCAAAGGAAATGCCAAGGGGATTTGGGGGGTGTAGAACTGGTAACCCTTGTGGCCTGGCAAAGAAAGGGTTAATTAGTCAGATAATTAATTAACTAGAAGGTCATTTAGAGAGTAATTAAAAGAGTTACAGAGGTGGGAGCCCAGCAAGAAAAATCCCGGGGTGATTCTAAGGAAAAAAATTCCAAGGCAGTTTGGGGGATGTAGAACTCATAACCCTCACAGCCTGGGGGAAAAGGGTTAATTAGCTCATTAATTAATTAGCTCATTAGTTAATTAATTAATTAGTAAGAAGGTCATTAAGGGGGGAATTGAAGAGTTACAGGGGTGGGAGCCCAGCAGTAAAAATCCCGGGGTCATTCCAAGGAAAAAAAATTCCAAGGGAGTTCGGGGGGTGTAGAATTGGTAACCCTCATAGACTGGAGGGAAAGGGTTAATCAGCTCATTAATTAATTAGTGACAAGGTCATTAAGGCAGGAATTGAAGAGTTACAGGGATGAGAGACCAGCAGGAAAAGCTCTGGGAAAATTCCAAGGAAAAAAAAAATTCCAAGGGAGATTGGGGGGTGTAGAACTCGTAACCCTCACAGCCTGGGGAGGAAAGGGTTAATTAGCTCATTAATTAATTAATTAATTAGGGGATCATTAAGAGAGTAATTGAAGAGTTCCAGGGGTGGGAATCCAGCAGGAAAAGCTCTGGGAGGATTCCAAAGGAATCCAAAGGGTTTTGGGCTTTGGGAATTTTGGCTCTTTGCAGCCTGGGGAGTAATTAATTAATTGGTTAATTAGGGAGAAATTAAAGGATTAATTAAAGAGTTACAGGGTGGGAGCCCAGCAGGAAAAGCCATGAAGAATAAAGGGAGAGGGAAAAAGAGAGGAAAAGGGGAGAGGGAAGAGGAATAAAAAGAAGGAAAAGGAAAGAAAAATGGGAAAAAGAGAGGGAAAAATTGAGAAAAGAGAGGGGGAAAAGGGAAAAAAATGGGAAAAGGGAGGAAAAGGATGGAAAAATGGGGCGGAGGGAAAAAAGGAAAGAAAAAGTGGAAAAAGGGAAGAAAAATGGGAAAAAGAGAAGGAAAATGAAAGGAAGGAGAGGAAAAAGAAAAATTTGGGAAAGGGCGGGAAAATTTGGGAAAAAGGAGGAAAAAAGTTGGAAAAAATGGGGGGAAAGAAAATGGGAAAAAAGGAGAAAAATGGGGAAAAAGAAGGAAGGAGGAAAAGGGAGGAAAAAATTGGAAAAAAGGAGGGAAAAAAGTTGGATAAAATGGGGGGGGAAGAGAAATGGGAATAAAGGAGAAAAATGGGGAAAAAAGAAGGAAAATGGGAGGAAGGAGGGAAAAAGGAAAAATTTGGAAAAGAGGGAAAAGGAGGGGAAAATGAGAGGAAAAAGAAAAAAAGTTGGAAAAAGTTGGGGGAAAAAGCAGGAAAAGAGGGAATTGGGAATTCCAAAATTCTCACCCACCTTGCCAGCTGCTCGTGTTCGTGCCATAGGAAGCTGGAAAAAAAAAGGAAAATTCAGGAAAATTCATGGAAAAATGCTGAAGTTTGGGCTGAAATGTTTGGGATTTCTGGGAAAATGAGGGGATTTGGGGATAAAACAGGAGGGATTTGGGATTTGGATGGAATTCTGGAGGTTTTTCCAGGAAAAAGCAGGAAAAGGGGTTCGGGGGGGATGCAGGGATTTTGGGAGTTGGGGATGGGAAGGGTGGGAAAAGTGGGGGGAAAGGGAAAAACAGGGGAAAGGGTGGGAAAATGGGGAAAAATAGGGGGAAAAGGGTGGAAAAAATGGGGAAAATGGAAAAATAGAGGGGAAGAGGTTAGGAAATGGGGAAATGGGGAAAAAAGGAGGAAAAAGGGAAAAAAGCAGAAATATTGGATAAAGGGGGGAAAGTGGGAGAAATATGGGGGAATAATAGGAGAAAAAAGAAGGAAAATGGGGAAAATGGGAGAAAAATGGGGAAAAAAGAAGAAAACTGGAGGGGAAGGGAGGAAAATGGAAGAAATAAGAGGAAAAATTGGGGAAGTGGGAGAAAAATGGGGGGGAATGGAGAAAAAATGAAAAAATGGAGGAAATGAGAGAAAAATGGGGGTGAAAACAGGAGAAAAAAGGAATAAAATGGGAGAAAAATGGGGGAGGGGAAAGGTGAGAAAAAAGGGGAAAATGGGAGAAAAATTGGAGAAAAGGGGAAAAATGGGGGGGGGAAATGAGAAATTGATGCAAAGTTGGGAACAGCTCACCCTGGGCGCCGGCGGCTCCGGTGCTCCAGGTGCCATATCCTGGGAAAAAGGAGAATTCGTCAGCAGGGAAGGGAAAATTCCCACTTTTCCTGAGCAAAATCCCAAATTCCAGGCCCAATCCTAAATTCCAGCCCCAAAATCCAGCCCCAATCCCAAATCCCAGCCGCCAAATCCTAAATCCCAGCCCCAAATTCCAGCCCTGATCCCAAAATCCAGCCCCAAAACCCAGCCCTGATCCCAAATCCCAGTCCCAAATTCTAGCCCTGATCCCAAAATCCAGCCCAAATCCTAAATCCCTGATCCCAAAATCCAGGCCTGATTCCAAGATCCAGCCCTAAAATCTAGCCCAAATTCTAAATCCCAGCCCGAAAAATCCAGTCCTGATCCCTGATCCCAAATCCCAGTCCCAAATTCTAGCCCTGATCCCAAAATCCAGCCCAAATCCTAAATTCCAGCCCTAATCCCAAACCCCAGCCCCAAAATCCAAAGTAAGCCTGGAAAAGAAGCCAAGCCTGGGCCTGATCCCTTTTTCCAGGCTGAGGTATCCGGGGGAAATTCCGGGGGGGATCATGAGGGGATCCAGGGGGATCCTGAGGGGGGATCCAAGGAAATTCCAGGGGGAATCCAGGGGAATTTCCAGGGGGGATTCTGAGGGAATCCAGGGGAATTTCCAGAGGGAATCCTGGGGGGATCTAAGGGAATTTCCAAGGAGATCATGAGGGGGGATCCAAGGAAATTCCAGGGGGAATCCTGAGAGGATCCTGAGGAATTTCCAGGGGAATTTCCAGAGGGATCAAGGGGAATTCCCAGGGAGATCCTGGGGGTGATCCAATGGAACTTCCAGGGAGGTCCTGAGGGGGAATCCAAGGAAATTCCAGGGGGAATCCTGAGGGAGATCCAAGGTGGGGACTCCAGGAGGATCCCCCTGAGGAGAGGACAGGGAACCGCTCAGGAGGGCACACGGGACCCCCAAGGAGGGGGACACGGGACCCCCAAGGAAGGGGACATGGATCCCCTGGGAGCCGCCACAGCTGGGACGGGCCAGGACGAGGGAAACTGAGGCAGAGGCGCCGGGGGCGGGGCCGCGGCCGCCATTTTGTGTCGCCTTCAGAAATGGGCCCGGCGCCATTTCCGCCCCCCCGTCCCCCTCAGGGCATGACCCCCCCCACCAGCCCCCAGCAGCCAATCAGCGCCGCCCTGGCGGTGAGTGACGTGGCGCTCAGCCAATCAACGGCGCCACCGCCTCACCGGGGGGCGGGCGGTGCGCTTCCCGCTGTGGCGGAACCCCCCCCGCCAGAACTCGCCGGTAACGGAGCCGGTGCTGAGGCAGCCACGGGAAGGAGCCACCACCACCCCGGGGGAGCGGCAGCACCGCGGGGCCGCCCCGCCCGGCACTTACCGCCGTATCCCGGCTCCATCGCCGCCGCCGCCGCCGCCGCCGCCGCTTCACCGCCCGCCTCAGCCCCCTGCGCACGCGCGCCACCGCCCGCCTCCCGTTTGGCCCCGCCCACGCCACTCCTTATTGGTTGGTCTCTTCAGCGGCGCGGCCCGCCCGCAGCTCCCATTGGTCTGAATGGTTCCCGCCCATGATCTGATTGGTGGAGGCGCTTCCTCCCTGAGGGCACGGCCTGTCAATCAAGGGCGTTCTGGCTGCTGATTGGGCGGCGCCGCGGGGCGCGCCGTTTGCCGGCGGGGAGGGGGAGGAGGGGCCGCCATGGAGTCCCCGGGGCCGGGAGCGGAGCGGCCCCGAACCGAACCCGGAACGGGCCCGGACACGCCCCGGAGCTGCCTGGAAATGGCCCCGGAGCGGCCCCTCCCAGTGACAATGTCCCCAGGGCCTCACAGTGAGTGTCCCCGGCCCCTCAGTGACAGCGTCCCCACATCCCCTCACAGGGACCCCAGATCCCCTCACAATGTCCTGAAATTCCATCAAAATGTCTCCAAACCCCCTCAGGGACCCCAAATCACCTCACAGGGTCCCCAGATCCCCTCACAATGTCCTGAAATTTTATTAAAATGTCTCCAAATCTCCTCAGAGACCCCAAATCCCCTCAGGGGTCCCCACATCCCCTCACAGGGACCCCAGATCCCATCAGGGACCCCAAATCCATTCAAAATGTCCCCAGATCTCCTCAGGAACCCCAAATCCCTGCAAAATGTCCCAAAATCACCTCAGTGTTCCCAAATCCCCACACAGGGACCCCAAATTCCATCAAAATATCCCCAAATCCCCTCAGTGTCCCCAGATCTCCTCAAAATGTCCCCAAATCCCATCAGGGACCCCAAATCACCTCACAGGGACCCCAGATCCCCTCAGGGACCCCAAATCCATTCAAAATGTCCCCAGAGCCCCTCACAATAACCTCAAATTCCATCAAAGTGTCCCCAAATCTCCTCAGGGACCCCAATTTCTCCTCACAGACCCCAAATCCCCTCAAAATGTCCCCAAATCCCCTCACAAGATCCTCAAATTCCATGAAAATGTCCCCAGATTCCCTCAGGGACCCCAAATCCTCTCAGTGTCCCCAGATTCCCTCAAGATATCCCCAAATTCCATCAAAATGTCCCCAAATCTCCTCAGGGACCCCAAATCCACTCAAAATGTCCCCAAATCCCTTTTCCCTCCTTTTTCCCTTCATTTTCCATCTCTTTTCCCATTTTCCCCATCTTTTTCCTGCCCCTTTCCCATCATTTCTTCCCCATCCACTTTTCCACCCCTTTCCCAATCCCGGCAGGAATTTTTCCCATCCCAGAAGGAATTTCCCCATTCCTGAAGGATTTTTTTCCCCATTTCTGAAGGATTTTTCCCATTCCTGAAAGAATTTTCCCATTCCTGAAGGATTTTTTCCCCATTCCAAAAGGATTTTCTCCCATTCCTGAAGGATTTTTCCCATTCCAGAAATGATTTCCCCATTCCTGAAGGAATTTTCCCATCCCTGGTGGGAATTCTCCCAATCCTGGCAGGAATTTCCCCATTCCTGAAGGATTTTTTCCCCATTCCTGAAGGATTTTCTGCTATTCCTGAAGGAATTTTTCTAATCCTAAAAGGTATTTCCCATTCCTGAAGGAATTCTCCCAATCCTGGCAGGAATTTTCCCCATTCCTGAAGGATTTTTTCCCAATCCTGAAGGATTTTTTCCCACCCCAGCCCCACCTGGGCCTCCCAGCCCCCAATTCCCACCCCCAGGACCATTCCCAGATCCCAAATCCCAACTTTTCCCTTTTCGGGCAGGAAAATCCCAATCAGCACCGGCAATCTCCCAAAAAAAACCCCGAGAATTTGGGAATTTCCTGAGAACAAAAGAGTCAGGAGAAGCTCAGGATGAGTCCTTTAAAATCCACAAAAACCTCGGGAATTTCTCCCGTTTCACAACGGACACAACGGCACCGAACGCTCCGAGAGGGGCGGGAAAACAGCGGGAAAAACAACGGAAAAACAGGAAAAACGACGGAAAAACGGGAAAAACGACGGGAAAACGACAGGAAAACAGCGGGAAAACAGCGGGAAAAGGGAACCACAGCCACAGGAAAACCTCGGGACAAATCCCAGCCCCATTCCCGAGGGAAATCTGGGAGAAATTCCCACAAATCCACGCGGGAGCACGGCAAAAACGCTGGGAGGCGTGGTAGGAAAAATTCCCCAAAATTCCAGGGAATTCCTGCTTTTTTTCTGGGAATTCCCCCCAAAAAATCCAAGGGAATTCCCTTTTTTCCCTAGGAATTCCCAAAAAATCCAAGGAAATTCCCTTCTTTCCTCTAGGAATTCCCAAAAAATCCAACAAAATTTCCTTTTATTCCTGCAATTCCCAAAAAACCCAAGGAAATTCCCTTTTTTTCCTGGAATTCGCAAAAAATCCAGTGAATTTCCTCTTCTTTTAGGAATTCCCAAAAAAAAGGACGGAATTCCTGCTTTTTTCTAGGAATTCCCCCAAAAATTTCAATAGAATTTCTACTTTTTCTTGGGAATTCCAAAAAATCTGATGGAATTCCCAAAAAATTAAAGGAAATTAAAAAAAAAAAAAAATCCAAGGAAATTCCCTTTTTTTCCCAGGAATTCCCAAAAAAACGTCCACAAAATTTCCCTCTTTTTCCTGAGAATTCCCAAAAAATCCAAGGAAAATCCAAGGAAATTCCCAAAACTATCAGAGGAAATTCCCTTTTCTCCCAGAAATTAAAAAAAAAAAAAAAAAAACCAAAAAAACCCAAAAAAAAACAAAAAAAAAAACCTCCAAAAAAATTCCAGGCAGGCTGGCTGTGGAATTCCCGGAATTCCTGGAATTTGGGGCAGCAGAATTCCAGAATTTTGAGAATTTCTGGGATTTTGGGCAGCTGAATTCCCGGAATTCTGGGAATTCCTGGAATTTGGGGCTGGGGCACATCCAGGGACACGAATCCAACACATCCGGGAACGCTCCGGGTCCTTTTCCTGCCAGGAATTCACTCCTGGAACATTCCAGAACTTTCCAGGATTTTGCTCTCCCGGAACATTCCAGAACTTTTTGACATTCTGGAAATTTTCACTCCCGGAACGTTCCAGAACTTTTCTCTCTTGGAACATTCCAGAACTTTCCTGGAACATTCTAGAACTTTTCATTCCAGGAATATTCCATTACTTTCCTGGAAAATTCTGGAATTTTTCTCTCCGGGAACATTCCAGAATTTTTTCTCCAGGAACATTCCGGAACTTTTTGACATTCCAGAACTTTTCACTCCTGGAACACTCCGGAATTTCCCTCTGGGTGCTGCTCCAGGAATTCCTCAGAATTTGAGGAATTTTCCTCAGGATTTTGGGAATTTTCCTCGGGATTTTGGGAATTTTCCTCCTTTTCCATCCCTGCTCCCCTTTCCCGGCCTTCGGCCGCCGCCGCTCCCTCGGGATTTTCCAGATTTTCCTTGGAATTTTCCTCAGGATTTTCAGGATTTTCCTCAGGATCTGCTGAATTTCTGGGATTTTCCTCAGGATTTTCGGGATTTTCCATGGGATTTTCCAGATTTTCCTCAGAATTTTGGGGGTTTTCTGTCAGATTTTCCAGATTTTCTGTGGGATTTTGGAGATTTTCCGTGGGATTTTCCAGGTTTTCGGGGTTTTCTGTGGGATTTTCAGGATGTTCCTCTGGATTTGGAGGATTTTCCGTGGGATTTTCCAAATTTTGGGGATTTTCCGTGTTTTCTGTGAGATTTTCTGGATTTTCTGCTGGATTTTGGGGATTTCCTGTGGGATTTTCCAGGTGTTCTGTGGGATTTTCAGGATTTTGTGGATTTCCCGTAGGATTTTCCGGGTTTTCTGTGGGATTTTGGGGATTTCCCATGGGATTTTCCGGGTTTTCCGTGGGATTTTCAGGATTTTCCTCCCCTGCTCCTTCCCCTTCCTCGTGCTCCTCCTTTTCCTCGGGATCATCTGTGAAGGGATTTTCCCCCTGGAAAAGAGAGAAAAAAATTCCCCAAACCCCCAAAAATTTCCCAAAAAAATTCCACAAAATCCCCCAAAAATTCCCCAAAAAAATTCCACAAAACCTCCCAAAAAACCCCCTGAAAATTCCCAAAAAAGCCCCCAGAAAATTCCCCAAAAATTCCCAATCCCCACCGAAAACCTCCTAAAATTCCCAAAAAAAAGTGCAAAACCCCCAGAATTCCAAAAAATTCCCCAAAACCCCCCAAAAATTCCCCACACCCTCCAAAAATTCCCAGAAAAATCCCCCTGAAAATTCCAAAAAAATCCCCCGAAAACTCCCAAAACCCCCTCAACACTTCCGAAAATTCCCGAAAAAAACCCTAAAAATTCTCCAAAACCCCCAAAAATCCCCCCAAAAATCTCCCCAGATCCCCCAAAATTCCCCAAAATCCTCTGGAAACATCTGAAAATTCCCCAAGACCCCCCCAAACTTCCCAGAAATCCTTCCAAAACCCCCAAAAATTCAACAAAAACCAAAAAAATTCCCCAGAATTCCCCCCAAAACTCCCGAAAATTCCCAAATTTTCCCAAAAAGCCTCCAAAAATTCCCCAAAACTTCCTGAAAACCCCTGAAGATTCCAAAACATTCCCAAAAAACCTCCAAAATCCCCTGAAAAACCCCCAAAACCCTCAAAATTCCCAAAAAGTTCCCCAAAACCCCCACAAATCCCTGCAAAAATTCCCCTGAACCCCTGAAAATTGCCAAAGATTCCCGAACATTCCCAAAAATTCCTGGAATTCCCAAAAAATTCCCAAAACCGCCCCCAAAACCTCCAAAAATTCCCATAAAACCCTGCAAAATCCTCCAAAAGCCCCCAAAATTCCCCAAAAAATCCCTCCAGAACTTCCCCCGAAGCCCTGAAAATTGCCAAAGATTGCCCAAAATTCCCGGAATTCCCAAAAAATTCCCAAAACCGCCCCCAAACCCTCCAAAAATTCCCATAAAACCCTGCAAAATCCCCCAAAAATTCCCCAAAATTCCCCAAAAATCCCTCCAAAACTTCCCCCGAACCCCTGGAAATTGCCAGGCAATCCCGGGATTCCCGGAATTCCCGGAATTCCCGGAATTCCCACCCGCAGGAAGCGCTGCAGTTTGCTGCCGATGGTTTTGTTGTTGAGGATGCTCCGAGCCACCGCCAGCGACGCCCGCTTGGAATGCTCCAGCATGGCCTGGGAAACGGGAATCTCCTGGGAATGCCGGGAATTCTCCGGGAAAAACTCCCCAGGATTCCAGGAATTCTCCTGGGAATTCTCCGGGGAAAACTCCCCAGGATTCCAGGAATTCTCCTGGGAATTCTCCGGGGAAAACTCCCCAGGATTCCAGGAATTCTCCTGGGAATTCTCCGGGGAAAACTCCCCAGGAGTCCGGGAATTCTCCTGGGAATTCTCCGGGAAAAACTCCTCAGGATTCCAGGAATTCTCCTGGGAATTCTCCGGGGAAAACTCCTCAGGATTCCGGCATTTCCCTGGGAAAACTGCTCAGAACTCCAGGAATTCTCCTCAGAATTCGCCTGGGAAAACTCCTCAGGATTCCGGCATTTTCCAGAGAATTCTCCGGGGAAAACTCCCCAGGATTCCAGCATTTTCCTGGGAATTCTCCGGGGAAAACTCCTCAGGATTCCGGCATTTCCCTGGGAAAACTCCTCAGGATTCCAGGAATTCTCCTGGGAATTCTCCTGGGAAAACTCCTCAGGATTCCGGCATTTTCCTGGGAATTCTCCTGGGAAAACTCCTCAGGATTCCGGCATTTTCCTGGGAATTCTCCTAAGAAAACTCCTCAGGATTCCGGCATTTTCCTGGGAATTCTCCTGGGAAAACTCCTCAGAATTCCAGCATTTTCCTGAGAAAATTCGTCAGAATGCTGGGATTTTCCTGGGAATTCTCCGGGGAAAACTCCTCAGGATTCCGGCATTTTCCTGGGAAAACTCCTCAGAATTCCAGGAATTCTCCTCAGAATTCTCCTGGGAAAACTCCTCAGAATTCCTGGGATTTGGGGCAGATCCCACCAGAATTCCCAGGATTTGGGTGGGATTCCCGGGATTTGGGATGGATCCCATCAGAATTCCCGGGATTTGGGGCAGATCCTGTCAGAATTCCCAGGATTTGGGTGGGATTCCAGGATTTGGGGCAGATCCCAGCAGGATTCCCGGGATTTGGGTGGGATTCCCGGGATTTGGGGCAGTTCCCATCAGGATTCCTGGGATTTGGGGCAGATCCCATCAGAATTCCCGGGATTTGGGGCAGATTTCATTAGAGTTCCCAGGATTTGGGGTAGATCCCATTAGAATTCCCGGGATTTGGGTGGGATTGTGGGATTTGGGGCAGATCCCATTAGAATTCCCAGGATTTGGTGCGGATCCCATGAGAATTCCCGCGATTTGGGATGGATCCTATCATAATTCCCAGGATTTGGTGCGGATCCCATTGGAATTCCAGGATTTGGGCAGGATTCCTGGTATTTGGTGCGGATCCCATCATAATTCCCGGTATTTGGTGCGGATCCCATCGGAATTCCGGGATTTGGGCGAGATTCCCGGTATTTGGTACAGATCCCATCGGAATTCCGGGATTTGGGCGAGATTCCTGGGATTTGGGTCGGATCCCATGGGAATTCCGGGATGCGGGTCGGATCCCATGGGAATTCCCGGTATTTGGTGCGGATCGCATGGGAATTCCAGGATTTGGGCGGGATTCCCGGGATTTGGGTCGGATTGCATGGGAATTCTGGTATTTGGGTCAGATCCCAGGGGAATCCCGGGATTTGGGTCGGATCCCAGGGGAATCCCGGGATTTGGGTCAGATCCCAGGGGAATCCCGGGATTTGGGCGGGATTCCCGGGATTTGGGTCGGATCCCAGGGGAATCCCAGGATTTGGCTCGGATCCCAGGGGAATCCCAGGATCCGGGTCAGATCCCAGGGGAATCCCGGGATTTGGGTCGGATCCCAGGGGAATCCCGGGATTTGGGTCGGATCCCAGGGGAATCCCGGGATTTGGGCAGGATTCCCGGGATTTGGGTCGGATCCCAGGGGAATGCCAGGATTCGGGCAGGATTCCCGGGATTCGGGTCGGATCCCAGGGGAATGCCGGGATTTGGGCAGGATTCCCGGGATTCGGGCAGGATTCCCGGGATTTGGGCAGGATTCCCAGGGGAATCCCGGGATTTGGGCAGGATTCCCGGGATTCGGGCAGGATTCCCAGGGGAATGCCGGGATTCGGGCAGGATTCCCGGGATTCGGGCAGGATTCCCAGGGGAATGCCGGGATGGGCTCACCCGGCGGTTGTGGTTGTGCTCCGGGGAGCGCAGGTGCCGCTGGACGGCTCCGGAGTGCATCGGGAGCAGCAGGTCACAGGCGGAGCAGTGCGCCGCCTCCACCTTCCGCACAAAGTGCTCCAGGCCCAGCTCTGGAAAACGGGAATTGGGAATGGGATCGGGAATGGGATCGGGAATGGGATCGGGAATGGGATCGGGAATGGGAGCGGGAATGGGATCGGGAATGGGATCGGGAATGGGATCAGGAATGGGATCGGGAATGGGAGCAGCAGGTCACAGGCGGAGCAGTGCGCCGCCTCCACCTTCCGCACGAAGTGCTCCAGGCCCAGCTCTGGAAAACGGGAATTGGGAATGGGATCAGGGATCGGGAATGGGATCAGGAATGGGATCGGGAATGGGATCGGGAATGGGATCGGGAATGGGAGCAGCAGGTCACAGGCGGAGCAGTGCGCCGCCTCCACCTTCCGCACGAAGTGCTCCAGGCCCAGCTCTGGAAAACGGGAATTGGGAATGGGATCAGGGATCGGGAATGGGATCAGGAATGGGATCGGGAATGGGATCGGGAATGGGAGCGGGAATGGGATCGGGAATGGGATCGGGAATGGGAGCAGCAGGTCACAGGCGGAGCAGTGCGCCGCCTCCACCTTCCGCACGAAATGCTCCAGGCCCAGCTCTGGAAAACGGGAATTGGGAATGGGATCGGGAATGGGATCGGGAATGGGATCGGGAATGGGATCGGGAATGGGATCGGGAATGGGAGCGGGAATGGGATCAGGAATGGGATCAGGATCGGGATCGGGATCAGGAATGGGATCGGGAATGGGATCGGGAATGGGATCGGGAATGGGATCGGGAATGGGAGCAGGGATGGGATCGGGAATGGGATCAGGAATGGGATCAGGAATGGGATCGGGAATGGGATCGGGAATGGGAGCAGGGATGGGATTGGGAATGGGATCAGGAATGGGATCAGGAATGGGATCGGGAATGGGATCGGGAATGGGATCAGGAATGGGATCGGGAATGGGATCGGGAATGGGAGCAGGGATGGGATTGGGAATGGGATCAGGAATGGGATCAGGAATGGGATCAGGAATGGGATCAGGAATGGGATCGGGAATGGGATCAGGAATGGGATCGGGAATGGGATCAGGAATGGGATCGGGAATGGGATCGGGAATGGCATCAGGAATGGGATCGGGAATGGGATCGGGAACGGGATCAGGATCGGGATCGGGATCAGGAATGGCCGATCCCTCTGGGCCATTCCAGAGCCGTTCCTGGGGTTCCCAGCCCTGCCCTTCCCAGAATTCCGGGGTACCCTGGGTCAGGTCCTGCTCCCGCTGGATCTGCTGGATCACGGCGTTGATGTCCCGGATCCCGCGGCGCCGCTCCTCCGTCTTCCGCGTCTTGTTGGCCACGTATTCCTGCAGGAATTCCATGGGATCATCCCGAAAATCCCCAATTCCCCGCCAGGGAATTCCCTGGGATCAGCTTCCCAAAAATCCCCGGGAATGGGCCTGGAGAATCCCCAATTCCCCGGCAGGGAATTCCCTGGGATCATCCCAAAAATCCCCGGGAATGGGCCTGGGCCTGGAGAATCCCCAATTCTCCTGCAGGGAATTCCCTGGGATCAGCTTCCCAAAAATCCCCGGGAATGGGCCTGGAGAATCCCCAATTCTCCTGCAGGAATTCCCTGGGATCAGCTTCCCAAAAATCCCCGGGAATGGGCCTGGAGAATCCCCAATTCTCCTGCAGGAATTCTACGGGGTCATCCCAAAAATCTCCAATTCCCCGGCAGGGAATTCCCTGGGATCAGCATCCCAAAAATCCCCGGGAATGGGCCTGGAGAATCCCCAATTCTCCTGCAGGGAATTCCCTGGGATCATCCCAAAAATCCCCGGGAATGGGCCTGGAGAATCCCCAATTCCCCGGCAGGGAATTCCCTGGGATCATCCCAAAAATCCCCGGGAATGGGCCTGGAGAATCCCCAGATCTCCCTGCAGGGAATTCCCTGGGATCATCCCAAAAATCCCCAGGAATGGGCCTGGAGAATCCCCAATTCTCCAACTCCCCCCTGCAGGGAATTCCCTGGGATCAGCTTCCCAAAAATCCCCAACCCACCCTGGGATCATCCCAAAAATCCCCAATCCCCCTGCAGGGAATTCCATGGGATCATCACAAAAATCCCTGGGAATTGACCTGGATAATCCCCAATTCCCCTGCAGGGAATTCCCTGGGATCTGAGAAAGGAGGGAAAAGAAAGAAGGAAAGGAAAAAGGATGGAAAAGGGAAAAGAAGGAAAAGAAGGGAAAGGAAAAAAAACGAAAAGAAAGGAGAAGAAAGGAAAAGTGGGAAAAGAAAAAGGAAAAGAGGAAATGAAGGAAAGGGAAAAGGGAGGAGAAGAGGAAAGAAAGGAAAGGAAAAATAGGGAAAGGGGAAAAAGAGGGAAAAGGAAAGGAAGAAAAGGAGAAAAAACAGGGAAAAGAGAAAATAAGGAAAAATCAGGGAAAAGAGAGAAAGAAAAAAGGGGGAAAGGGAAGAAGGGAGGAAGGGAGGAGAGGAAAAGCAGGAAAAGGAGGAAAAGGAGGAAAAGGAGGAAAAAGAGGAGGAAAAGGAAGAAGAGGAGGAAGAGGAAGAAGAGGAGCGGAAAAGGAGAAGAAAACGAGAGGAGAAAAGAAAGAGAAAAAGAAGAGGAGGAAGAGGAGGGAAAGCAGAGGAAAAGGAGAAGAAACGCTGGAAAAGGGCAGGAAAAACAGGAAATGGAGGAGGAGGAGGAGGAGGAGGAGGAGGAGGAGGAGGAGGGAAAGGAGAGGAAGAGGAGGAGGAGGAGGAGGAGGAAGAGGAGGAGGAAGAGGAGGAGGAGGAGGAGGAAAAGGAGAGGAAGAGGAGGAGGAGGAGGAGGAGGAGGAGGAAGAGGAGGAGGAGGAGGAGGGAAAGGAGAGGAAGAGGAGGAGGAGGAAGAGGAGGAGGAAGAGGAGGAGGAGGAGGAGGAGGAGGAGGAGGAGGAGGAGGAGGAGGAGGAGGAGGAAGAGGAGGAGGAGGAAGAGGAGGAGGAGGAGGAGGAGGAAGAGGAGGAGGAGGAGGAGGAGGAAGAGGAGGAAGAGGAGGAGGAGGAAGAGGAGGAGGAGGAGGAGGAAGAGGAGGAAGAGGAGGAGGAGGAGGAGGAGGAAGAGGAGGAAGAGGAGGAGGAGGAAGAGGAGGAGGAAGAGGAGGAGGAGGAGGAGGAGGAAGAGGAGGAGGAGGAGGAGGAGGAGGAGGAAGAGGAGGAGGAGGAGGAGGAGGAAGAGGAGGAAGAGGAGGAGGAGGAAGAGGAGGAGGAAGAGGAGGAGGAGGAGGAGGAGGAAGAGGAGGAGGAGGAGGAGGAGGAGGAGGAGGAGGAGGAGGAAGAGGAGGAGGAGGAAGAGGAGGAGGAGGAGGAGGAGGAAGAGGAGGAGGAGGAGGAGGAGGAAGAGGAGGAGGAGGAGGAGGAGGAAGAGGAGGAGGAGGAGGAGGAGGAGGAGGAGGAGGAGGAGGAAGAGGAGGAGGAGGAGGAGGAGGAGGAGGAGGAGGAGGAGGAGGAGGAGGAGGAGGAGGAGGAGGAGGAGGAGGAGGAGGAGGAGGAGGAGGAGGAAGAGGAGGAGGAGGAGGAGGAGGAGGAAGAGGAGGAGGAGGAGGAGGAAGAGGAGAGGAAGAGGAGGAGGAGGAGGAGGAAGGCACCTGCAGGAACCGGGCCGTCTGCTGGGGCAGCACCGACTGGAAATGGGAAAAGGGAGAGGGAGAGCAGGAAAAGGAGGAACAGGAAAGGAGGAAGATGATGAAGATGAGGATGAAGATGAAGATGAAGATGAGGATGAGGAGGAGGATGAGGAGGAGGATGAGGAGGAGGAGGATGAGGCCGAAGGCACCTGCAGGAAGCGCGCCGTCTGGGCCGGCAGCCGCGTGCCCACGAACCGGGAATGGGAAAAGGGAAAGCAGGAAAAGCAGGAAAAGCAGGAACAGGAAAGGAGGAAGATGATGAAGATGAGGATGAAGATGAGGATGAGGAGGATGAGGAGGAAGAGGAGGATGAGGAGGATGAGGAGGATGAGGATGAGGCCGAAGGCACCTGCAGGAAGCGCGCCGTCTGGGCCGGCAGCCGCGTGCCCACGAACTGGAAATGCTCCCGGTGGAATTTGCTCTCCAGGTGCTGCCGGATCTCGTCCTCGAAAAACGTCCGGAACTTGCACAGGGAGCAGACGAACTGGATCCTGGAAAAACCGGGAATGGCGGGATCAGGGAACGGCGGGAATCAGGGAATCAGGGAATGGGAAACGCGGGAAACACGGGAATGACGGGAATCAGGGAATGGGAAACACGGGAAACATGGGAATAACGGGAATCAGGGAATGGGAAATGCGGGAATAACGGGAATGGCGGGAATGAGAAACACGGGAAACACGGGAATGATGGGAATCAGGGAATGGGAAACACGGGAATGAGAAACACGGGAAACAGGGGAATAACGGGAATCAGGGAATGGGAAACGCGGGAAACACGGGAATGACGGGAATCAGGGAATGGGAAACACGGGAAACACGGGAATGACGGGAATCGGGGAATGGGAAACACGGGAAACACGGGAATGACGGGAATCAGGGAATGGGAAACACGGGAAACACGGGAATGACGGGAATCGGGGAATGGGAAACACGGGAAACACGGGAATGACGGGAATCAGGGAATGGGAAACACGGGAAACACGGGAATGACGGGAAAGAGAAACACGGGAAACATGGGAATAACGGGAATCAGGGAATGGGAAACGCGGGAATAACAGGAATGGCGGGAATGAGAAACACAGGAAACACGGGAATGACGGGAATCAGGGAATGGGAAACACGGGAATGAGAAATACGGGAAACAGGGGAATAACGGGAATCAGGGAATGGGAAACGCGGGAATGAGAAACATGGGAATAATGGGAATCAGGGAATGGGAAACACGGGAATGGAGGGAAATGCGGGAATGAGAAACACGGGAAACACAGGAATAATGGGAATAACAGGAATGGGAAACACGGGAAACACGGGAATAATGGGAATGAGAAACACGGGAAACACGGGAATAATGGGAATAACAGGAATGGGAAACACGGGAAACACGGGAATAATGGGAATGAGAAACACGGGAAACACGGGAATAATGGGAATAACAGGAATGGGAAACACGGGAAACACGGGAATAATGGGAATGAGAAACACGGGAAACACGGGAATAATGGGAATAACGGGAATGGGAAACACGGGAATGATGGGAATGGCAGGAAATGCAGGAATGAGAAACACGGGAAACACGGAAATAACGGGAATCAGGGAATGGGAAACACGGGAATGGTGGGAAACACGGGAATAACGAGAATAACGGAAACATGGGAATAACAGGAGTAATGGGAATAACAGGCAACATGGGAATAACAGGAATGGTGGGAATAACGGGAATGGGAATAACGGGAATAACAGGAATGACGGGAAACACGGGAATAACGGGAGTAATGGGAATAATGGGAAACACAGGAATAATGGAAACATGGGATTAACGGGAAAAAATCCATTTAAAAATGGAAAAGCTCTAAAAAATGGGAAATGTTCCCAAAAAAAGGGAAATATTCCCAAAAAAGGGGAAATTCCCGGAATCCCAGGGTACCTCTCCACCATCCGGTCCCGGTGCCGCTTCTTCTGCCGATCCTGGGATTTCCTCCCGGCCGGGAGCCGCTGGGAAATCTGGGAATTCTCCTCGGGATGGCCCAGGGCGCCTGGAAAACGGGAATGCCGGGAATTCCGGGAAGCTCGGAGGGGATCCAGCCCCAAATCCCACAAATCCAACCTAAAATCCCAAAAAAATCAGCCCAAAATCCCAGAAAATCCAACCTAAAATCCCAAAAAATCAGCCCAAAATCCCAGGGAATTCAAAATCCCAGGAAATCCAGAATCCCAAAAACTCAGCCCAAAATCGCAGGGAATCCAAGGAGATTCCCAGGGAATCAAAAATCACAGGAAATCCAACCCAAAATCCAAAAAAATCGGCCCAAAATCCCAGAAAATCCAGCCCAGAATCCCAGGAAATCCAAAATCCCAAAACATCAATCCAAAAATCCCAGGAAATCCAAGGAAAATCCCAAGAAATGCAACCCCAAATCCCAGGGAATTCAAACCAAAATCCCAGGGAATCCAAAATCCCAAGAAATCCAAGAAAAATCCCCAAAAAATCAGCCCCAAATTCTCCCCTGATCCCAAATTCCTGGAATTCCCTCCCCAAATTCCTGGAATTTCCTGGAATTCCCAACTCACCTTTCTCGGAATCTCTTCCCTCTTCATCCTCCCCTTCCTGAAAACCCAAAAATTCGGGAATTTCAAACCCCCTGGAATGAAATCCTGGGAATTTTTCTCCCTCAGGAATTTCCCATGGATTTGGGAATCCCAAAATTTTGGGGGATTTTCCCAAAGAAATCTCTCAGGGATGGGAATTTCATTGGAGAAGCTGGAATTCCCTGGAATTCCCAAATTTCCTGTGGAAAATTCCAATTCCAGCCCTTCCCCCAAGCAAAATCCTCCTGGAATTCCCCCAAAATTCCCGAATTTCCCTGCCTCAGATCCCAAAATTCCCAAATTTCCCTCCCCCAGATCCCAAAATTCCTGAATTTCCCTCCCCCAAATCCCTAAATTCCTGAATTTCCCTCCCCCAGATCCCAAAATCCTGGAATTTCCCTCCCCCAAATCCCAAAATTCCCGAATTTCCCTCACTCACCCCTCTGGATTCCTCCTTTTCTCCGGATTCTCCCTCCGTGCCTTCCTCTGGAACCAACAAAACCCCAAAAATTTGGGAATTTGGGATAAGTCCCGGGAATTTTAACCTGGAAATCCAAAATTCAGCCCCAAAAATTGGGAATTTGGGAGCAATCCCGGGATTTTTATCCTGGAAATCCAAAATTCAGCCCCAAAAATTGGGAATTTGGGAGAAATCCCAGGATTTTTAACCTGGAAATCCAAAATTCAACCCCAAAAATTGGGAATTTGGGGTCAATCCCAGGATTTTTAAACAGGAATTTTGGAATTCATCCCCAGAAATTGGGAATTTGGGTAAATCCTGGGATTTTTAACCAGAATTCAGCCCCATAAATGTGGAATTCGGGTAAATCCTGGAAATTTTAAAGCACAACTCATCCCAATAAAACAGGGAATTGGGTCACTCCCAGGATTTTTAAACAGGAATTCTGGAATTCATCCCAATAAAACTCGGAATGGGGTAAATCCCAGGATTTTCAGAGCTGGAATTCCAGAACTCATCCCAATAAATGTGGGGTCGCTCCCAGGATTTTAAACCAGAACTCGGCCCAATAAATGTGGAATTTGGGGTAAATCCCGGGATTTTTAAACAGGAATTCCAGAACTCATCCCCAGAAATTGGGAATTTGGGTAAATCCCAGGATTTTTAAACAGGAATTCCAGAACTCATCCCCAGAAATTGGGAATCTGGGCAATTCCTGGGATTTTTAAACAGGAATTCCAGAACTCATCCCCAGAAATTGGGAATCTGGGCAATTCCTGGGATTTTTAACCAGAACTCATCCCAATAAATGTGGAATTTGGGGTCAATCCCAGGATTTTTGAACAGGAATTCCGGAACTGATCCCAATAAAAGATGGAATTTGGGCAATTCCTGGGATTTTTAACCAGAACATATCCCAATAAAATGTGGAATCTGGGCAATTCCAGGGATTTTTTTCGGAACGGATCCCAGTAAAAGGTGGGATTGGGAATTCCAGGGATTTTTATCGGAACGGATCCCAGTAAAAGGTGGGATTGGGAATTCCAGGGATTTTTATCGGAACGGATCCCAGTAAAAGGTGGGATTGGGAATTCCAGGGATTTTTATCGGAACGGATCCCAGTAAAAGATGGAATCTGGGCAATTCCAGGGATTTTTTTCGGAACGGATCCCAGTAAAAGATGGGATTTGGGCAATTCCAGGGATTTCTATCGGAACAGATCCCAGTAAAAGGTGGGATTTGGGCATTCCTGGGATTTTTTTCGGAACGGATCCCAGTAAAAGATGGAATTTTGGGCAATTCCAGGGATTTCTATCGGAACAGATCCCAGTAAAAGGTGGGATTTGGGAATTCCAGGGATTTTTTTCGGAACGGATCCCAGTAAAAGGTGGGATTGGGAATTCCAGGGATTTTTATTGGAACAGATCCCAATAAAAGGCGGGATTTGGGAATTCCAGGGATTTTTTTCGGAACAGATCCCAATAAAAGGCGGGATTTGGGAATTCCAGGGATTTTTATCGGAACGGATCCCAATAAAAGGCGGGATTTGGGAATTCCAGGGATTTTTATCGGAACGGGTCCCAGTAAAAGGCGGGATTTGGGAATTCCAGGGATTTTTTTCGGAACGGATCCCAATAAAAGGCGGGATTGGGAATTGCTGACCGTTGTCGGAGCCGGAGCTGTCGGAGCCGTTCTCGTCCCGTTCCTCCCCCGGCTGCCGCCGCCGGCCCGGCCCCTCCCGGCGCGGCCGCTTCCGCTGCCGGAAAACGGGAAAGGTGGGAAAAATCCGGAAAAATCGGGAAAAACGGGGGAAATTGGGGAAAAAATGGGGGGAAATGGAGAGAAAATTGGGAAAAAATGGGGGGAAATGGAGAGAAAATTGGGAAAAAATGGGGGGAAATGGAGAGAAAATTGGGAAAAAATCAGGGGAAATGGAGAGAAAATTGGGAAAAAATGGGGGGAAATGGAGAGAAAATTGGGAGAAAATGGGAAAAATCAGGGGAAATGGAGAGAAAATTGGGAGAAATTGGGAAAAATCTGGGGAAATGGAGAGAAAATTGGGAGAAATTGGGAAAAAATCAGGGGAAATGGGAGAAAATTGGGAAAAAATCAGGGGAAATGGAGAGAAAATTAGGAAAAAATCAGGGGAAATGGAGAGAAAATTGGGAAAAAATCTGGGGAAATGGAGAGAAAATTGGGAAAAAAATGGGGGAAAATGGAGAGAAAATTGGGAAAAAATCTGGGGAAATGGAGAGAAAATTGGGAAAAACTCAGGGGAAATGGAGAGAAAATTGGGAAAAAATCAGGGGAAATGGAGAGAAAATTGGGAAAAAATCAGGGGAAATGGAGAGAAAATTGGGAGAAAATCAGGGGAAATGGAGAGAAAATTGGGAGAAAATCAGGGGAAATGGAGAGAAAATTGGGAAAAACTCAGGGGAAATAGAGAGAAAATTGGGAAAAAATGGGAAAAATCAGGGGAAATGGAGAGAAAATTGGGAAAAAAACTGGGGAAATGGAGAGAAAATTGGGAAAAAATCAGGGGAAATGGAGAGAAAATTGGGAGAAATTGGGAAAAAATCAGGGGAAATGGGAGAAAATTGGGAAAAAATCTGGGGAAATGGAGAGAAAATTGGGAAAAAATGGGGGGAAATGGAGAGAAAATTGGGAAAAAATCGGGGGAAATGGAGAGAAAATTGGGAAAAAATCGGGGGAAATGGAGAGAAAATTGGGAGAAATTGGGAAAAAATCAGGGGAAATGGGAGAAAATTGGGAAAAAATCAGGGGAAATGGAGAGAAAATTGGGAAAAAATCAGGGGAAATGGAGAGAAAATTGGGAGAAAAATGGGAAAAACAGGGGGAAATGGGAGAAAATTGGGAGAAAAATGGGAAAAATCAGGGGAAATTGAGAGAAAATTGGGAGAAAAATGGGAAAAACAGGGGGAAATGGGAGAAAATTGGGAGAAAAATGGGAAAAATCGGGGGAATTGAGAGAAAATTGGGAGAAAATTGGGAGAAATCAGGGGAATTGAGAGAAAATTGGGAGAAAAATGGGAAAAACAGGGGAAATGGAGAGAAAATTGGGATAAATCGGGGAAAATGGAGAGAAAATTGGGAGAAAATTGGGATAAATTGTGGGAAATGGGAGAAAATTGGGAGAAAATTGGGAAAAATCAGGGGAAATGGGAGAAAATTGGGAGAAAGATGGGAAAAATCGGGGGAATTGGAGAGAAAATTGGGAAAAATTGGGGGAAATGGGGAAAAATGGGGGAAAATTGAGAGGAAACTGGGGGATAAATGGGGGGAAAGTTGGGGGAAACACATGGAAAAATTATGGAAAAGCCATGGAAAACTCATGGAAAACCATGGAAAAACCAGGAGAAAATAATGGAAAATCATGGGGAAAACACGGAAAAAAACACGGAAAAACCATGGAAAGACCATGAAAACTCATGGAAAACCATGGAAAAACCATGAAAAACCATGGAAAAACCATGAAAACTCATGGAAAACCATGGAAAAACCATGAAAAACCATGGAAAGACCATGAAAACTCATGGAAAAACCATGAAAACTCATGGAAAACCATGGAAAAACCATGAAAAACCATGGAAAGACCATGAAAACTCACGGAAAAACCATGGAAACTCATGGAAAACCATGGAAAACCATGGAAACTCATGGAAAACCATGGAAAAACCATGGAAACTCATGGAAAACCATGGAAACTCATGGAAAACCATGGAAAGACCATGAAAACTCATGGAAAAACCATGAAACCTCATGGAAAACCATGGAAAGACCATGAAAACTCATGGAAAAACCATGAAAACTCATGGAAAAACCATGAAACCTCATGGAAAGACCATGAAAACTCATGGAAAACCATGGAAAGACCATGAAAACTCATGGAAAAACCATGAAAACTCATGGAAAACCATGGAAAAAGCATGAAACCTCATGGAAAACCATGGAAAAACCATGGAAACTCATGGAAAACCACGGGAAAGCGAGGGGAAAGCAGCGGAGCACGGGGCAGGCGCCGGAAGAGCCGCGACTCACCCGGAGCTCGGCGTCCCAGGGCCGGCAGCCCCGGCGCGGGCGCTTGAGGCCGCGGCCGCCGCCGGCGAAGGCGCGGCCGGCGCCCGCCTCGGGCACGGCGCCGCGCGCCACGAGCGCCGGGAGGCGCCGGCCCGGCCCGGCCCGGCCGCCGCGCGCCGGCAGCGCCGGGAACGCCGGGAACGCCGGGAACGGCCGCTCCCGGCCCCAGCCCCGCGCGCCGAAACCTTCCCGGAATTTGCCCGGGAATTGCTGCTCCCGCGGCGGCGGCGGCGGGCGGCCGTAGAAGTCGCCGGCGTCGGGCTCGGATTCGCCGGGATAATCGTTGGGGTAATCGGGATAATCGTTGGGATAATCGTTGGGATAATCGTTGGGATAATCGTTGGGATAATCGTTGGGATAATCGTTGGGATAATCAGGATAATCGTTGGGATAGTCGTTGGGATAATCGTTGGGATAATCAGGATAATCGCCGGGATAGTCGAAGGCAGCCCGGTACGGATCCCGGTTCACGCGGGAGTCGCCGTAGGATTCGTAGGGATCGTACCTGACGGGGAAAATTCGGGAATTTTGGGTTTTTCCAAGGGGGAAAGGGAGCGGTGCAGGGAGGGAGAGGGGTTTTTTTTTTTTTTTGGGAATTCCCAAAAAATGGTTTCAAGGGGTTGGGGATTTCTAAGAAAAAGGGTCTGGGGGATTGGGATCCACTTTATTCCCAAATAATGGGTCCCAGGATTTGGGGAGCACCTTCTCCAGCCCTTTTCCCACATTTTCCATCCCTATTCCCATTCCCCATCCCTTTTCCCACATTTTCCATCCCTTTCCCCATTCCCCATCCCTCCTTGTTCCCCAGGATCCCCAAGCAGCCCTGGAGCCCCAAATCCCAAATTCTGGATTTTTCAGGATAATCTTCCATTCCCAATCCCCAATTCCCAATCCCAGTCCCACATTCCCAATTTCCACCTGTCTGGTGCAGCTCCATAGCCCCAGCCCGGCCCCGGCATCCCTTCGGCCTCGGGCTGGCCACCGGCTCCCACATTCCCAATCCCATTCCCAATCCCTGAATCCCATTCCCACATTCCCAATCCCCCATTCCCAAACCCCAATCCCCCATTCCAAATTCCCAAATTCCCATTCCCACCTGTCGGGTGCAGCTCCGTGGCCCCGTCCGGGTCCCGGCAGCCCCTCGGCCTCATTCCAGCCACCGGCTCCCCCATTCCCAAATTCCCAAATTCCAAATCCCCCATTCCCAATCCCAATCCCCATTCCCAAATTCCCAATCCCCAGTCCCAAACTCCCAAATTCCCAAATTCCCACCTGTCGGGCGCAGCTCCGTATCCGGGTCCCGGCAGCCCCTCGGGCTCGCTCCGGCTGCCGGCTCCCCCATTCCCAAATTCCCAAATTCCAAATCCCCCATTCCCAATCCCAATCCCCATTCCCACATTCCCAAATTCCCAATCCCAAATTCCCAAATTCCCATTCCCACCTGTCGGGCACAGCTCCGTATCCGGGTCCCGGCAGCCCCTCGGGCTCGCTCCGGCCGCCGGCTCCCCCATTCCCAAATTCCCAAATTCCCAATCCCCCATTCCCAATCCCAATCCCCCAATCCCAATCCCCATTCCCACATTCCCAAATTCCCAATCCCCATTCCCAAACTCCCAAATTCCCAAATTCCCACCTGTCGGGCGCAGCTCCGTATCCGGGTCCCGGCAGCCCCTCGGGCTCGCTCCGGCTGCCGGCTCCCCCATTCCCAAATTCCCAAATTCCAAATCCCCCATTCCCAATCCCAATCCCCATTCCCACATTCCCAAATTCCCAATCCCACATTCCCAAATTCCCAAATTCCCACCTGTCGGGCACAGCTCCGTATCCGGGTCCCGGCAGCCCCTCGGGCTCGCTCCGGCCGCCGGCTCCCCCATTCCCAAATTCCCAAATTCCCAATCCCCCATTCCCAATCCCAATCCCCCAATCCCAATCCCCATTCCCACATTCCCAAATTCCCAATCCCCATTCCCAAACTCCCAAATTCCCAAATTCCCACCTGTCGGGCGCAGCTCCGTATCCGGGTCCCGGCAGCCCCTCGGGCTCGCTCCGGCTGCCGGCTCCCCCATTCCCAAATCCCCAAATTCCCAATCCCCCATTCCCAATCCCAATCCCCCAATCCCAATCCCCATTCCCACATTCCCACATTCCCAAATTCCCAAATTCCCACCTGTCGGGCGCAGCTCCGTATCCGGGTCCCGGCAGCCCCTCGGGCTCGCTCCGGCCGCCGATTCCCGAATCCTGCCGCTGCTTCCCGGCGCCGGCGCCGCCCTCGGGGGCCCCGTCGGGCTCGGAGCCGCCCAAATCCCAGGAATTGGCGGCGCCGAAGCCGAAGGCCCCGGAGCTCTCCTGGCCGTAGCCGTAGCCGTAGCCATAGCCCTCGTAGCCTGGCGGAGGGAATTCGGGAATTCGGGAATCCCGGAGTCACCGGGAATTCCCTACTGGGATTCACCAAAAATTCACCGGGATTCAGGAATTCGGGAGTCACCCGGAATTCAGGAACTCCAGAGTCACCGGGAATTCGGGAACCCCGGAGTCACCGGGAATTCCCTACTGGGGTTCACCAGGAATTCAGGAATTCGGGAGTCACCGGGAATTCCCTACTGGGATTCACCAGGAATTCACTGGGAATTCAGGAATTCGGGAGTCACCGGGAATTCCCTACTGGGATTCACCAGGAATTCACTGGGATTCACCGGGAATTCAGGAACTCCAGAGTCACCAGGAATTCAGGAATTCTATAGTCACTGGGAATTCCCTACTGGGATTCACCAGGAATTCACTGGGATTCACTGGAAATTCAGGAACTCCAGAGTCACCAGGAATTCAGGAATTCCAGAGTCACTGGGAATTCCCTACTGGGATTCACCAGGAATTCACCAGGAGTCACTGGGAATTCAGGAATCCCAGAGTCACCAGGAATTCACTGGGATTCACCGGGAATTCACTGGGATTCACCAGGAATTCAGGAATTTGGGATTCACCGGGATTTACTGGGACTCACCAGGAATTCCCTACCAGAATTTACTGGGAATTCCCTACCGGGATTCACCGGGAATTTACTGGGAATTCAGGATTCACAGGGATTTACCAGGAATTACCGGGATTTACCGGGAATTCAGGATTCACAAGGATTTACCAGGAATTCAGGATTTACCAGGATTTAGGGATTCACTGGGATCTACAAGGAATTCGGGATTTACTGGGATTCACTGGGAATTCGGGAGAGCTCCGGGATTCACCAGGAATTCCAGAGAATCCCAGGATTTACCAGGAGTTTGGGATTTACTGGGAATTTGGGTTCACTCCCAGTTAATTCCTATGGAATTTGGAATCACTCCCACGGAATCTGGGGTCATTCCCACAGAATTTGGGATCACTCCCACGGAATATGGGATCATTCCCATGGAATTTGGGATCATTCCCATGGAATTTGGGATCACTCCCACGGAATGGCCGAAGGGATCCCAACAATCCCCTCATCTGGAACTCGGAGCCGTTTCCCCGTTCCAAAAATGCCGATTTTTTGTCGGATCCGGTGGGAATTTGGGACTAAAACTTGGGAAAGGAGAGGTGGGAGCTTCCCGAGGGCGCGGGCCGGGATCCAGGGATGGATCCAGGGGGATCCAGGGGAGGGAATTCCGCACTTGCCTCTGCTCGAGCCCGAATTCCAATCTCCGTACCCTAAAAAACAGGAAAATCCCAGTTAGGCTCCCAAAATCCCCCAAATTCCCCCCAAATCCGCCGGGAATCGGCCCCAGGAGCCCCAAATCCCAAATTTCCATCCAAGCCGGGAAGAATTCCCAACCCTGGGGATTTGGGGATCGTCAGGAAAGGGAAAATCCTGCTGAGAATTTGGGGGGAAATTGGGGAAAGGGGGGAAAGATTGGGGAAAATTGGGAAATAATTGGAAAAATTGGGAAAGAATGGGAAAAGATGGGGAAAAAGAGAAGAAAATGGAAAGAATGGGAGAAAAATGTGAGAAAAATGTGAAAAATTGGGAGGAAAATGGGAAAAATTGAGAAAGAATTGGGAAAAATGGGGGGAAAAGGGAAAGAATGGGAAAAAATTAGGAAAAAAAAGAAAAAATGTGAAAAAAAACGGGGAAATGGGAAAAAATGGGGGGAAATGGGGAAAAATGGGGGAAAATGGGGAAAAATGGGGGAAAACAGGGAAAATGGGAATAATTGAGAAAGAATTTGGAAAAATAGGGCAAAAAATAAGAAGAAAGGGGGAAATGGGAAAAAACAGGAAAAAAATAAGGGAAAAGGGGGGAAAGCAAGAGAAAAATGGGGGAAAAATTGAAAAAAATGGGGAAAAGTGGGGGAAAAATGGGAAAAAAACGGGAATTGGATCCGTTCCTGCTGTTCCTGGCTGCCCTCATTCCCCAGAGGAATTTCAACCCTAATTAGTGGCTCCTCATTAGCATAACAGCCCAATTAAGGGCTTTGGGTGCCTCGGGGTGGGAATTTTCCTGGAATATTTTGGGAATCCTTGCCCAAATCGCTGGGTGTGTCCCAGGTGAGGCGAGGCCGCTGCAGGAGCCGGGAACGGGGCAGAATTCATGGAAAAATGGGGAAAAAATGGGAATAAAAGGGCTCGGGTGGGGATGGAAGCGGGAATTCCGGGGCCCTGTAGCAGCGAACGGGGAATTTGGGATCATATCCCGGGATTTTGGGAATTCCCAGATCCCGCAGCGGGATCGGGAGACCCAAACGGGGCTGGACGGGAACAAATCCCAATTTTGGGATCAAACCCCTGGGATCGGGGCTGTCCCGGAGCTCCCGGTGGCTCCGGCTGAGCCCTCCGGGACACCCCCGGGACCCTCAGGAACATCCTCGGTCCCGGTGTCCCCCCAGTGTCCCTCGGGGACCCCAAAGACCCCCCAGGGACCCCAGAGACCCCCGGGACCCCTCAGGGACCCCAGGGACCCCTCAGGGACCACAGGGACCCCAGAGACCCCTCAGGGACCCCTCAGGGACCCCAGGGACCCCTCAGGGACCTCAGGGACCCAGAGACCCCCCAGGGACCCCTCAGGGACCCCTCAGGAACCCTCAGGGACCCCTCAGGGACCCCAGAGACCCCCCAGGGACCCCCCAGGGACCCCTCAGGGACCCCTCAGGGACCCCTCAGGGACCCCAGAGACCCCCCAGAGACCCCTCAGGGACCCCAGAGACCCCTCAGGGACCCCTCAGGGACCCCAGAGACCCCTCAGGGACCCCTCAGGGACCCCAGAGACCCCTCAGGGACCACAGGGACCCCAGAGACCCCTCAGGGACCCCTCAGGGACCCCAGAGACCCCTCAGGAACCCTCAGGGAGCCCAGAGACCCCTCAGGGACCCCTCAGGGAGCCCAGAGACCCCTCAGGGACCACTCAGAGAGCCCAGGGACCCCTCAGGGAGCCCAGGGACCCCTCAGGGACCACAGGGACCCAGAGACCCCTCAGGAACCCTCAGGGACCCCAGAGACCCCCCAGGGACCCCTCAGGGAGCCCAGAGACCCCTCAGGGACCACTCAGAGAGCCCAGGGACCCCTCAGGGAGCCCAGGGACCCCTCAGGGACCCCGTTGAGCCCCCATGATTCCCGCTCCTCACAGACCCGCCGCCCCTCACGGTTCCCGCTGACCCTTCCCGGTTCCCGCCCCTCACGGCTCCCGCCCCTCACGGACCCGCCGGCCCCTCACGGTTCCGCCCCTCACGGACCCCAGCGGCCCCTCACGGTTCCGCCCCTCACGGACCCGCCGACCCCTCACGGTTCCGCCCCTCACGGACCCGCCGGCCCCTCACGGACCCGCCGGCCCCTCACGGCTCCCGCCCCTCACGGACCCGCCGGCCCCTCACGGACCCGCCGGCCCCTCACGGACCCCAGCGGCCCCTGACGGTTCCGCCCCTCACGGACCCCAGCGGCCCCTCAGGGCTGCCGCGGCCCCTCCCGAGCCGGGCCGGCCCCGCCGCCCGCAGCCGCCGCGGTGCCGGTGCCGCCCCCCCCTCACCGTAGCTCATGATGGCGGCGCCTCCTCCCCTTTCCCGGGCGGTAACGGCGCCGCGCCGGCCCCGCCCCCAGACGCTGATTGGCCGCGCCGCTCCGCCTCCCCCGCGATGATTGGTCCGCGCGGTTCGCGCCTCCCATTGGCCTCCGGCCGCTGTCGTTCATCGCGCTCTCCGCGCTGCGATTGGTTGAAATGAAAGTCTGCTTGATGAGGAGGCGTGGCTTCAGCAGCTCTGCTCTCCCATTGGCCGGCTTCGCCCAGTGAGGACCTATCGCGTGAGGGACGCCCTTTGCCACGCCCCCTCGCCGCAGCGCCGGCTGCTATTGGTTGTCTCCGATGAGGCCACACCCCCCGCGGCCGCTCGCGGAGGTGCGGTGTCACCGGGGGTCACGTGCTGGTCACGTGCCGCGCGCAGCTCGTGCAGGTCACGTGGGGGACGCGGGGCCCGCGCTGGGGTCACGTGAGGGGGGAGCGGCCCCAAAATCAAAAAAAATCCCAAAAAAATCCCCAAAAAATCCCCCCAAAATCCCCAAAACAGCCCAAAAATCCTCAAATCCCTGTCCCCAAAAATCCCCCTCCCAAAAATCCCCCAAAACAACCCAAAACTCCTCAAATCCCTGTCCCCAAAAATCCCCCCCACAAAAAAATCCCCCAAAACCCCCAAAACAACCCAAAACTCCTCAAATCCCTGTCCCCAAAAAATCCCCCCAAATCCCCAAAACAACCCAAAAATCCCCAAATCCCTGTCCCCAAAATCCCCACAAAAAAAACCCCAAAAAATCCCCAAGAATCCACAAATCCCAAATCCCAGAATCCAAAATCTGTTCCCCCAAATCCCAAATCCTGATCCCAAATCCCTGTCCCCCAAAAATCCCCAAATCCCAAACTCCAGAATGCCAAATCCTGATCCCAAATCTCAAATACCAAATCCCAGGGAATTCCCCCAAATTTCTCTCAATTTCCCCCCAAATTTCTCCAAATTTCCCTGAAATTCCCCCAAATTTCCCTGGATTCCCCCAAATCCTCCTGGATTTCCCCAAATTTCCTCCAATTTCCCTTGAATTCTCCCAAATTTTCTCCAATTTCCCCGGAACTTCCCCAAATTTTCCCAAATTTCCCTGGATTCTCCCAAATTTCCCCTGAATTTCCCCAAAACTTCCCTGGAATTCCCCAAAATCCTCCTAGATTTCCCCCCAAATTTCCCTCAAATTTCCCCAAAATTCCCCTGGATTCCCTCAAATCCTCCCGGATTTCTCCAAATTTCCTCCAATTTCCCTGGAATTCCCCCAAATTTCCCTGGATTCCCCCAAATCCTCCTGAATTTCCAAAGTTTCCCTGGAATTCCCCCAAATTTCCCTAAAATTTTCCCAGATTTCCCCCAAATTTCCCAGGAATTCCCCCAAGTCCTCCTGAATTTCCCAAATTTCCCTGAAATACCCCCAAATTTCCCTGGATTTCTGCAAATTTCCCTGGATTCCCCCAAATCCTCCTGGATTTCTGTAATTTCCCTCAAATTTCCCCCAAATTTCCCCGAATTTCCATGGAATTCCCCCAAATTTCTGCAAATTTCCCTGGAATTCTTCCAAATCCCCCTGGATTTCTTTAAAATTTCCCCCAAATCCTCCTGGATTTCCCAAATTTCCCCACAATTCCCAAAATCCTCCTGGATTTCCCCCAAATTTCCCTCAAATTTGCTAAAATTTCCCCCAAATTTTCCCAAATTCCCCTGGAATTCCCCAAATCCCGCATTCCAGGCATCCAGAGGCTCCGTTTTTCCCGGGAATTCATCTCCAGAAGAATTTAATCCATCGTTGCCCAGCCCCGGGTACAGGAATCGCCGGAAATGTCCCGAAAAACGTGGAAATAAAATTAAACAAAAAAAAAAAAGGGAAAAAAAAAGAACCAAAATATTTCTCCGTTAAAATTCCTTCCGAAATCCGGAAGTTTCGGGATTCCCAAATAAAAGTGGATTTTTTTTTTTTTCCCTTGGCTTTCTACACGAATCTAGAGTTTAAAAAAGTCGGGATGAGGGGGGAAAAACGGGAATAAAACCGAGAACGATGGGAAAAAAAAACAAACAAAAAATGGGAATTTGGGGGGAAAAACGGAACCGAATCCTCCCGGAATTTTGGGGATTCCCGCGGGATTTCCCGGCTCCGCCGCCGGAGGAATTTTGGGAATCGGCGGCGAGAGGAGGGGGGAGAATCCCGTGGGATTTGCTTGGGAAAAATGGGAATTTTGGGAACATGCAACCCCGGAACTGAGGCAATTCCGACATCTACGGGGCCACTAAAAAAAACAAACCAAAAAAAAAAAAAAAACGGGAAAAAAAACCAAAAAAAAAAAAAAAACCGGGAATTTACAGCTCGGCGAGGGTCCAAATGTACAAAATCCACAGCGCTCCCCCCCCGGGAATTCCGGGAATTCCGGGAATTCCCTCCCCGAGGCGCCGCCGCGGCGCCGCCGGTTCTTTGGGATAAAAAATCGGGGATTTTCCTTCTTCCTCCTGCCGGGAGCGGGGGATCCCGCCGCCCCCCTGGGCGCTCCCGCGGCGTTTTTTGGGATCGGGGGAATTTCGGGCAGCGGCTCAGGGAGCGTCGGGCAGCGCCGGCGGCTCCGGGGGCGCCTGGCTCCGGCACGGATCCGCCTTGGAGAAGCTCATGTCCAGGATGTGGCGCTGCAGGTGCCGCAGCCACTCCTCCTGGATGGACAGCGGGCCCTGGAACTCCACCTCGCAGAACCTGCAACGGCGCAATGCCCAGGATTCGGACGCAATTCCCGGATTTCGGGAGGAATTCCCGCGATTTCAGACGGAATTCCCGGATTTCGGGAGCAATTCCCGCGATTCAGACGCAATTCCCGCGATTCAGGAGCAATTCCCGGGATTAGGGAGCAATTCCCTCCATTCGGGAGCAATTCCCACGATTCGGGAGCAATTCCCGCGATTCGGGAGCAATTCCCGGGATTTCAGACGGAATTCCCGGGATTTCAGACGGAATTCCCAAGATTTCAGACGGAATTCCCAAGATTTCAGACGGAATTCCTGGGATTTGGGAGGAATTCCCGGGATTTCAGACGGAATTCCTGGGATTTGGGAGGAATTCCCAGGATTTCAGACAGAATTCCCAAGATTTCAGACGGAATTCCCGGGATTCGGGAGGAATTCCCGGGATTTCAGATGGAATTCCCGGGATTTCAGATGGAATTCCCGTGATTTGGGAGGAATTCCCAGGATTTCAGACGGAATTCCTGGGATTTGGGAGGAATTCCCGGGATTTCAGACGGAATTCCTGGGATTCGGGAGGAATTCCCAGATTTCAGACGGAATTCCCGGGATTTCAGATGGAATTCCCGGATTTCAGACGGAATTCCTGGGATTTCAGACGGAATTCCAGGGATTTCAGATGGAATTCCAGGGATTTCAGACGGAATTCCTGGGATTTGGGAGGAATTCCCGGGATTTCAGATGGAATTCCCGGGATTTCAGACGGAATTCCAGGGATTTCAGATGGAATTCCCGGGATTTCAGACGGAATTCCTGGGATTTGGGAGGAATTCCCGGGATTTCAGACGGAATTCCCGGGATTTCAGATGGAATTCCAGGGATTTCAGATGGAATTCCAGGGATTTCAGACGGAATTCCAGGGATTTGGGAGGAATTCCCAGATTTCAGACGGAATTCCTGGGATTTGGGAGGAATTCCCGGGATTTCAGACGGAATTCCCGGGATTTCAGACGGAATTCCAGGGATTTCAGATGGAATTCCCGGGATTTCAGACGGAATTCCTGGGATTTGGGAGGAATTCCCGGGATTTCAGACGGAATTCCCGGGATTTCAGATGGAATTCCAGGGATTTCAGATGGAATTCCAGGGATTTCAGACGGAATTCCTGGGATTTGGGAGGAATTCCCAGATTTCAGACTGAATTCCCGGATTTCAGACGGAATTCCAGGGATTTCAGATGGAATTCCAGGAATTCAGATGGAATTCCCGGGATTTCAGACAGAATTCCCGGGATTCGGGAGGAATTCCCCAATTTTGGGAGGAATTCCCTGATTTCGGGAGGAATTCCGCCTGATTTCAACAAGAATTCCCGGATTTTGGGGATTGGGAATGATGGAAACGGGGCTGGGGTGGGGGGAGGGAAATGGGGAAAAACCCCAAGAAAATGGGATGGGGGAAGAAGGAAATGGGGAAAAATGAGGGAAAGCCGGGAAATTCCAAAAAATGGGATGGGAGAGAAGGGAAAGGGGGGAAAATCAGGAAAAGGGGGGAAAAGCCCTCAAAAAATGGGATGGGGGAGGAGGGAAAACAGAGGAAAAGGGGGAAAATGGCCAAAAATAGGGATGGGGATGAGGGAAAGGGGAAAAACAGAGGAAAAGAGGGAAAAATAGGGATGGGGGTGAGGAAAAGGAGGAAAAGGCAAGAAAAGGGGGAAAAGAGCCAAAAACAGGGATGGGGATGAAGAAAAGGGGGAAAACGCAGGAAAAGAGCCAAAAATGGGGATGGGGATGAGGGAAAGGGGGAAAAGGCAAGAAAAGAGGGAAAAATAGGGATGGGGATGAGGGAAAGGGGGAAAAGGAAAGAAAAGAAGGAAAAACAGGGATGGGGATGAGGGAAAGGGGGAAAAATACAAGAAAAGAGGGAAAAACAGGGATGGGGATGAGGGAAAGGGGGAAAAATACAAGAAAAGAGGGAAAAACAGGGATGGGCATGAAGGAAAGGGGAAAAGGAAAGAAAAGGGGGAAAGATAGGGATGGGGATGAGGGAAAGGGGAAAATACAGGAAAAGAGGGAAAGATAGGGATGGGGATGAAGGAAAGGGGAAAAGGCAGGAAAACGGCCAAAAATAGGGATGGGGATGAGGGAAAGGTGGGAAAGGCAGGAAAAGGGGGAAAGATAGGAATGGGGATGAGGGAAAGGGGAAAAAGCAGGAGAAGGGGGAAAGATAGGGATGGGGATGAAGAAAAGGGGGAAAACAGGAAAAGACAGGAAAAGAGCCAAAAATAGGGATGGGAATGAAGGAGAGGGGAAAAACAGAGGAAAAGAGGGAAAAATAGGGATGGGGATGAGGGTAAGGTGGGAAAGGCAGGAAAAGAGCCAAAAATAGGGATGGGGGTGAGGGAAAAGGGAAAAACAGAGGAAAGGAGGGAAAAATAGGGATGGGGATGAGGGAAAGGAGGAAAAGGAAAGAAAAGGGGGAAAAACAGGGATGGGCATGAAGGAAAGGGGAAAATACAGGAAAAGAGGGAAAAATAGGGATGGGGATGAGGGAATGGGGGAAAATGCAGGAAAAGAGCCAAAAATAGGGATGGGGATGAGGGAAAGGGAGAAAACGCAAGAAAAGAGGGAAAAAATAGGGATGGGGATGAGGGAAAGGTGGGAAAGGCAGGAAAAGGGGGAAAGATAGGGATGGGGATGAGGGAAAGGGGGAAAAAGACAGGAAAAGAGCCAAAAATAGGGATGGGGGTGAGGGAAAGGGGAAAAGGCAGGAAAAGGGGGAAAAATAGGGATGGGGATGAGGAAAGGCGGAAAAATACAGGAAAAGAGCCAAAAATAGGGATGGGGATGAAGGAAAGGGGGAAAAATACAGGAAAAGAGGGAAAAACAGGGATGGGGATGAAGAAAAGGGGGAAAACAGGAAAAGACAGGAAAAGAGCCAAAAATAGGGATGGGAATGAAGGAAAGGGGAAAATGCAGGAAAATGGCCAAAAATAGGGATAGGGATGAGGGAAAGGGGGAAAAGGAAAGAAAAGGGGGAAAAATAGGGATGGGCATGAAGGAAAGGGGAAAAGGCAGGAAAAGAGGGAAAGATAGGGATGGGGATGAAGGAAAGGGGAAAAGGCAGAAAAACGGCCAAAAATAGGGATGGGGATGAGGGAAAGGTGGGAAAGGCAGGAAAAGGGGGAAAGATAGGGATAGGGATGAGGGAAAGGGGGAAAAAGGCAGGAAAAGAGCCAAAAATAGGGATGGGGATGAGGGAAAGGGGAAAAGGCAGGAAAAGATCCAAAAATAGGGATGGGGATGAAGGAAAGGAGGAAAAGGCAGGAAAAGGGGGAAAGATAGGGATAGGGATGAGGGAAAGGGGGAAAAGGCAGGAAAACGGCCAAAAATAGGGATGGGGATGAGGGAAAGGGGAAAAGGCAGGAAAAGGGGGAAGAGCCCAGAGCAGGGAGGGAAGAGCGGGGAGAAGCGGGAGCAATTCCCCGGAAGCGGCCGGGAATCCGGGCAGAGGCCCGGGCGGCAGGAAGGCGCCGCGGGCGCGTCCCACCTGCACTTGAGGGTGTAGATGTCGCCCACGAACTTGACCAGCGAGGTCTGCGGCGGGCGCGGCACCAGCGCCGGCACCGGGCGGACGCGCGGCGGCGGCCGCGGCTCCGGAAGCTTCCGCGGGAAGTCGGCGCCGCCGGCGGCGTCGCGGGGCGGCGGCGGCTCCAGGGGCCGCGCCTGGTGCCGCTCGAACTCTGCCACGGCGCCCAGCGGGGAATGGGGCGGCTCCGGGCGCCGTTCCGGAGCCCGGCGCCGCCCGCGATCCCGGATTCCCATTCCCAACGGCCCGTTCCCGGTCCTGAGCCCGTTCCCAATCCCATTCCCAACGCCCCGTTCCCGGTCCTGAGCCCGTTCCCAATTCCCCAATCCTGAGCCCGTTCCCAATCCCATTCCCAACGGCCCGATCCAGTCCTGAGCCCGTTCCCAATCCCATTCCCAACGGCCCGATCCCGGTCCTGAGCCCGTTCCCAATCCCATTCCCAATTCCATTCCCAACACCCCGTTCCCGGTCCTGAGCCCATTCCCAATCCCATTCCCAACGGCCGGTTCCCGGTCCTGAGCCCATTCCCAATCCCATTCCCAATGCCCCGATCCCAGTCTTGAGCCCGTTCCCAATCCCATTCCCAACTCCCCATTCCCAATCCTGAGCCCGTTCCCAATCCCATTCCCAACTCCCCGTTCCCAGTCCTGAGCCCGTTCCCAATTCCCCAGTCCTGACCCCGTTCCCAATTCCCCAGTCCTGACCCCATTCCCAATCCCATTCCCAACTCCCCGTTCCCAATCCTGACCCCGTTCCCAATTCCCCAGTCCTGACCCCGTTCCCAATTCCCCAGTCCTGACCCCATTCCCAATCCCATTCCCAACTCCCCGTTCCCAATCCTGACCCCGTTCCCAATCCCATTCCCAACTCCCCGTTCACAGTCCTGAGCCCGTTCCCAATTCCCAGTTCCCAATCCTGAGCCCGTTCCCAATTCCCCAATCCTGAGCCCGTTCCCAATTTCACATTCCCAATCCTGACCCCATTCCCAATCCCATTCCCAATTCCCAATTCCCATTTCCATCCCCAGTTCCCAATCCTGAGCCCGTTCCCAATCCCATTCCCAACTCCCCGTTCCCAATCCTGACCCCATTCCCAATTCCCCAATCCTGACCCCATTCCCAATCCCATTCCCAATTCCCATTTCCATCCCCAGTTCCCAATCCCAACCCCGTTTCCAATTTCACATTCCCAATTTCCCATTCCCAGTTTCACATTCCCAGTCCTGACCCCCTTCCCAATCCCATTCCCAATTCCCAGTTCCCAATCCTGACCCCATTCCCAATTCCCCAATCCTGACCCCATTCCCAATTTCCCATTCCCAATCCTGACCCCATTCCCAATTTCACATTCCCAATCCTGACCCCATTCCCAATCCCATTCCCAATTTCCCATTCCCATCCCCGTTCTCAATCCCAACCACATTCCCAATTTCACATTCCCAATTTCACATTCCCAATCCTGACCCCGTTCCCAATTTCCCAGTCCTGACCCCATTCCCAATTTCCCATTTCCATCCCCGTTCCCAATCCTGACCCCATTCCCAGCCCCATTCCCAATTTCACATTCCCAATCCTAACCCCATTCCGAATTCCCCAATCCTGACCCCATTCCCAATCCTGACCCCATTCCCAATTCCCACATTTCCCACCCCAATTCCCACATTTCCCATTTTCCCCGTCCCAAACCCCACATTTCCCACCCCAAACCCCACATTTCCCACATTTTCCCCACCCCAAACCCCACATTTCCCATTTTCCCCGTCCCAAACCCCACATTCCCCACCCCAAACCCCACATTCCCCACCCCAAACCCCAGATTTCCCACCCCAAACCCCACATTTCCCATTTTCCCCGTCCCAAACCCCACATTCCCCACCCCAATTCCCACATTCCCTGTCCCAAACCCCCCATTCCCCACCCCAAACCCCATTTCCAAACCCCAAATCCCATTTTCCCCACCCCAAATCCCCATTTTTCCCCCCCATCACTCACTGCTGAAGTTGCCCCTCTGCTCCTCCACCTTGACCAGCCCCAGGGGCCCCACCCCAAACCCCACATTTCCCACCCCAATTCCCACATTTCCCATTTTCCCTGTCCCAAACCCCACATTTCCCACCCCAATTCCCACATTTCCCATTTTCCCTGTCCCAAATCCCACTTTCCCCACCCCAATTCCCACATTTCCCATTTTCCCATCCCCATCACTCACTGCTGAAGTTGCCCCTCTGCTCCTCCACCTTGACCAGCCCCAGGGGCCCAACCCCAAACCCCACATTCCCCACCCCAAACCCCATTTCCAAACCCCAAATCCCATTTTCCCCACCCCAAATCCCCATTTTCCCCACCCCATCACTCACTGCTGAAGTTCCCCCTCTGCTCCTCCACCTTGACCAGCCCCAGGGGCCCCACCCCAAACCCCACATTTCCCATTTTCCCTGTCCCAAACCCCACATTCCCCACCCCAAACCCCACATTTCCCACCCCAAACCCCACATTTCCCACCCCAAACCCCACATTCCCCACCCCAATTCCCACATTTCCCATTTTCCCATCCCCATCACTCACTGCTGAAGTTCCCCCTCTGCTCCTCCACCTTGACCAGCCCCAGGGGCCCCATCCCAAACCCCACATTTCCCACCCCAAACCCCACATTTCCCACCCCAAACCCCACATTTCCCATTTTTCCCATCCCAAACCCCACATTCCCCACCCCAAACCCCATTTCCAAACCCCAAATCCCATTTTCCCCACCCCAAATCCCCATTTTTCCCCCCCATCACTCACTGCTGAAGTTCCCCCTCTGCTCCTCCACCTTGACCAGCCCCAGGGGCGAGCCCAGCGCCCGCTCGGCGCCCTCGGCGCCCTTGGCGCAGTCGCCCAGCGCCGCCTCGGCCGCCAGCCCGCCCTTGGGCAGGAAGGGCACGGCGGCGGCGCCGCGCGGCTCCCGCGGGTGCGCCGAGCTCCGGAACTTCTTGGAGAAGGGGCGGCCGCCCTGGATGTAGCTGCGGTAGGCGCCGGCCTTGTGGGGCCGGTGCCGGATCCACTCGCGCAGCGTCTCGATGGGCGAGCCGTTGACGCACCACTCGGTGACGCCGAACTGCCGCAGGTGCGCCCGGGCGTGGCTGGCCAGCGCCTTGCGGTTCTCGAAGTACAGCCCGCAGAGCTCGCAGCAGGCCTCTGCTGCTGGGAAATACAGAAAAATGGGGTGAAAATAGGGGAAAATGGGAAAAAACGAGATTCAAACGGGAATTAACAATGAACTGCCGCAGGTGCGCCCGGGCGTGGCTGGCCAGCGCCTTGCGGTTCTCCAAGTACAGCCCGCAGAGCTCGCAGCAGGCCTCTGCTGCTGGGAAATGGGGAAAAAATGGGGTTAAAATAGGGGAAAATGGGAAAAAACGAGATTAAAACGGGAATTAACAATGAACTGCCGCAGGTGCGCCCGGGCGTGGCTGGCCAGCGCCTTGCGGTTCTCCAAGTACAGCCCGCAGAGCTCGCAGCAGGCCTCTGCTGCTGGGAAATACAGAAAAATGGGGTGAAAATAGGGGAAAATAGGAAAAAACGAGATTAAAACGGGAATTAACAATGAACTGCCGCAGGTGCGCCCGGGCGTGGCTGGCCAGCGCCTTGCGGTTCTCCAAGTACAGCCCGCAGAGCTCGCAGCAGGCCTCTGCTGCTGGGAAATACAGAAAAATGGGGTGAAAATAGGGGAAAATGGGAAAAAACGCTGAAAAAAATAGGGAAAATGGGAAAAAACAGGATAAAAATGGGACTAATATACAGAAAATGGGGCACGGGCACTGCCCAAGTGCCTTGCTGTTCTCAGAGCACAGCCCACAGAGCTCGCAGCAGGGAGAACGTGGAAAAATGGAGAAAGAATGGGAAAAAATGGGAAAAAATGGGAAAAAACGTGTTTCCAGCCAATCCCGAAAATATCCCAAAACCAAAAACCCCAAAATTCCCGGGAATTCCCCCCAGTACTCACAGGCCTTGTCGTGCAGGGCCTTGGCCTTGAAGCCCAGCTCGAAGGCTTTGTGCTTGGCCTCGCCGTGCCCGCCCAGAACCACCCCAAAACCATCCCAAAAACCCCAAAATTCCCCAAAATTCCCCCCAGCACTCACAGGCCTTGTCGTGCAGGGCCTTGGCCTTGAAGCCCAGCTCGAAGGCACTCCCAGCCCATCCCAAAACCACCCCAAAACCATCCCAAAAACCCCAAAATTCCCCAAAATTCCCCCAGCACTCACAGGCCTTGTCGTGCAGGGCCTTGGCCTTGAAGCCCAGCTCGAAGGCTTTGTGCTTGGCCTCGCCGTGCCCACCCAAAACCACCCCAAACCCTCCTAAACCCTCCCAAAACCATCCCAAAAACCCCAAAATTCCCCAAAATTCCCCAAAATTCCCCCCAGCACTCACAGGCCTTGTCGTGCAGGGCCTTGGCCTTGAAGCCCAGCTCGAAGGCTTTGTGCTTGGCCTCGCCGTGCCCACCCAGAACCACCCCAAACCCTCCTAAACCCTCCCAAAACCATCCCAAAAACCCCAAAATTCCCCAAAATTCCCCCCAGCACTCACAGGCCTTGTCGTGCAGGGCCTTGGCCTTGAAGCCCAGCTCGAAGGCTTTGTGCTTGGCCTCGCCGTGCCCACCCAGAACCACCCCAAACCCTCCTAAACCCTCCCAAAACCATCCCAAAAACCCCAAAATTCCCCAAAATTCCCCGAAATTCCCCCCAGCACTCACAGGCCTTGTCGTGCAGGGCCTTGGCCTTGAAGCCCAGCTCGAAGGCTTTGTGCTTGGCCTCGCCGTGCCCGCCCAAAACCACCCCAAACCCTCCTAAACCCTCCCAAAACCATCCCAAAAACCCCAAAATTCCCCAAAATTCCCCCCAGCACTCACAGGCCTTGTCGTGCAGGGCCTTGGCCTTGAAGCCCAGCTCGAAGGCTTTGTGCTTGGCCTCACCGTGCCTGCCCAAAACCATCCCAAAAACCCCAAAATTCCCCAAAATTCCCCCCAGCACTCACAGGCCTTGTCGTGCAGGGCCTTGGCCTTGAAGCCCAGCTCGAAGGCACTCCCAGCCCATCCCAAAACCACCCCAAAACCATCCCAAAAACCCCAAAATTCCCCAAAATTCCCCCCAGCACTCACAGGCCTTGTCGTGCAGGGCCTTGGCCTTGAAGCCCAGCTCGAAGGCTTTGTGCTTGGCCTCGCCGTGCCCGCCCAGAACCACCCCAAACCCTCCTAAACCCTCCCAAAACCATCCCAAAAACCCCAAAATTCCCCAAAATTCCCCAAAATTCCCCCCAGCACTCACAGGCCTTGTCGTGCAGGGCCTTGGCCTTGAAGCCCAGCTCGAAGGCTTTGTGCTTGGCCTCGCCGTGCCCGCCCAGAACCACCCCAAACCCTCCTAAACCCTCCCAAAACCATCCCAAAAACCCCAAAATTCCCCAAAATTCCCCCCAGCACTCACAGGCCTTGTCGTGCAGGGCCTTGGCCTTGAAGCCCAGCTCGAAGGCTTTGTGCTTGGCCTCGCCGTGCCCGCCCAAAACCACCCCAAACCCTCCTAAACCCTCCCAAAACCATCCCAAAAACCCCAAAATTCCCCAAAATTCCCCCCAGCACTCACAGGCCTTGTCGTGCAGGGCCTTGGCCTTGAAGCCCAGCTCGAAGGCTTTGTGCTTGGCCTCGCCGTGCCCACCCAGAACCACCCCAAACCCTCCTAAACCCTCCCAAAACCATCCCAAAAACCCCAAAATTCCCGGGAATTCCCCCCAGCACTCACAGGCCTTGTCGTGCAGGGCCTTGGCCTTGAAGCCCAGCTCGAAGGCTTTGTGCTTGGCCTCGCCGTGCCCGCCCAGAACCACCCCAAAACCATCCCAAAAACCCCAAAATTCCCCAAAATTCCCCCCAGCACTCACAGGCCTTGTCGTGCAGGGCCTTGGCCTTGAAGCCCAGCTCGAAGGCTTTGTGCTTGGCCTCGCCGTGCCCGCCCAGCCTCTCCTCGCCCAGCGGCCTCTTGGTGGCCAGGAAGGCTCCGGGGTTTTTGGAGCCCAGCGGCGCCAGGGCCAGCCCCGAGCCCGGCTTGCCCAGGGCCAGCCCCGGCGGCGGCGGCGCCGCGTGCGGCTCGGCGCCCTCCTCGCCCGGCTCCAGCCCCGGCGGCGCCGGCGGCTCCTTCTTGATGAGGCAGGGCTTGGATTTCTTCCTGAGGATCTCGCGCAGCGTGTCGATGGGCGAGCCGTTCACCGACCACTCGGTCACCCCCATCTGCCGCAGGTGCGAGCGCGCGTGGCTCGACAGCCCCTTGCGGTTCTCGAAGAACTCCCCGCAGAACTCGCAGCGGATGTCGCGCACCGGGTCCGCCCGGGAGGCTGCAGAGAGAAATTCGGGGATCAGGGAGGGAGGGAACCCCAGGGATGGGCTCCGAGTGTCCCCAAAATCCCCTGGATGAGCTCAGAGTGTCCCCAAAATCCCCTGGATGGGCTCAGAGTGTCCCCAAAATCCCTGGCAGGAGCTCAGAGTGTCCCCAAAATCCCCTGGATGTCGCGCACCGGGTCCGCCCGGGAGGCTGCAGAGGGAAACTCGGGGATCAGGGAGGGAAGGAACACCATGGATGGGCTCCGAGTGTCCCCAAAATCCCCTGGATGGGCTCAGAGTGTCCCCAAAATCCCCTGGATATCATGCACCGGGTCCGCCCGGGAGGCTGCAGAGAGAAATTCGGGGATCAGGGAGGGAGGGAACCCCAGGGATGGGCTCCGAGTGTCCCCAAAATCCCCTGGATGGGCTCAGAGTGTCCCCAAAACCTCGGGGATGTCGCACACCGGGTCTGCCCGGGAGACTGCAGAGGGAAACTCGGGGATCAGGGAGGGAAGGAACACCATGGAAGGGCTCAGAGTGTCCCCAAAATCCCCTGGATGGGCTCCGAGTGTCCCCAAAATCCCCTGGCAGGAGCTCAGAGTGTCCCCAAAATCCCCTGGATATCATGCACCGGGTCCGCCCGGGAGGCTGCAGAGAGAAATTCGGGGATCAGGGAGGGAGGGAACCCCAGGGATGGGCTCCGAGTGTCCCCAAAATCCCCTGGATGAGCTCAGAGTGTCCCCAAAACCTCGGGGATGTCGCACACCGGGTCTGCCCGGGAGGCTGCAGAGGGAAACTCGGGGATCAGGGAGGGAAGGAACACCATGGATGGGCTCAGAGTGTCCCCAAAATCCCCTGGATGAGCTCAGAGTGTCCCCAAAATCCCCTGGATGGGCTCCGAGTGTCCCCAAAATCCCCTGGATGGGCTCAGAGTGTCCCCAAAATCCCTGGCAGGAGCTCAGAGTGTCCCCAAAACCTCGGGGATGTCGCACACCGGGTCCGCCCGGGAGGCTGCAGAGGGAAACTCGGGGATCAGGGAGGGAGGGAACCTCCAGGATGGGCTCAGAGTGTCCCCAAAATCCCCTGGATGAGCTCAGAGTGTCCCCAAAATCCCCTGGATATCATGCACCGGGTCCGCCCGGGAGGCTGCAGAGAGAAATTCGGGGATCAGGGAGGGAGGGAACCCCAGGGATGGGCTCAGAGTGTCCCCAAAATCCCCTGGATGAGCTCAGAGTGTCCCCAAAACCTCGGGGATGTCGCACACCGGGTCTGCCCGGGAGGCTGCAGAGGGAAACTCGGGGATCAGGGAGGGAGGGAACCCCCAGGATGGGCTCAGAGTGTCCCCAAAATCCCCTGGATGAGCTCAGAGTGTCCCCAAAACCTCGGGGATGTCGCGCACCGGGTCTGCCCGGGAGGCTGCAGAGAGAAATTCGGGGATCAGGGGAGGGAGGGAACCCCAGGGATGGGCTCCGAGTGTCCCCAAAATCCCTGGCAGGAGCTCAGAGTGTCCCCAAAATCCCCTGGATGTCGCGCACCGGGTCCGCCTGGGAGGCTGCTGAGGGAAACTCGGGGATCAGGGAGGGAAGGAACACTATGGATGGGCTCCGAGTGTCCCCAAAATCCCCTGGATGGGCTCCGAGTGTCCCCAAAATCCCCTGGCAGGAGCTCAGAGTGTCCCCAAAATATCAGGGATGAGCCCCAAGCCAGGGGATGTCATGCATTGGGTCTGCCCAGGCGGCTGCAGAGGGAAATTCGGGGATCAGGGAGGGAGGGAACCCCATGGATGGGCTCCGAGTGTCCCCAAAATCCCCTGGATGGGCTCAGAGTGTCCCCAAAGTCCCCGGGATGAGCCCCAAGCCAGTGGAAGTCATGAACCAGGTTTGCCCGGGAGGCTGCAGAGGGAAATTTGGGGATCAGAGAGGGAAGAAACCCCCTGGATGGGATTTTAGAGCCCCAAATCCCTGGGATCGGCTCAGAGAATCCCCAAAATCCCTGGCAGGAGCTCAGAGCATCCCCAAAATCCCTGGGATGATCTCTGAACTCCCCAAATCCCTGGGATAAACCCCAAATCCCCCAAATCCCTGGGATAAACCCCAAATCCCCAGGACAAACCCCAAAACCACTCACAGAGGTTGAGGGGCGCCATCTCCTCATGGCCCTGGGATGGATCCCTGAGCCCCCCAAATCCTGGGATGGATCCCAGCTCCCCAAATCCCTTTGGATAAACCCCCAAATCCCTGGGATAAACCCCAAATCCCCCAAATCCCTTGGATAAACCCCCAAACCCCCGGGATAAACCCCAAATCCCCGTCTCAAACCCCAAAACCACTCACAGAGGTTGAGGGGCGCCATCTCCTCATGGCCCTGGGATGGATCCCTGAGCCCCCCAAATCCTGGGATGGATCCCAGCTCCCCAAATCCTGGGATGGATCCCAGCTCCCCAAATCCTGGGATGATCCCAGCTCCCCAAATCCTTTGAATGACCCCTGAACCCCCCAAATCCCCGGGATAACCCCCAAATCCCCCAAATCCCCGTCTCAAACCCCAGAGCACTCACAGAGGTTGAGCGGCGCCATCTCCTCATGGCCCTGGGATGGATCCCTGAGCCCCCCAAATCCTGGGATGGATCCGAGCTCCCCAAATCCTGGGATGGATCCCAGCTCCCCAAATCCTGGGATGGATCCCAGCTCCCCAAATCCTTGGGATGATCCCTGAACTCCCCAAATCCCTTGGATAAACCCCCAAACCCCCGGGATAAACCCCAAATCCCCGTCTCAAACCCCAGAGCACTCACAGAGGTTGAGCGGCGCCATCTCCTTGTGGCCCTGGGATGGATCCGAGCTCCCCAAATCCTGGGATGGATCCCAGCTCCCCAAATCCTTCGGATGATCCCTGAACCCCCCAAACCCCCGGGATAAACCCCAAATCCCCGTCTCAAACCCCAGAGCACTCACAGAGGTTGAGCGGCGCCATCTCCTCGTGCGCCGCCCAGGCCGGGTCCGGCGGCGCCGGCGCCTCCCCGGGATGGATCCCGGCTGCTCCTCCTCCTCCTCCTCCCGCTGCCATCAGCTCCCGCTTGATCTCCACCCTGAGCTGCTCCGGCTTGAGCTTCTTGTGCAGGGCCAGCCCCGGGAACATCTTGCGGGCCGTGGGCGGCGGCGAGGCCGCGCCGGGCGCCGGCCCCGGCGGGCTCAGCGGCGCCGGCAGCTTCTTGCCCAGCCCGGGCAGGTGCAGCTCCGGCCCCGGCGGCCGCGGCGGCTCCAGCGGCGCCAGCCCGGCCAGGAGGCTCTTGGCGGGCGGCTTGGGGTGGCCGGAGCGGCGGCGCGTGAGGATCTCGCGCAGCGTGTCGATGGGCGAGCCGTTGACGTACCACTCGGTCACCCCCATCTGCCGCAGGTGCGAGCGCGCGTGGCTCGACAGCCCCTTGCGGTTCTCGAAGAACTCCCCGCAGAACTCGCAGCGGATGTCGCGGCACGGCTCCGAGCCCGAGGCTGGGACACGGGAGAGAAGGGGTTAAAAAGTGATCCGGTGGGGTTTGGGGGGCACGGCTCCGAGCCCGAGGCTGGGACACGGGAGAGAAGGGGTTAAAAGTGATCCGGTGGGGTTTGGGGGGCACGGCTCCGAGCCCGAGGCTGGGACATGGGAGAGAAGGGGTTAAAAGTGATCCGGTGGGGTTTGGGGGGCACGGCTCCGAGCCCGAGGCTGGGACACAGGAGAGAAGGGGTTAAAAGTGATCCGGTGGGGTTTGGGGGGCACGGCTCCCAGCCCGAGGCTGGGACACGGGAGACAAGGGGTTAAAAAGTGATCCAGTGGGGGTTTAAGCGGGAAAATGGGAGAAAAGGGGTTAAAAAGTGATCCGGTGGGGTTTGGGGGGCACGGCTCCCAGCCCGAGGCTGGGACATGGGAGAGAAGGGGTTAAAAGTGATCCGGTGGGGTTTGGCGGGCACGGCTCCGAGCCCGAGGCTGGGACACGGGAGAGAAGGGGTTAAAAAGTGATCCGGTGGGGTTTTGGGGGCACAGCTCCGAGCCCGAGGCTGGGACACGGGACAGAAGGGGTTAAAAAGTGATCCGGTGGGGGTTTAAGCGGGAAAATGGGAGAAAAGGGGTTAAAAGTGATCCGGTGGGGTTTGGGGGGCACGGCTCCGAGCCCGAGGCTGGGACATGGGAGAGAAGGGGTTAAAAGTGATCCGGTGGGGTTTGGGGGGCACGGCTCCGAGCCCGAGGCTGGGACACGGGAGAGAAGGGGTTAAAAGTGATCCGGTGGGGTTTGGGGGGCACGGCTCCGAGCCTGAGACTGGGACATGGGAGAGAAGGGGTTAAAAAGTGATCCGGTGGGGTTTGGGGGGCACGGCTCCGAGCCCGAGGCTGGGACAGCGGGGACACGGGAGAGAAGGGGTTAAAAAGTGATCCAGTGGGGGTTTAAGTGGGAAAATGGGAGAGAAGGGGTTAAAAAGTGATCCGGTGGGGTTTGGGGGGCACGGCTGCGAGCCCGAGGCTGGGACACGGGAGAGAAGGGGTTAAAAAGTGATCCGGTGGGGGTTTAAGCGGGAAAATGGGAGAAAAGGGGTTAAAAAGTGATCCGGTGGGGTTTGGGGGGCACGGCTCCGAGCCCGAGGCTGGGACATGGGTGAGAAGGGGTTAAAAAGTGCCGATTCAGATTCCAATTCCCGGGATTTGGAGGGAAAGGGAAGTTGTGCTTCCCGAGGAATTCCCTGCAAAACTCCCAGCGGCTGTTGCTCCACTGCAACCCCATCACAGCCCATTACACCCCACTAAAATCCATTACACCCCACTAAACTCCACTAAAATCCAATAAAACACCCATTACACACCACTAAGCACCATTACAGCCCGCTACACCCCACTACACCCCACAAAACCTCATTAAATCCCACTAAAACCCCCATTACACCCCACTAAACCCCACTACACCCCATTACACTCCACTACACCCCACTACACCCCACTAAACCCCCACTACACCCCAATAAACCTCAATAAAAACCCCACTACACCCCACTAAACCCCATTACACCCCATTACACTCCACTACACCCCGTTACACCCCACTAAACCCCAATAAACCTCAATAAAAACCCCACTACACCCTGTTACACCCCACTAAACCCCAATAAACCTCAATAAAAACCCCATTACACCCCACTAAACCTCACTACACCCCACTAAACCCCAATAAACCTCGATAAAAACCCCGCTACACCCCACTAAACCCCCACTACACCCCACTACACCCCACTACACCCCACTAAACCTCAATAAAAACCCCATTACACCACACTAAACCTCACTACACCCCACTAAACCCCAATAAACCTCAATAAAAACCCCACTACACCCCACTAAACCCACTAAAACTCAATAAAAACCCCGCTACACCCCACTAAACCCACTAAAACTCAATAAAAACCCCACTACACCCCACTACACCCCACTAAACCCCACTACACCCCACTACACCCCACTAAACCCCAATAAAACCCCACTACACCCCACTAAACCCCAATAAAACCCCCGCTACACCCCGTTACACCCCACTACACCCCACTAAACCCCAATAAAAACCCCGCTACACCCCGTTACACCCCACTACACCCCAATAAAAACCCCGCTACACCCCGCCACGCCCCGCGGCACTCACTGAGGTTGAGCGGCCCGTCCTCCTCGGGCGCCCACTTGGCCTCGGCGGGCAGCGGGCTGAGCGCCAGCTTGGCGCCCTTCTCCTCGGCGCCCTTGGGCGAGCCGGGCAGCGGCGCCTTGCGCAGCCCGGGCGAGCCGGGCCGGCCCAGGGCCTTGCCGAAGCCCGGCGGGGACTTGATGGCCTTGTTGAGGGAGCCCTCGGGCTTGGGCAGCAGCAGCAGCGGCGGCCGCGGCGGCTCCTTGGGCGAGCCGGCCGACTTCTTGGCCAGCGCGGGGCCGGCGGGCTCGGCCTTGGGCTTGTGGCGCACCAGCTCGTAGAGGAGGTCGATGGGAGCCCCCGAGCTCTCGGACTCGGCCACGCCGAGCTGGCGCAGGTGGGAGCGCGCGTGGCTGGACAGCCCCTTGCGGGTCTCGAAGCAGGCGCCGCACACCTCGCACGTGGTCAGGCTGGGGGCTGAGAAGCGGGAAATCAGGGGTTAAAAACGGCTCGGGAGTTGGGAGATCAGGGGTTAAAAATCCCTCGGGCTGGGGGCTGGGAAACGGGAAATCAGGGGTTAAAAATGGCTTGGGAGTTGGGAGATCAGGGGTTAAAAATCCCTCGGGATCAGCTTCAGGTGGTCAGGCTGGGAAGTGGGAAATCAGGGGTTAAAACCCCTTGGGATCAGCTCCCATCCAGCCACGATTTTGGGATTAGAGCGGGCGCCGCACACCTCGCACGTGGTCAGGCTGGGGGCTGGGAAGCGGGAAATCAGGGGTTAAAAACGGCTCGGGAGTTGGGAGATCAGGGGTTAAAAATCCCTCGGGCTGGGGGCTGGGAAACGGGAAATCAGGGGTTAAAAACGGCTCGGGAGCTGGGAGATCAGGGGTTAAAAATCCCTCAGGCTGGGGGCTGGGAAACGGGAAATCAGGGGTTAAAACCCCTTGGGATCAGCTCCCATCCAGCCACGATTTTGGGATTAGAGCGGGCGCCGCACACCTCGCACGTGGTCAGGCTGGCGGCTGGGGAACGGGAAATCAGGGGTTAAAAATGGCTTGGGATCTGGGAGATCAGGGGTTAAAAATCCCTCAGGCTGGGGGCTGGGAAACGGGAAATCAGGGGTTAAAAATGGCTTGGGATCTGGGAGATCAGGGGTTAAAAATCCCTCGGGCTGGGGGCTGGGAAACTGGAAATCAGGGGTTAAAAATGGCTTGGGATCTGGGAGATCAGGGGTTAAAAATCCCTCGGGCTGGGGGCTGGGAAACGGGAAATCAGGGGTTAAAATCCCTCGGGAGCTGGGAAATCAGGGGTTAAAAATCCCTTGGGATCTGGGAAATCAGGGGTTAAAAACGGCTCGGGATCTGGGAAATCAGGGGTTAAAAATCCCTTGGGATCTGGGAAATCAGGGGTTAAAAATCCCTCGGGATCAGCTTCAGGAGCAGGCCTGCACACCTTGCACAGTCAGGCTGGGGGCTGGAAAATGGGGGAAAAACTGGAAAAAATGGGAAAAAATGGGGATAAATGTGATCTCAGAGTGAGGAGAACGAGGAGGGACAGGAAGGAAAACTTGGGAGCCGATCCCAAAAAATTCCAACCGCTCCCAGGCCAACTTTTGGGATCAGAGGAGGGACAGGAGGGGAAGTTTGGGAGCCAATCCCAAAAAATTCCAACCCCTCCCAGGCCAACTTTTGGGATCTGAGCTGGTGCTGCACACCTTGAACAGGGTCAGGCTGGGGAAAATGGGGGAAAAACTGGAAAAAATGGGGAAAAAACAGGGAAAAATGGGGAAAAATCAGGATAAATCCGATCTCAGAGTGAGGAGAACGAGGAGGGACAGGAAGGAAAACTTGGGAGCCAATCCCAAAAAATTCCAACCGCTCCCAGGCCAACTTTTGGGATCAGAGGAGGGAAAGTTTGGGAGCCAATCCCAAAAAATTCCAACCGCTCCGCGCAGCAGCTCTGGACTCCAAGCAGGTCAATCCCCCCTCATTAACCCCACATTAATTAACCCCAAAGTCCCCTGGGTGGGCTCTGAGGGCCCGGATCCCAGGAGAATCCCAGGAGAATGGGGGAAAATCCCCGGGAATTTTCACCTTTGGAGTCCTGGGGTTCGGCCTTGCTGCCGGGCGGCTCCGGGCTCAGCTTGGTCCCGAGGCGGGGCGGGGGCGGCTCCAGCGCCGAGCTCCCGGATTTTTTGGGAATGGGAGGAGGGGACGTCACCTCCATGGCCACCAACTCGTCCTCGTCAGGAGCCAGCACTGCAGGGAGCAGCTGGGAATCAGGGATCGGGGATTTGGGGTGATCCAGGGGGATTTGGGGTGATCCAGGGGGGAATTGGGGTGATCCAGGGGGATTTGGGGTGGTCCAGGGGGGAATTGGGGTAATCCAGGGGGATTTGGGGTGGCCCAGGGGGGATTTGGGGTGATCCAGGGGGATTTGGGGTGGTCCAGGGGGGATTTGGGGTGGTCCAGGGGGGATTTGGGGTGGTCCAGAGGGGATTTGGGGTGGTCCAGGGGGGATTTGGGGTGATCCAGGTGGGAATTGGGGGGTTACAGGTGGGATTTGGGGTGTTCCAGGGGGATTTGGGGTGATCCAGGGGGGATTTGGGGTGGTCCAGGGGGGATCTGGGGTGGCCCAGGGGGGATTTGGGGTGATCCAGGGGGATTTGGGGTGATCCAGGGGGGATTTGGGGTGGTCCAGGGGGGATTTGGGGTGGTCCAGGGGGATTTGGGGTGGTCCAGGGGGGATTTGGGGTGGTCCAGGGGGATTTGGGGTGGTCCAGGGGGGATCTGGGGTGGTCCAGGGGGGATTTGGGGTGGTCCAGGGGGGATTTGGGGTGATCCAGGGGGGATTTGGGGTGGTCCAGGGGGGATTTGGGGTGTTCCAGGAGGGATTTGGGGTGTTCCAGGTAGGATTTGGGGGGTTCCAGGTGGGATTTGGGGTGATCCAAGTGGAAGTTGGGGTGTTCCAGGAGGGATTTGGGGGGTTCCAGGTGGGATTTGGGGTGATCCAAGTGGAAGTTGGGGTGTTCCAGGTGGGATTTGGGGGGTTCCAGGTGGGATTTGGGGTGATCCAAGTGGAATTTGGGGTGTTCCAGGTGGGATTTGGGGTGTTCCAGGTAGAATTTGGGATGGCCCAGAGGGATTTGGGGAGTTCCAGGTGGAATTTGGGGAGTTCCAGGTGGAATTTGGGGGGTTCCAGGGGGGATTTGGGGACAGGGACAGTGCCAGGTCCCTGCCGGTGACAGGACAGGACAGGACAGGGGTGGTGGCATCTCCCAGCAGGTGACAGGACAGGGACATCGGAGGTGCCACCAGGAATGGTGACAGGTCCTGGAAGGGACAGGACAGGGGAGGGGACAGGTCCCTGAGGGGAGGGGACAGAGGTGACAGCAGCGAGGGGACAGGTGGTGGCATCTGCCTGCAGGGAGGGGACAGTGAGAGGTGACAGACCCCAGAGGGGAGGGGACAGGGTGGTGGCAGGTCCCTAAGGGGAGGGGACACAGAGAGGTGACAGGTCCCCAAGGGGAGGGGACAGTGACAAAAGGAGAGGTGACAAATCCCAGCAGGGGACAGCAGAGGTGTGGGGACAGGTCCCTGAGGGGAGGGGACAGAGGTGACAGCAGGGAGGGGACAGGTGGTGGCAGGTCTCTAAGGAGAGGGGACAGCGAGAGGTGACAGGTCCCCAAGGGGAGGGGACACAGAGAAGTGACAAATCCCTGCAGGGAGGGGACAGCGAAAGGTGACAGGTCCCCAAGGGGAGGGGACAGTGACAAAAGGAGAGGTGACAAATCCCAGCAGGGGACAGCAGAGATGTGGGGACAGGTCCCTAAGGGGAGGGGACAGGGACAGTGGCAGGGAGGGGACACAGAAGGTGACAGACAGGTCCCTAAGGGGACAGCACAGTGGTGGTGGCAGGTCCCTAAAGGGGAGGGGACACAGAAGGTGACAAATTCCAGCAGGGGACACCACAGGGGTGGGGACAGGTCCCCAAGGGGACAGGACAGAGCTGGTGGCATTTCCCCGAGGGAGGCCAGGTCCTTGCAGGGAGGGGACAGCGAGAGGTGGCACGAGAAGGGACAGGGACAGGCTGGGGACATCCTGGGGGCTGTTCCTGGGGACACCCTGGTGACAGGGCTGGGGACACCTCAGGGACAGGCTGGGGACATCCTGGGGGCTGTTCCTGGGGACACCCGGTGACAGGGCTGGGGACACCCTGGTGACACGCTGGGGACATCCTGGGGCTCTCAGGGACATCCCAGGACCAGCTTGGGGACATCAGAGACTGGCCTGGTGACCCCAGAGCTGGGGACATCCTGGGAGCTCCAGGCTGGTGACACCTCAGTGACAGGGCTGGGGACATCCCTGAGTCCCTCAGTGACAATGGTGGTGACACCTCGATGACAGGGCTGGGGCCACCCCGGGGCTCTCAGTGACAGAGATGGGGACACCCTGGGTGCTCCGGGCTGGGGACATCTGGGGGCTGTTGGTGACAGGGCTGGGGACAACCCAGTGACAGAGCTGGGGACATCCCAGGGCTCTGGGTGACAGGGCTGGGGACATCCTGGTGACAGAACTGGGGACATCCCAGTGACAGGGCTGGGACATTCCAGGGCCACCAGCCTGGGGCTCTCAGTGACAGAGGTGGTGACACCTCAGTGACAGAGCTGGGGACATCAAGGTGACAGGGCTGGGGACACCCTGGGGCTCTGGGTGACAGGGGTGGTGACACCTGGATGACAGGGCTGGGGACATGCAGGGGCTGTTGGTGACAAGGGTGGTGACACCTGGATGACAGGGCTGGGGACATCCCAGGGACCAGCCTGGAGACACCCCGGGGCTCTCGGTGACAGGGTGGTGACACCTGGATGACAGGGCTGGGGACATGCAGGGGCTGTTGGTGACAAGGGTGGTGACACCTGGATGACAGGGCTGGGGACATCCCAGGGACCAGCCTGGAGACATCCTGGGAGCTGCTTGGTGACAGGGCTGGGGACATCCTGGGGCTCTGGGTGACAGGTGTGGTGACACCTGGGTGACAGGGCTGGGGACATCCCAGGGACCAGCCTGGGGACACCCCGGGAGCTGCTTGGTGACAGGGCTGGGGACATTCTGGTGACAGGGCTGGGGACATCATCTCGGGGATCTCGGTGACAGGGCTGGGGACACCCCAGGGAGCGGCCTGGGGACAGGGTGGTGACATTCTGGTGACAGGGCTGGGGACATCATCTCGGGGATCTTGGTGACAGGGCTGGGGACACCCCAGGGAGCTGCTTGGTGACAGGGTGGGGACATTCTGGTGACAGGGCTGGGGACATCCCGGGTGCTCCGGGCTGGGGACACCCCGGGGCTCCCAGAACCGGCCTGGACAGTCCGGACCGGAGCGCCGACACAAACCGGACTGGACCGAGCTGTGAGAACCGGACCGGGCACTGAGAACCGGACCGGGCAATGGGAACCGGACCGGGCACTGGGAACCGGACCGGGCAATGAGAACTGGACCGGGCAATGGGAACCGGACCAGGCACTGGGAACCGGACCGGGCAATGGGAACCGGACCGGGCAATGGGAACCGGACCGGGCACTGAGAACCGGACCGGGCACTGGGAACCGGACCGGGCAATGAGAACTGGACCGGGCAATAGGAACCGGACCGGGCACTGAGAACCGGACCGGGCAATGGGAACCGGACCGGGCAATGAGAACCGGACCGGGCACTGAGAACCGGACCGGGCACTGGGAACCGGACCAGGCACTGAGAACCGGACCGGGCACTGAGAACCGGACCGGGCAATGGGAACCGGACCGGGCACTGGGAACCGGACCGGGCACTGAGAACCGGACCAGGCTGTGAGAACCGGACCGAGCAATGAGAACCGGACCGGGCACTGAGAACCGGACCGGGCACTGAGAACCGGACCGGGCACTGAGAACCGGACCGGGCACTGGGAACTGGACCGGGCACTGGGAACCGGACCGGGCAATGGGAACCGGACCGGGCACTGAGAACCGGACCGGAGCGCCGACACAAACCGGACTGGACCGGGCACTGAGAACCGGACCGGAGCCCCGACACAAACCGGACCGGACCGGGCAATGAGAACCGGACCGGGCACTGAGAACCGGACCGGGCACTGGGAACCGGACCGGGCAATGGGAACCGGACCGGGCAATGGGAACCGGACCGGGCAATGAGAACCGGACCGGGCAATGGGAACCGGACCGGGCACTGAGAACCGGACCGGGCAATGGGAACCGGACCGGGCACTGGGAACCGGACCGGGCAATGAGAACTGGACCGGGCAATGGGAACCGGACCAGGCACTGAGAACCGGACCGGGCAATGGGAACTGGACCGGGCACTGGGAACCGGACCGGGCAATGAGAACCGGACCGGAGCGCCGACACAAACCGGACCGGACCGAGCTGTGAGAACCGGACCGGGCACTGAGAACCGGACCGGAGCCCCGACACAAACCGGACTGGACCGGGCACTGAGAACCGGACCGGGCAATGGGAACCGGACCGAGCTGTGAGAACCGGACCGGGCAATGGGAACTGGACCGGGCAATGAGAACCGGACCGGGCACTGGGAACCGGACCGGGCTCTGAGAACCGGACCGGGCACTGGGAACCGGACCGGGCACTGGGAACCGGACCGGGCACTGAGAACCGGACCGGGCAATGGGAACTGGACCAGGCAATGGGAACCGGACCGGGCACTGAGAACCGGACCGGGCACTGGGAACCGGACCGGGCACTGAGAACCGGACCGGGCAATGGGAACCGGACCGGGCACTGGGAACCGGACCGGGCACCGGGAACCGGACCGGGCAATGGGAACCGGACTGGGCACTGAGAACCGGACCGGAGCCCCGACACAAACCGGACCGGACCGAGCTGTGAGAACAGGACTGGGCACTGAGAACCGGACCGGGCAATGGGAACCGGACCGGGCAATGGGAACCGGACCGGGCAATGAGAACCGCACCGGGCAATGAGAACCGGACCGGGCAATGAGAACCGGACCGGGCAATGAGAACCGGACCGGGCAATGGGAACCGGACCGGGCAATGAGAACCGGACCGGGCAATGGGAACCGGACCGGGCAATGAGAACCGGACCGGGCACTGGGAACCGGACCGGGCAATGGGAACCGGACCGGGCAATGGGAACCAGACCGGGCACTGGGAACCGGACCGGGCACTGAGAACCAGACCGGGCACTGAGAACCGGACTGGGCACTGGGAACCGGACCGGGCACTGAGAACCGGACCGGGCACTGGGAACCGGACCGGGCACTGAGAACCGGACCGGGCAATGGGAACCGGACCGGGCACTGGGAACCGGACCGGGCGCTGAGAACCGGACCGGGCACTGGGAACTGGACCGGGCAATGAGAACCGGACCAGGCACTGAGAACCGGACCGGGCACTGAGAACCGGACCGGGCACTGGGAACCGGACCGGGCAATGGGAACCGGACCGGGCACTGAGAACAGGACCAGGCTGTGAGAACCGGACCGTGCTGCCCTAACCGGACCGGGCACTGGTAACCGGACCGGGCAATGAGAACCGGACCGGGCCGTGAGAACCGGACCGTGCTGCCCGAACCGGACCGGCCTGCCCGAACCGGACCCGGCTGTCCGAACCGAGCACCCGCCGGCCCGGCGGCCCCGAGCAGCCCCGGCCCGGCGTTCCCGGCGCTCCCGGCGTTCCCGGCCCGGCGTCCCCGGCCGGAGCCCGCGGCCGTTCCCGGCCCGGTCCCGGGGCGCATCCCGGGGGTCCCGCGGGGACAAAGCGGGGCCGGGGCCGGGACAAAGGAGGGCGGCGGCTGCCGGGCCGCGGCCTCCCGCAGCCCCGCGGGGCCGTCCCGGCGGCCTCCCCGGGGCCGCCCGCGGCGGAGCGGGGCCGGAGCGGGGCGGAACCGTGAGGGGCGACGGGGCCGGTGAGGGGCGGGGGGCGGGGGGGGGGCGCGGGTGGGCCCGGGCGCGGCGGGGCGGGGCCGGCGGGGGGGAAAGGGGCGCTCACCCGGCTCGGGCGCGGCCGGGGGCTCGGGGTCGCCGTCCCCGCCGCGGTCGCGGTCGCGGGGCCGCGGCGCCGCCGCCGCTTTGGTGACTTTGGGCGGCGGGGAGGCGGCGGCCGAGGCCGAGGTGGAGGCCGCCATCTTGGGCACGGCGCACGCGGCGCGCCCGCCAGGCCGCCGCGCCGAGCGCCGAGCGCGCCGCGGCCCGAGCGGCCCAGGGGAGAGCGGCCGAGCGCCGAGCGGGGAGCGCGGGGGGGGTTCGGGGATTTCGTGTGAGGGGGGGAAATCTGGGGGGAAAAAAGGGAAATTTGGGAAAATTTGGGAAATCTGGGGGGATATTTGGGGAGATTTGAGTGGAAAAAGGGTAATTTGGGAAAATTTGGGAATTTCAGGGGAAATTTTGGGGAAAAAATGGAGAAATTTGGGGGAAATTGGGGAAATTTGGGTGGAAAAAGGAAAATTTGAGAAATCTGGGGGGAAATTTGGGGGGAAAAGGGAAATTTTGGGAAAATTCGGGAAATTCAGGGTGAAATTTGGGGGGGAAAAAGGGAAATTTGGGGAAATATCGGAAATCTGGGGGGGAAATTTGGAGGGTAAAAGGGTTCCCAAAAAATTTGGGAAAATTTGGGAAAATTGGGGTATTTCGAGTGGACATTTGCGGAGAAATCAGAAAAATTTGGGGGGAAACGGGAAATCTGGGGGGAATTTGGGTGGAGAAAGGGAAATTTGGGAAAATTTGGGAATTTCAGGGGAAATTTTGGGAAAAAATTGGAGAAATTTGGGGGGAATTGGGGAAAATTGGGGGAATTTGTTTGGAAAAAGGGAAAATTGGAAAAATTTGGGAAATCTGGGGGAATTAGGGAAATTTGGGGGAATATGGGGGCAAAAAGGGAAATTTGGGGAAATTGTCAAATTTCGAGGGGACATTTGGGGAGATTTGGGGAGAAACTGGAGAAATTTGGGGGAAATTTGGGGGAAAAAGGGAAAATTGGGGGGATATTGGGGGATTTGGAGGATTTTTAGGGGGGAATTGGGGGATTTTGGGTGGATTGGGGAATTTTGGGGGGGAGAAATTAGAGAATTTTGGGGATTTTTGTGGAGGAATTTTGAGGGGAAATTGGGGAAATTTGGGGGAAATTGGGGAAATTTGGGGATCTTTGGGGGGAATGGAGGATTTTTTGGGAGAAAAGGGAATTCTGGGGATTTTTGAAGGCAGTTGGGAATTTTTTTAGGGGAAAAAGAGAAATTTGGGATATTTTGAGGGAAAGAAAGGGGAATTTCGGGGGGAAAGGGGGGATTTGGGTTTGGGAATTGGAAATATCCCGGATTTTGTTGATCTGGGGATTCAAATATCCCAAATTTTGTGGATTTGGACCCAAAATCTCCTGGATTTTCAACAGCAAATCCCCAAAATCCCAAACCACGGATCCAGAGGGGCTCCTCCTTCAGCTCCCAAATCCCAAATGGATCCCAAAATTCCCAAATTTATCCCAAAAAATCCCCAAAACCCAACACCAAAAACTTATCCCAAAACCCAAATCCCAAATGGATCCCAAAACTCCCAAATTTATCCCAAAAAATCCTCAAAACCCGACACCAAAAACCCATCAGAAACCCAAACGCCAAATGGATCCTAAGAACCCCAAAACTCCCAAATTTATCTCAAAAAATCCCCAAAATCCAACACCAAAAACTCATCCCAAAACCCCAAATGGATCCCAAAAATCCCACACCAAAAACTGTTCTAAAATGCCAAATGGATCCCAAAACCGCCAAATTTGTCCCAAAAAATCCCCAAAATCCGACACCAAAAACTCATCCCAAAACCCAAACCTCAATCCCAAAACCACCAAATTTATCCCAAAAAATCCCCGAAATCTGACACCAAAGACCCATCACAAAACCCCAAATGGATCCCAAAACCACCAAATGTATCCCAAAAAAATCCCCAAAATCCAAATCCAAGAACCAACCCCAAACCCCAAACGGATCCCAAACCCCAAACAGATCCCAAAAACCCCAAATTTATCCCAAAAAATCCCCAAATCCAAATCCAAGAACCGACCCCAAACCCCAAACAGATCCCAAAAACCCCAAATTTATCCCCAAATCCCCAAAATCCGAATCCAAGAACCAACCCCAAACCCCAATGGATCCCAAAACCCCAAACGGATCCCAAAAAATCCCCAAAATCCGAATCCAAGAACCAACCCCAAACCCCAAACGGATCCCAAACCCCAAATGGGTCCCAAAAAATCCCCAAATCCAAATCCAAGAACCAACCCCAAACCCCAAATGGATCCCAAACCCCAAACAGATCCCAAAACCCCAAATTTATCCCAAAAAATCCCCAAATCCAAATCCAAGAACCGACCCCAAACCCCAAACGGATCCCAAACACCAAACAGATCCCAAAACCCCAAACGGATCCCAAAACCCCCAAATTTATCCCAAAATCCCCAAAATCCGAATCCAAGAACCAACCCCAAACCCCAAATGGATCCCAAACCCCAAATGGATCCCAAAAAATCCCCAAAATCCAAATCCAAGAACCGACCCCAAACCCCAATGGATCCCAAACCCCAAACAGATCCCAAAAACCCCAAATTTATCCCAAAATCCCCAAAATCCAAATCCAAGAACCGACCCCAAACCCCAAACGGATCCCAAAAACCCCAAATTTATCCCCAAATCCCCAAAATCCAAATCCAAGAACCAACCCCAAACCCCAAACGGATCCCAAAACCCCAAATTTATCCCAAAAAATCCCCAAATACAAATCCAAGAACCAACCCCAAACCCTAAACCCCAAATGGATCCCAAAAAATCCCCAAAATCCAATGTCAAAAACTCATCCCAAAACCCAAATAGATCCCAAAACCACCAAATTTATCCCAAAAAATCCCCAAAATCCGAATCCAAGAACCAACCCCAAACCCCAAACGGATCCCAAACCCCAAACAGATCCCAAAAACCCCAAATTTATCCCAAAATCCCCAAAATCCAAATCCAAGAACCGACCCCAAACCCCAAACGGATCCCAAAAACCCCAAATTTATCCCCAAATCCCCAAAATCCAAATCCAAGAACCGACCCCAAACCCCAAACGGATCCCAAAAACCCCAAATTTATCCCAAAATCCCCAAAATCCAAATCCAAGAACCAACCCCAAACCCCAAACGGATCCCAAAACCCCAAATTTATCCCAAAAAATCCCCAAATCCAAATCCAAGAACCAACCCCAAACCCTAAACCCCAAATGGATCCCAAAAAATCCCCAAAATCCAATGTCAAAAACTCATCCCAAAACCCAAATAGATCCCAAAACCACCAAATTTATCCCAAAAAATCCCCAAAATCCGAATCCAAGAACCAACCCCAAACCCCAAACGGATCCCAAAAACCCCAAATTTATCCCAAAATCCCCAAAATCCGAATCCAAGAACCGACCCCAAACCCCAAACGGATCCCAAAAAATCCCCAAAATCCGAATCCAAGAACCAACCCCAAACCCTAAACGGATCCCAAAACCCCAAACGGATCCCAAAAACCCCAAAATCCGAATCCAAGAACCGACCCCAAACCCCAAACGGATCCCAAACCCCAAACAGATCCCAAAAACCCCAAATTTATCCCAAAATCCCCAAAATCCAAATCCAAGAACCGACCCCAAACCCCAAACGGATCCCAAAAACCCCAAATTTATCCCAAAATCCCCAAAATCCGAATCCAAGAACCAACCCCAAACCCCAAATGGATCCCAAACCCCAAATGGATCCCAAAAAATCCCCAAAATCCAAATCCAAGAACCGACCCCAAACCCCAAACGGATCCCAAAACCCCCAAATTTATCCCCAAATCCCCGATCCCCATCCCGCCGGCTGGCCGAGCGCCGCGCTCCGGCCGCTCACCGTCCCGGTAGGGCCGCAGAGCTTCCTCCCGCCAGGGCGGCGGCTCCCGCTGCAGATCCCACCGCAGGTCCCGGTGATCCCGCTGGAGATCCGGGTGGACATCCCGGTGGAGCTCCCGGTGATCGGCGTGGAGATCCGGATGAAGATCCGGGTGGAGATCCCGGTGGAGATCCCGGTGGAGATCCCGGTGGAGATCCGGGTGGAGCTCCCGGTGATCGGGGTGGAGATCCGGGTGGAAATCTGGGTGGAGATCCCGGTGGAGCTCCGGGTGGAGCTCCCGGTGATCGGGGTGGAGATTCGGGTGGAAATCTGGGTGGAGATCCTGGTGGAGGTCTCGTTGGAGGTCCTGGTGGAGATCCTGGTGGAGATCCGTGTGGAGATCGCGGTGGAGGTCCCGGTGATGATCCGTGTGGAGATCCCGGTGGAGGTCCTGGTGAAGATCCGCGTGGAGATCCCGGTGGAGGTCCCGGTGAAGATCCAGGTGGAGATCCCGGTGGAGGTCGCGGCCGGGCGAGGCGCCCATGGCCCGCAGCAGCGCCGGGTGCTCGGGGGCGGTGGCCAGGAGCTCCTTGAGGATGTGGATGGGGGACACGGTGAGCTCCCAGTTGGTGATGCCGAAGTCGCGCAGGTGGGCGCGGGCGTGGCTCGACAGCCCCGCCCGCGTGTCGAAACCCGCGCCGCAGAACTCGCAGCGCATCAGGCTGAACGTGCCCGGGTCGAAGTTGGCCACTGCAAACAGGGACACGTGGTCAGTGGTGGGACCAGGGCCACCAAAATCCCAAAAAAACCCAACCAGGCAAATCAAAAACCCAAAAAACCCCAGCCAGGAAAACCAAAACCCCAAAAAACCCAACCAGTAGCACCAAAACCAAAAAAAACAACCAGGAACACCAAAAACCCAAAAAAACCCCAACCAGGAACATCAAAAACCCAAAAAAACCCAACCAGGACCACCAAAAACCCAACCAGGAACACCAAAAACCCAACCAGGAACACCAAAAACCCAAAAAAAACCCCAACCAGGAACACCAAAAACCAAAAAAAACCAACCAGGAAAACAAAAAACCCAAAAAAACCCAACCAGGAACATCAAAAACCCAAAAATCCCAACCAGGACCACCAAAAACCCAAAAAAACCCAGCCAGGAACACCAAAACCCAAAAAAACCCAACCAGGGCCACCAAAAACCAACAAGAACCCAAAAAACCAGGAACCCAAAACCACCAAGATCAGGCTGAACATGCCCAAGTCAAACCTGGCCACTGCAAACAGGGACACGTGGTCAGTGGTGGGACCAGGGCCACCAAAAACCACCAGGAGCTCAAAAACCTCAAAAAACCCCAACCAGGACCACTAAAAAGCAACAAGAACCCTAAAACTCCACCCCAAAAAAACCAAAAAAACCCCCAAAATCCATCTCTGGCCAGATGTCCAGGTGGGTCTGTAGGCACCAGGACCACCAAGACCTTGGTCAGATGTCCAGGTGGCTGTGTAGCCACGGTGACCACCAAGATCTCTGACCAGATGTCCAGGTGGGTTGGTAAGCACCATGACCACCAAGACCTTGGTCAGACGTCCAGGTGGGTTGGTTGCCACGGTGACCACCAAGACCAGCCAGGTGGGTTGGTAGCCACAGTGACCACCAAGATCTCTGACCAGATGTCCTGGTGGGTTGGTAGCCACGGTGACCACCAGGACCTTGGTCAGACATCCAGGTGGGTTGGTAGCCACAGTGACCACCAAGACCTTGGTCAGACATCCAGGTGGGTTGGTAGCCACGGTGACCACCAAGACCTTGGTCAGACATCCAGGTGGGTCTGTAGCCATGGTGACCACCAAGACCTTGGTCAGACATCCAGGTGGGTCTGTAGCCACGGTGACCACCAAGACCTTGGTCAGACATCCAGGTGGGTCTGTAGCCACAGTGACCACCAGGACCTTGGTCAGACATCCAGGTGGGTCTGTAGCCATGGTGACCACCAGGACCTTGGTCAGACATCCAGGTGGGTCTGTAGCCACAGTGACCACCAGGACCTTGGTCAGACATCCAGGTGGGTCTGTAGCCATGGTGACCACCAGGACCTTGGTCAGACATCCAGGTGGGTCTGTAGCCATGGTGACCACCAGGACCTTGGTCAGACGTCCAGGTGGGTCTGTAGCCACAGTGACCACCAGGACCTTGGTCAGACATCCAGGTGGGTCTGTAGCCATGGTGACCACCAAGACCTTGGTCAGACATCCAGGTGGGTCTGTAGCCATGGTGACCACCAAGACCTTGGTCAGACATCCAGGTGGGTTGGTAGCCACGGTGACCACCAAGACCTTGGTCAGACATCCAGGTGGGTCTGTAGCCATGGTGACCACCAGGACCTTGGTCAGACATCCAGGTGGGTTGGTAGCCACGGTGACCACCAGGACCAGCCAGGTGGGTTGGTAGCCATGGTGACCACCAAGACCTTGGTCAGACATCCAGGTGGGTTGGTCGCCACGGTGACCACCAAGCCCCGTGCATCTGCAGCCCCCCGCGCCCCCAGCCACGCCGGGCGGCAGCAGAAGACCTCGCCGCGGGCGCGCCGGCCGTTGGGCACCAACTACCTTTCTTCTTCTTCTTCTGGAAGGAGAACTTCTGCTCGATGGCCTTGACCTCCTCGGCCGAGATGAAGTGGCGCACGTTGTAGCTGACGCCGACGCGGTTGAGGTGGCCGCGCACGTGGTTGGCCAGGCCGATGCCGTTGTGGAAGCGGTCGGGGCAGTAGGGACACCTCCTCTCCTCGTTCCTCAGCGCGGCCGCCTCGGAGCCCAGCAGCTCCTCCAGCTCCAGCGGCGCCTCCAGCAGGAGAACGTCCAAGGGCGGCGGCTCCTCGGGCGCCGGCTCCGCCGCCGCCGCCTTCCGCTTGAGCGCCTTGGCCCGCGGCCTCTCGCCGGCGCCGCGGCGCCCGCCCGGCTCCTCCAGCACCACCACGGGCACCGTGGTCCTCAGCTGCCGCCGCTGCTCCTCCGAGGCCGCCGCCGGGTCCACGGCGCGCAGCGCGGCGCCGAAGCTCCTCTTCAGCTCCAGCGCGGCCCACGGCACCGCGGCGGTCGGGCTGCGCCGCGGCTCGCCGCGGAGCTCGTCGCCGTCGGGCTGCCGGGCGGCCGCTCCGCGCCGCGGCGGGGCCGGGCGGGCGAAGGCCGCGGGCGAGGAGAAGCCGGCCGGCGCCGGGGCCGGGCGCGGCGCGCGGAACGGCGCCGCCTTCGCGGCGCGCTGGAAGCCGCGCGGCTCCCCGGTGCCGGGCGCGGCGCCCGGCTCCGAGCGCGGCGGGCCCGAGCCGAAGGCGGGCGCGGCGGGCTCGTAGAGGGACGGAGCCTCCCGGCACGGCGGCGCCGGGAGCCGCTCCGGAAAGCCCTTCTCGGGTTCGCCGAAAAGCTCGGCGTCGGCGAGGCGGCCGTAGGAGTCGCGGCTGGTGCCGGGCCGGTCGGCGTCGTCCTCGAAGCCGTCGGGCCGCCAGGAGAAGCGGGAGCGGGCGAACCTCAGGTGCTCGCCCAGGACGCGCTCGTCGGGCGCCGGGAAGGCGCGGAGCGCGCGGGCGCTCGGCGCTCCGCCGGCCGGCGCCGCCGGCGGCTCCTCGGCCCCGAAGGGTTTGCGGAGGCCGGCGGCGGCGCGGAGCTCGCCGAAGAGGCCGGCGCTCCTGCCGGCGTGCTCCTTGCGCTCCTTGACGTGCATCTTGGCGTGCCGCACGAAGGTCTTGGAGGAGTTGGTGCCGAAGACGCACTTGGGGCACTGCAGCCGCGCCTCGCGGCCCTCGTCCGGGAACTCGTTCAGCTTCTGGATCTCCTCGATGATCTTCTCCCGCGACTCCTGGTGCAGCCGCCGGTGCCGCTCCAGCGCCGCCGGCTCGGCGAAGGCCCAGCCGCACTCGGCGCAGCGGTGCCGGCGGCCGGCAGGCGCCTCGGCGCCGCGCGGGGCGCCGCGGTGGTGCTGCAGCGCGTGCTCCAGCAGGTGCTCCCGGCGCCGAAAGTAGATGCTGCACTCGACGCAGGCGAAGACGCTGGGCGCGTCCTCCGGCTCCGGCGCCTCGTCCCGGCGCGGCTCCTCCGGCGGCAGCCGCTCCACCGAGTCCTCGGCGTTCACCGTCCACGTCTGCTTCCCCACCGCCTCCGGCTCGGCCGCGCGCCGGCGGCTCTCCGGGGCTTTGGCTTTGGCTCCGCGCGACGCCGGCGCCGCTTCCCGGCCGGCCGCGCCGTCCGGCTCCTGGAAGGACGGGCCGGGGCTCCCGGAGATCCACTCCGGCCGCCGGACGCCGCGGCGGAGCGGCGGCTCGGCGCCGAGCGCGCCCGTCTGCTTTGGTTCCGTCCGGCGCCGCTCCTCGGCGGCGGCCGGCCCGGCCTCGGTGGATCCCGGCGCCGTCGCGCCGCCGGCGGCCGGCTCGGCGCGGTCGCTGTCCGGCGGCGCCGCGCCCGGCCGGGCCGGGTCTAAAGTGCTTTCGTCCGCGCCGTCGGCCGGCGGCCGCAACCGCGCCCGCGGGAACGGCGGCGGCGCCTCGGCCGCCGGGCTGCAAGGCAAGCGTGGGGTGGCAAGTGGGAATTTGGGAGAACGCCGGTTGGAAGGAAGATCCATCCCTTCCCACCCGGATAAAAATGTGGGAGGGGAACAAATCCATCCCTTCCCACCCGGATAAAAATGTGGGAGAGGAGCAAATCCATCCCTTCCCACCTGGATAAAAATGTGGGAGGGGAACAAATCCATCCCTTCCCACCCGGATAAAAATGTGGGAGAGGAACAAATCCATCCCTTCCCACCCGGATAAAAATGTGGGAGAGGAACAAATCCATCCCTTCCCACCCCAACGAAAATTTGGGAGAGGAACAAATCCATCCCTTCCCACCCCAACGAAAATTTGGGAGAGGAACAAATCCATCCCTTCCCACCCCAACGAAAATGTGGGAGAGCCTCAGGAATTCCAGGCGCTCCTCGTTTGTGGGGTTGGAAAGGGATTTTGGGGTGGAAAGTGGGATTTTGGGAAAACACAACCAGGGGGAACTGGGATGGATCCAAAGGGAATTGGGAGGGCCTGAGAGGAACTGGGATGGACTGGGATGGACTGGGAGGGAACTGGGAGGAACTGGGATGGACTGGGATGGACTGGGAGGGAACTGGGAGGAACTGGGATGGACTGGGAGGGACTGGGGGGGACTGGGAGGGAACTGGGATGGACTGGGAGGGACTGGGAGGGATTGGGATGGACTGGGATGGACTGGGATGGACTGGGAGGGACTGGGAGGGACTGGGACGGACTGGGACGGACTGGGAGGGACTGGGATGGACTGGGATGGACTGGGAGGGAACTGGGATGGACTGGAATGGAACTGGGAGGGACTGGGAGGGACTGGGATGGACTGGGAGGGAACTGGGAGGGAACTGGGATGGACTGGAATGGAACTGGGAGGGACTGGGAGGGAACTGGGATGGACTGGAATGGAACTGGGAGGGACTGGGAGGGACTGGGATGGACTGGGAGGGAACTGGGAGGGACTGGGAGGGACTGGGATGGACTGGAATGGAACTGGGAGGGACTGGGAGGGACTGGGATGGACTGGGAGGGAACTGGGAGGGAACTGGGATGGACTGGAATGGAACTGGGAGGGACTGGGAGGGACTGGGATGGACTGGGATGAACTGGGATGAACTGGGGTGGCCTGGTGGCCGTGCCGGCCGCTCGCTCCCTCCGTCTCACCCGAGCTGTGTCCGGTGCGCTGCGGCCGGGCCGGCTCCGGAGGGGGCGGGGTCGGGCTCCTCTGGAAAAGACGGAGAGCGCCGGCTCAGCCGCGCCCGGCACGGCCCCGGCAGAGATCCGGCACGGCCCCGGCAGAGATCCGGCACGGCCCCGGCAGAGATCCGGCACGGCCCCGGCAGAGATCCGGCACGGCCCCGGCGCTCCCGGAGCTTCTCCCGGCACGGCCCCGGTGCAGCCCCAGCTCGGTTTCACAGGAAAGCTGCCGGAGATCCCGGTACCGGCACGGGGCCACGCTCCCAAAATCCCCATCCCGCATTCCCAAAATCCCCACCCTGCATTCCCAAAATCCCGGCTCCACATTCCCAAAATCCCTGTCCCACATTCCCAAAATCCCGGCTCCACATTCCCAAAATCCCGGCTCCACATTCCCAAAATCCCTGTCCCACATTCCCAAAACCCCCATTCCCTGCTCCCAAAATCCCTGCTCCATATTCCCAAAATCCCAGAGTTTAACCCCAATTCTCCCAAAATCCCAGAGTTTGACCCCAATTCTCCCGAAATCCCAGCGTTTGACCCCAACATTCCCAAAATCCCGGCGTTTCACCCCGGTTTGTGACTTTTTGGGATGTTTCCATCCCGTTCCCGGCGGGGACTTGGGTCAGACCAGAATTGGTTCCTGGGAGCCAAAATGGCGGAAGCGGGGCGGGAATTTGTGCCTCAATTTCCCCGGGCGCTCCCAGGGGTTCCCAAATCTGCCAAACCGACGGCGTCGCCCAAAATCCCGTCCAGGGCCGGGACAGCGGCTGGGCGCTCACCGGTGAGGGGCCTCCAACCCACCAACCCAACCAAACCCACCAACCCAACCCACCAACCCAACCCAACCCACCAACCCAACCAAACCCACCAACCCAACCCACCAACCCAACCCAACCAACCAACCCAACCCACCAACCCAACCCACCAACCCAACCAAACCCACCAACCCAACCCACCAACCCAACCCAACCCACCAACCCAACCCAACTCAACCAACCCAACCCAACCAACCCAAACCAACTCAACCAACCCAACCAACCAACCCAACCCAACCCACCAACCCAACCCACCAACCCAACCCAACCCACCAACCCAACCCAACCCAACCAACCCAACCCAACCAACCCAAACCAACCCAACCAACCCAACCCAACCAACCCAACCCAACCCACCAACCCAACCCAACCCACCAACCCAACCCAACCCAACCAACCCAACCCAACCAACCCAACCCACCAACCCAAACCAACTCAACCAACCCAACCCACCAACCCAACCCAAGCAACCCAACCAACCCAACCAACCCAACCCAACCCACCAACCCAACCCAACCCAACCAACCCAACCCACCAACCCAAACCAACTCAACCAACCCACCAACCCAACCCACCAACCCAACCCAACCCACCAACCCAACCCAACCCAACCAACCCAACCCAACCAACCCAAACCAACTCAACCAACCCACCAACCCAACCCAACCAACCCAAACCAACTCAACCAACCCAACCAACCAACCCAACCCAACCCACCAACCCAACCCACCAACCCAACCCAACCCAACCAACCCAACCCAACTCAACCAAACCAACCCACCAACCCAAACCAACTCAACCAACCCACCAACCCAACCCAATCCACCAAACCAACCCAACCAACCCAAACCAACTCAACCAAACCAACCCACCAACCCAAACCAACTCAACCAACCCACCAACCCAACCCAACCAACCCAACCCAACCAACCCAACCCAACCCACCAACCCAACCCAACTCAACCAAACCAACCCACCAACCCAAACCAACTCAACCAACCCAACCCAACGCAACTCAGCCCAAACCAACCCAACCAACCCAACCCAACCAACCCAACCCACCAACCCAACCCAACCCAACCAACCCAACCCAACCAACCCAACCCAACTCAACCAAACCAACCCACCAACCCAAACCAACCCAACCAACCCAACCCAACTCAACCAACCCAACCCACCAACCCAACCCAACCAACTCAACCCAACCAACCCAACTCAACTCAGCCCAACCCAACCCAACTCAACCAACCCAACTCAACCAACCCAACCCACCAACCCAACCCAACGCAACTCAGCCCAAACCAACCCAACCAACCCAACCCAACGCAACTCAGCCCAAACCAACCCAACCAACCCAACCCAACCAACCCAACCCAACTCAACCAACCCAACCCAACTCAACCCAACTCAACCCAACCAACCCAACTCAACCAACCCAACCCAACGCAACTCAGCCCAAACCAACTCAACCAACCCAACCCAACCCAACCCAACTCAACCAACCCAACCCAACGCAACTCAGCCCAAACCAACCCAACCCAACTCAACCAACCCAACCCAACCAAACCCAACTCAACCAACCCAACCCAACGCAACTCAGCCCAAACCAACCCAACCCAACTCAACCAACCCAACTCAACCAACCCAACGCAATTCAACCAACCCAACCCAACTCAACCCAACCCAACCAAACCCAACCCAACCCAACACAATCCAACTCAACCCAACTCAACCCAACCCAACCAAACCAAACCAACCCAACCCAATCCAACTCAACCAAACCCAACTCAACCAAAACAAACCAAACCCAACCAACCCAACCCAACAACCCAACCCAACCAACTCAACTCAGCCCAACCCAACCCAACCCAACTCAACCCAACCCAACAAAAACAAACCCAACCCAACTCAACCAAAACCGACCAAACAAAAATGAACCCAAACCAACTCAACCCAACCCAACCAAACACAACTCTACTCAACAAGAACCAACCCACCTCAATGAAAATGAACCCAAACCAACCCAACCCAAGCAAAACCAACCCAACGCAGCCCAACCCAACTCAATCCAACCAAACCCAACCCAACCCAACCCAACCCAACCCCAGGGATTCCTGCCACGGACGGCGCCGATTCGGGGTCGTTACCGGCACCACGAGGAACTCCATGGTGGAAATTTTCAGCCATGGAACAATCAAGGTCGGTAAAGGAGAATCCCGGAATGGTTTCGGTTGGAAGAGACTCCAAGATCAAGCCCAACCCTCCCCTGGTCGCCCACGACCACGAGATGCCCAAAATTGGGGACTTTCCGGTCCCCGGCACCGTCGGAGCCGTTTGACTCCCCCGAATCCCTCCGGAAACGCGGGGAAGTCGGAATTCCATTCCCCACATCCCCGCCCGGCCCCGAATCCATCCAACGGCCCCAAGTTTGGCTCTTCCAGCTCCAAGGAGCACCTGGGGGGGTCCAACCCCACCGCTGGGCCGGCAAAGGCGCCCGGGGTCGGCAATCCCGACGTTCCCGGAGAAAAACGCGGAAATTCCACAAGAAAGGGGCAAACGGAAGTTCCTCCCTCTCCAATCCACCCCAAATAAATTCCCACGGGAAGCTGGGATTGACCCAGATCCTGGAACGTTCCCATCGGAGACACGAGGCCACGGAGAGACGGCGACGGAATGAGCCAAACGAGCTCTGGAATGTTCTCGTTGGAGAGGATCCATGGAAGATCTGGGGACATCACGGAATGATCCCAAACGAGCTCTGGAACGTCCCCGTTGGAGCACTGGGATGAGGTGGATCCATGGAAGATCTGGGGACATCACGGAATGATCCCAAACGAGCTCTGGAACGTCCCCATTGGAGCATTGGGATGAGGTGGATCCACGAAAGATCTAGTGACATCATGGAATTGTTCCCAAACAAACCCCAGAATGTCCCCATTGGAGCAAATCCATGGGAGATCTGGTGACATCACGGAATTGCTCCCAAACGAGCTCTGGAATGTCCCCGTTGGAGCAGATCCATGAAAGATCTGGTGACATCACGGAATGATCCCAAATAAACCCCAAAATGTCCCTGTCACACAGGATCCATGGGAGATCTGGTGACATCACGGAATGATCCCAAAGGAGCTCTGGAATGTCCCCATTGGAGCACTGGGATGAGGTGGATCCACGGAAGATCTGGTGACATCACCAAATGATCCCAAACGAGCTCTGGAATGTCCCCGTTGGAGAGGATCCATGGGAAATGTGGTGGTGACATCACGAAATTGATCCCAAATAAACCCCAAATTGTCCCCATCGAAGCAGGTCCATGGGAGACCCGGTGACATCACTGAATAAACCCCAAAATGTCCCCCTTGAAGCAGATCCGTGGAATATCTGGTAGTGATGTCACGGAATTGATCCCAGAAAAGCTCTGGAATGTCCCCATTGGAGCAGATCCATGGAAGATCCGGTGACATCACAGAACGATCCCAAATAAACCCCAAAATGTCCCTGTCGCAGAGGATCCATGGGAGATCTGGTGACATCACGGAATTGCTCCCAAACGAGCTCCAGAATGTCCCCGTTGGAGCACCGGGATGAGGTGGATCCATGGAAGATCTGGTGACATCACGGAATTGCTCCCAAACGAGCTCTGGAATGTCCCCGTTGGAGCACCGGGATGAGGTGGATCCACGGAAGATCTGGTGACATCACGGAATTGATCCCAAACGAGCTCTGGAATGTCCCCGTTGGAGCACCGGGATGAGGTGGATCCATGGAAGATCTGGTGACATCACAGAATGATCCCAAACGAGCTCCAGAATGTCCCCGTTGGAGCACCGGGATGAGGTGGATCCACGGAAGATCTGGTGACATCACGGAATTGCTCCCAAACGAGCTCCGGAATGTCCCCGTTGGAGCACCGGGATGAGGTGGATCCACGGAAGATCTGGTGACATCACGGAATGATCCCAAACGAGCTCTGGAATGTCCCCATTGGAGCACCGGGATGAGGTGGATCCATGGAAGATCTGGTGACATCACGGAATTGATCCCAAACGAGCTCTGGAATGTCCCCGTTGGAGCATTGGGATGAGGTGGATCCATGGAAGATCTGGTGACATCACGGAATTGATCCCAAACAAGCTCTGGAATGTCCCTGTTGGAGCACCGGGATGAGGTGGATCCACGGAAGATCTGGTGACATCACGGAATGATCCCAAACGAGCTCTGGAATGTCCCCATTGGAGCATTGGGATGAGGTGGATCCATGGAAGACCTGGTGACATCACGGAATTGATCCCAAACGAGCTCTGGAATGTCCCCGTTGGAGCACCGGGATGAGGTGGATCCATGGAAGATCTGGTGACATCACGGAATGATCCCAAACAAGCTCTGGAATGTCCCCATTGGAGCACCGGGATGAGGTGGATCCACGGAAGATCTGGTGACATCATGGAATTGATCCCAAACGAGCTCTGGAATGTCCCCATTGGAGCACTGGGATGAGGTGGATCCATGGAAGATCTGGTGACATCACGGAATTGCTCCCAAACGAGCTCTGGAATGTCCCCATTGGAGCACTGGGATGAGGTGGATCCATGGAAGATCTGGTGACATCATGGAATGGATCCCAAACGAGCTCTGGAATGTCCCCATTGGAGCATTGGGATGAGGTGGATCCATGGAAAATCTGGTGACATCACGGAATGATCCCAAACGAGCTCCGGAATGTCCCCGTTGGAGCATCGGGATGAGGTGGCCACGGAAGATCTGGTGACATCACGGAATTGCTCCCAAACGAGCTCTGGAATGTCCCCATTGGAGCATTGGGATGAGGTGGATCCATGGAAGACCTGGTGACATCACGGAATGATCCCAAACGCGCTCCAGAACGTTCCGGGGACAATCCCTGCTGGCCAAGGCCACTCCAAACCTCCCGAGCTCCGGTTCTGGAGGAAATCCATGGACAAAGGGAGGAGGTTCCTCACCCCAGCGCTCACCAGGGGCTGGAAAAATCCAAATCCAACCCCGACGGGATCCGGGCCTCATCTCCCTTCGACGTTCCCGGGACAACGCGGCCCTTCCAGGAGCCACAAATTCCCCAAAAAACGACCCAAAAACTGCGATGGATTCGTCCCCCCCGAGTTCTCCCGGCTCCTCTTCCCGGGAACAGCTGCTCCGCTGCTTTTCCAAGAAAAGAGGCCCAACCCGGGGCCGGCTGCCGGAGGAGCGGCCGCGCCCTCCCCGCCGCCGCCGGAGCTGGAAAACGTTCCCAGGAAAATTTTGGGATGTCCCCAGAAGGGTTTGGAGACCCCTCGGGAGCGAGCCGATGCGGGTGGAGGAGGAGAAACATCTCAGGAGGGAGAAATCCGCAGGGAAGGGGAGATCCCGGGGGGGTGGGGGAGTCCCGAGCCCGCTCCAGATCCCGGAAAAATTCTGGGAATAAATCTGGAGAAGTTCTGGGTGGGGGAGAGGGCAGGGGAGGGGGAGGGGCAGACGAGAATTCCAGGGGAATCCCGGGAATCGGGAGGGATGGGGAACCTCAGCTCAGGGATCACGTGGGAGCCGGGAGTCAGCGACGGCCAAGGGAAAAACAAACGTCAAAATTCCCTGGAAAGCTCCAAAATCAGGGAAAAATCAAATCCGGCCGCGCTTTGGCACCTGCAGCTGCTGGGGAAAAAGCAGCGGAGGCAGAAAAGCTGGAAAAGCTCCTGGAAAAGCTCCTGGAAAAATTCCAGCAGTGCCAGCGAGGCGGGAAATCCGCCAGGATGAGGAATCTCATCCCGCAGCTGAGGGGGAGGATTCCCGGCGGGAATGTTTGCCTTGGCACCGGCCCCGGGAGCCGGAGCTCGCGGCGCCGCCGGAGTTCTCCGAGGCTTCTCCGAGGCTTTGGGGGAGCCCCGGAGCCGCCCGGGAGATCCCGGGAGAGCTTTTCCCACGGGAAAAGGGAGGGGCAGGTCAGGATGGGGGGGCTCTCCTGGGATCCAGCACCAGATCCGGGGATCCAGGAGGTGAGGAGGGATCTCAGGACATGATCCCAGGATCCAGGATGGGATCCAAACTCCAGGACACGATCCTGAGCTCCAGGATGGGATCCGGGGATCCAGGAGGTGAGGAGGGATTTCAGGACATGATCCCGAGCTCCAGCACGGGATCCGGGGATCCAGGAGGTGACCCAGAATCTCAGGACACGATCCTGAGCTCCAGGATGGGATCCGGGGATCCAGGAGGTGAGGTGGGATTTCAGGATATGATCCCGAGCTCCAGCACGGGATCCGGGGATCCAGGAGGTGAGGTGGGATTTCAGGACATGATCCCAGGATCCAGGATGGGATCTGGGGATCCAGGAGGTGAGGAGGGATCTCAGGATATGATCCCAGGATCCAGGATGGGATCCAAACTCCAGGACACGATCCTGAGGTCCAGGATGGGATCCAGGGATCCAGGAGGTGAGGTGGGATTTCAGGACATGATCCCAGGATCCAGGATGGGATCTGGGGATCCAGGAGGTGAGGAGGGATCTCAGGACATGATCCCAGGATCCAGGATGGGATCCAAACTCCAGGACACGATCCTGAGGTCCAGGATGGGATCCAGGGATCCAGGAGGTGAGGTGGGATTTCAGGACATGATCCCAGGATCCAGGATGGGATCCGGGGATCCAGGAGGTGAGGAGGGATTTCAGGACATGATCCCAGGATCCAGGATGTGACCCCAAACTCCAACACACGATCCCAAACTCCAACACATGATCCCAAACTCCAGGGCATAATCCCGAACTCCAGCATGTGATCCCAAACTCCAGGATGGGATCCTGGGATCCAGGACATGATCCAAAATTTCAGGACATGATCCCGAGCACCAGGACACAACCCTGAGGTCCAGGGCACCATCCTGAATTTCAGGACACGATCCCAAACTCCAGCACACGATCCCAAACTCCAACACATGATCCCAAACTCCAACACATGATCCCAAACTTCAGGACAGGATCCCAAACTCCAGGACACGATCCCAAGCTCCAGGACACGATCCCAAACTATAGGACATAATCCCAAACTTGCCCAAAAACAAGAATATTACAGGCCAAAAATTGAGAGTTTACAGCCCAAAACTCAGGATTTTACACCCCAAAAATCGGGATTTTAGGGCCCAAAACCTGGGGTTTTAGGGCCCAAAATTCAGGATTTTAGAGCCCGAAAATAAGGATTTTAGGGCCCAAAATTCATGATTTTGTGGCCCAAAATTCGGGATTTTAGGGCCTAAAATTCGGGATTGTAGGGCCCGGAATTTGGGATTTTAGAGCCCGAAAATAAGGATTTTAGGGCCCAAAATTCATGATTTTGTGGCCCAAAATTCGGGATTTTAGGGCCTAAAATTCGGGATTTTAGGGCCCGGAATTTGGGATTTTAGGGCCCGAAATTTGGGATTTTAGGGTCCGAAATTCGGGATTTTAGGGCCCGAAATTTGGGATTTTGGGGCGCACTGGGGAGCTGAAGCCGGTCCTTGTCCTACTTCGGGAAGTCCCGAAGCTCTGGCGGCGTTTCCCTGCCGGGTTTATTTTTACTCCGTGGCCCCGTTCCGGCTCCGGGAGGGGATTTGGGATTTGGGATGAGTTGGGATGTTATTTTTAGCCCCACAGGACGGGCACGGCAGCTGCTCCGAGCCGCCGCCGGAATTTTGGGCTCAGGAAGCCGAAAATCGGCCCCGGGCGCCGGCGCCGAGGGCGTGGGGGCACCTGGAGGAGCAGGGGGGAGGTCACGGGGTCAGGTCGGACCCAAAGGAGGATTTGGGGGGTCCCCGCGGCCCCAAAAAACTCTGGGAAGAGTTCCCGACCCAAAAAAAATTTGGGAAGAGCTCCAGACCCCAAAAGTCTTTGGGAAGAGCTCCTGACCCCAAAAAAACTTAGGGAAGAGTACCTGACCCAAAAAAACTTTGGGAAAATCTCCTGACCCCAAAAGTCTTCGGGAAGAGTTCCCAACCCCCAAAAAATTTGGGAAGAGATCTCAACCCCAAAAGTCCTCAGGAAGAGCTCCTGATCCCAAAAGTCTCTGGGAAGAGCTGCCGACTCCAAAAGTCTTTGGGAAGAGCTCCTGACCCCCAAAAATGTTTTTGAGACAAGCTCTCAACCCCAAAAATATTTGGGAAAAGTTCCCGACCCCAAAAACCTTTGGGAAGAGCTTCAGATCCCAAAATCCTTTGGGAAGAGCTCCAGACCCCCAAAATCCTTTGGGAAGAGCTCCAGACCCCAAAATCCTTTGGGAAGAGCTCCAGATCCCAAAAACCTTTGGGAAGAGCTCCTGACCCCAAAATCCTTTGGGAAGAGCTCCAGATCCCAAAATCCTTTGGGAAGAGCTCCAGATCCCAAAATCCTTTGGGAAGAGCTCCAGATCCCAAAAACCTTTGGGAAGAGCTCCTGACCCCAAAAACCTTTGGGAAGAGCTCCTGACCCCAAAAACCTTTGGGAAGAGCTCCAGATCCCAAAAACCTTTGGGAAGAGCTCCAGACCCCAAAATCCTTTGGGAAGAGCTCCAGATCCCAAAAACCTTTGGGAAGAGCTCCTGACTCCCAAAAACCTTTGGGAAGAGCTCCAGACCCCAAAATCCTTTGGGAAGAGCTCCTGACCCCAAAATCCTTTGGGAAGAGCTCCAGACTCCAAAATCCTTTGGGAAGAGCTCCAGATCCCAAAAACCTTTGGGAAGAGCTCCTGACCCCCAAAAACCTTTGGGAAGAGCTCCAGATCCCAAAATCCTTTGGGAAGAGCTCCTGCCCGGCCCATCCCATCGTTTCCTCCCCTGGCTCAGCCGTTCCCGGCACGGCCCCGCGGGCGCCGACCCCGATTTTGGGAGAAGTCCCGGGAACGGGGCCGGAGGTGGAGCACGGCCCCAGGAAATGTTTGGGGTCGTCCCGGGGAGTTCGGGGTGCCCGGCGGGGTCCCGGCGCGGCGCTCTCGGGGTTTTTCCTGGATCGGCTTCCAAGAACCGTAAAAAACTCCGGAAGTTGGCAAAGATCCCTCGGGATGGGCTCCAGGAGGGTTTGGAGGGTTCTGCTGGTGCCAAAATCCCGAATTCCAGCCAAAGTTTGGGTTGTAGGATTGGAGAAGCTCGGGGGAGGAGCCACCCCGTAGAACGAGACCGTTTCACCCCAAAGAAACCCCAAAAATCCCCCAAAACTCGCTGGGGTGGGTCCCAATTCAATCAGGGCCTGGGAGGCACCGGGGGCCATCTGCTCGTCCCAAAACCAGAACAAGTTCCGGCGCCGGAGAAACCCCGACCCCAAACCGGCTCCAAACACCCCAAAACCGGCTACAAACAGCCCAAAAACGGCTCCAAACAGCCCAAAAACGGCTCAAAACACCCCAAAAACGGCTCCAAACACCCCCCGACCCCAAACCGTCTCCAAACACCCCCTGACCCCAAAAACAGCTACAAACACCCCAAAAACAGCTCAAAACACCCCAAAAACGGCTCCAAACACCCCAAAAACAGCTCCAAACACCCCCTGACCCCAAACCGGCTCCAAACACCCCAAAAATGGCTCCAAACACCCCAAAAACGGCTCCAAACACCCCAAACCGGCTCCAAACACCCCAAAAACGGCTCCAAACACCCAAAAACGGCTCAAAACACCCCAAACCGGCTCAAAACACCCCAAAAACGGCTCCAAACACCCCAAAAACGGCTCAAAACACCCCAAACCGGCTCAAAACACCCCAAAAACGGCTCAAAACACCCCAAAAACGGCTCCAAACACCCCAAACCGGCTCAAAACACCCCAAAACGGCTCCAAACACCCCAAAAACGGCTCCAAATACCCCCTGACCCCAAAAACCGCTCCAAACACCCCAAAACGGCTCCAAACACCCCAAAAACGGCTCCAAACACCCCAAAAACGGCTCCAAACACCCCAAACCGGCTCCAAACACCCCAAAACCAGCTACAAACAGCCCAAAAACGGCTCCAAACACCCCAAAAACGGCTCCAAACACCCCAAACCGGCTCAAAACACCCCAAAACCGGCTCAAAACACCCCAAAAACGGCTCCAAATACCCCCTGACCCCAAAAACCGCTCCAAACACCCCAAAACGGCTCAAAACACCCCAAAACGGCTCCAAACACCCCAAAACGGCTCAAAACACCCCAAAACGGCTCCAAACACCCCAAAAACGGCTCCAAACACCCCAAAACTGCTCCAAACACCCCAAAAACGGCTCCAAACACCCCAAAAATGGCTCAAAACACCCCAAAAATGGCTCAAAACACCCCAAAAATGGCTCCAAACACCCCCTGACCACAAAAACTGCTCCAAACACCCCAAAAACGGCTCAAAACACCCCAAACCGGCTCCAAACACCCCAAAACCGGCTCAAAACACCCCAAAAATGGCTCCAAACACCCCAAACCGGCTCAAAACACCCCAAAAACGGCTCCAAACACCCCCTGACCCCAAACGCGGCTCTTGCCACCCCCACCGCAAAACAACCAAGACCCCCCCCAAAACAGCAACACCACCCCAGAACAACCAAAATCACCCCAAAAACAGCAAAACCCCCCCCAAAACAGCAACAGCTTCCCCAAAACAACCAAAATCACCCCAAAACCAGCAAAACCCCCCCAAAACAGCAACAGCTTCCCCAAAACAACCAAAATCACCCCAAAACAACCAAAACCACCCCAAAACAACCGACACCATCACCAAGACAGCAACAGCATCCCCAAAACAACCAAAACCACCCCAAAACAACCAAAACCACCCCAAAACAACCGACACCATCACCAAGACAGCAACAGCATCACCAAAACAACCAACACCATAACGAGGAGAACCACGACCAAGAGAGACCCACCGCCATCCCCAAACCAACCAAAACGACCCCCAAAACAACCAAAATTACCCCAAAAACAGCAAAACCACCCCAAAAACAGCAACAGCATCCCCAAAACAACCAAAATTACCCCAAAACCACAACACCACCCCCAAAACAGCAACAGCATCCCGAAAACAATCAACACGACCCCCAAAATCAACCCAAAACCAGCAAAACCACCCCCAAAACAACCAACAGCTTCCCCAGACAGCAACACCATCACCAAAACAACCAACATCACCCCAAAACCGCCAAAATCAACCCAAAACCAGAAAAACCAGCCCAAAACAACCAAAATCACCCCAAAAACAGCAACATCACCCCCAAGACAACCACAGTTCCCCAAAACAACGAAAATCCCCCCAAAACAGCAAAACCATCCCCAAAACAGCAACAGCATCCCCAAAACAACCAAAACCACCCCAAAACAACCAAAATCACCCCAAAACCACCAACACCACCCCCAAAACAATCGACACCATCCCCAAGACAGCAACACCATCCCCAAAACCACCAACACCACCCCAAAACAACCAAAACCACTCCATAAGAACCAAAACCACCCCCAAAACAACCAAAACCACCCCAAAACCACCAAAATCACCCCAAAACAACAAAAACCACCCCATAAGAACCAAAACCACCCCCTAAACAACCAATATCACCCCAAAAACACCAAAATCACCCCAAAACCACCAACACCACCCCAAAACAACCAACACCACCCCAATAAGAACCAAAACCACCCCCAAAACCACCAAAATCACCCCAAAACAACCAAAACCACCCCAAAACCACCAAAATCACCCCAAAACAACCAACACCACCCCGTAAGAACCAAAACCACCCCCAAAACAACCAAAACCACCCAAATCACCCCAAAACAACCAACACCACCCCGTAAGAACCAACACCACCCCAAAACAACCGACACCATCACCAGGAGAGCAACACCATCCCCAAAACAACCAACACCACCCCAAAACAACCAAAACCAGTCTAAAACCACCAAAATCACCCCAAAACCACCAACACCACTCCATAAGAACCAAAACCACCCCAAAATAACCGACACCAGCCCGTAAGAACCAACACCACCCCCAAAACAACCTACACCATCACCAAGGCAGCAACAGCATCCCCAAAACAGCCAAAATCACCCCGAAACCACCAAAATCACCCCGTAAGAACCAACGCCACCCCCAAAACAACGGACACCATCACCAGGAGAGCCAACCCCCAGCCCAAAGCGGCGCCGGGGAGGAGCGACGGGCCCGGCGGGGCCGAGCCGGGGCGCGCGGCGCGGCCGGCGGCACTCACCGGCCTCGTCGTGCGATTCCAGGGCCACGCCGGGCTCGTGCCGGGCCGCCGGGGAGAAGAAGCCGGGCTCTTCGTCGGCGTCGTGGCGGCAGCCGGGCTCCCCGGTGCCGTAGAACGGTTCCGTGGTGTCGGTGTCGGCGTTGCGGCGGCAGCCGGGCTCCCCGGCGCCGTAGAACGGTTCCGTGGCGTCGGTGTTGGCGTCGCGGCGGCAGCCGGGCTCCCCGGCGCCGTAGAACGGTTCCGTGGCGTTGGCGTCGGTGTCGCGGCGGCAGCCGGGCTCCCCGGCGCTGTAGAACGGTTCCGTGGTGCCGGTGTCGGTGTTGCGGCGGCAGCCGGGCTCCCCGGTGCCGTAGAACGGTTCTGTGGTGTCGGCGTTGTGGTGGCAGCCGGGCTCCTCGGTGCCGTAGAACGGTTCCGCGGCGTCACGGCGGCAGCCGGGCTCCCCGGCGCCGTAGAACGGTTCCGCGGTGTCGGTGTCGGTGTCGCGGCGGCAGCCGGGCTCCGCGGTGCCGTAGAACGGTTCTGTGGTGTCAGTGTCGGCGTCGCGGCGGCAGCCGGGCTCCGCGGTGCCGGCGTCGGTGTCGTGGCGGCAGCCGGGCTCCCCGGCACGTGCGGGGAAGGCGTCGAAGGCGTCGGCGAAGGCGTCGAAGGCGCCGGGGCCGGGCGCCGGCGGCGTCGGGACGGTTCCGTCGGCGCCGCCGAGGCGCGCCGCCAAGGCCGCGCCGCTCGGGTCCATGGCGCGGCGCCGGCACGACCTGCGGGGAAGGGCAGAGGGTGAGGGAGGGCCACCAAAACCACGGAGCCCGCGCGGAACGGCAAGGGGTGAGCATCCCAAAAGTGGGAATGACAGCAATCCCAAAGAAATGAAGATCCCAAAAAGTGGGAATGACAGCAATCCCAAAGAAATAAAAATCCCAAAAAGTGGGAATGACAGCAATCCCAAAGAAATAAAAATCCCAAAAGTGGGAATGACAGCAATCCCAAAGAAATAAAAATCCCAAAAGTGGGAATGACAGCAATCCCAAAGAAATGAAGATCCCAAAAGTGGGAATGACAGCAATCCCAAAAAAATAAAAATCCCAAAAGTGGGAATGACAGCAATCCCAAAGAAATGAAGATCCCAAAAGTGGGAATGACAGCAATCCCAAAAAAATAAAAATCCAAAAAGTGGGAATGACAGCAATCCCAAAGAAATGATGATCCCAAAAAGTGGGAATGACAGCAATCCCAAAGAAATGAAGATCCCAAAAGTGGGAATGACAGCAATCCCAAAGAAATAAAAATCCCAAAAGTGGGAATGACAGCAATCCCAAAGAAATGAAGATCCCAAAAGTGGGAATGACAGCAATCCCAAAGAAATAAAAATCCCAAAAGTGGGAATGACAGCAATCCCAAAGAAACGAAGATCCAAAAAGTGGGAATGACAGCAATCCCAAAAAAACGAAGATCCAAAAAGTGGGAATGACAGCAATCCCAAAGAAATAAAAATCCCAAAAGTGGGAATGACAGCAATCCCAAAAAAATAAAAATCCCAAAAGTGGGAATGACAGCAATCCCAAAGAAATGAAAATCCCAAAAGTGGGAATGACAGCAATCCCAAAGAAATGAAAATCCCAAAAGTGGGAATGACAGCAATCCCAAAAAAACGAAGATCCCAAAAGTGGGAATGACAGCAATCCCAAAGAAATGAAGATCCCAAAAGTGGGAAGGACAGCAATCCCAAAGAAATGAATATCCCAAAAGTGGGAATGACAGCAATCCCAAAGAAATGAAGATCCCAAAAGTGGGAATGACAGCAATCCCAAAGAAATAAAAATCCCAAAAGTGGGAATGACAGCAATCCCAAAGAAATAAAGATCCCAAAAAGTGGGAATGACAGCAATCCCAAAGAAATGAAGATCCCAAAAGTGGGAATGACAGCAATCCCAAAGAAATGAAGATCCCAAAAGTGGGAATGACAGCAATCCCAAAGAAATGAAGATCCCAAAAGTGGGAATGACAGCAATCCCAAAGAAATAAAAATCCCAAAAGTGGGAATGACAGCAATCCCAAAGAAATGAAGATCCCAAAAGTGGGAATGACAGCAATCCCAAAAAAATAAAAATCCCAAAAGTG